>NW_005353967.1:13264837-13323753 GCF_000412655.1 Myotis brandtii
GCGTTGTTTACCCATATCTTCAGAAAAAAAATCACTTCTACTGTCGTGGTAAACAACCTGCTTCCCTATTTATAATGGTCTGGCCCTCTAGCAACTTCAGCGCAAAATTATAGCTAATTTGCCTACAAACATCAGGTGGTCATAACAATCTGGCCACTCAGTGTGTGTGTGTGTGTGTGTGTGTGTGTGTGTGTATTTAGCTCTTATAACAAAGAATAATAAAAAAATATGTAAGGTTTCTCATATGTCTCTCTTTTTGTGTTTTTGGATCTTACTCATTGACTCTTCCCAGCATTCTCTGAGGTCCAGGCAGCAGCTGAACTGTTTCAGAGCAAAGACAATAGCACTGGGAGTGACTATGGCATAAATACAACCAGCCACAAAGAAGGCCAAATAGGAAAGGAAATGAGAGCAGTAAGACTCTAGATTTTAATAGCTGATTCAAGAATCATTTTGGATTACAATGTGCCCTGTGCCCACGAGACCTACATGAAGGATTACAGGCAGAGGAACATGGGATTATGCTACACTGGAAGTATGAAGTACATAACTCCTGAACCAGTCTTTTCCCCCATGGATTTAACTTGGAGGCCGTCCCTGGCCTCCTGACCAAACCCAAAGCACAGGCTATAATTCCTCTCAGCAAGAGCATGAACACAAGAGAAAATAAAAAGGTAAAAGTGGGTATCATACACAGGCAAAATACTATCTATTGTGGAGCCCAAACAATTGTGGATAGAAAGACACAGTTCTCTGTCATTAGTGTTAAAGTCTTAGAACAAATAAATTCCATGTGGCCAGAAAGAATAAAAATGGGAAAGACAAGGACCAGATTATGAGAAAGAGGAAAGCAAAGGATGAAGGTCAGACAGGGGCTGACATGGCTTCTGAAGCCACAGCTTGCTTGAGGTTCTCACCAAGTCTATGGTGAAAAGATCAGAACCACATTATTTTATATGTAGCATGTTGGTGGTACTTATGTTAACAGCTCAACAAACTGCATGTAGTTCTCAGTCTGGATAGAAAGCAACAACATTTAATATTAGACATTCGTGTCCTAAAGTTTCCTGGCCACCCCTACCATGGAAAATTTACACTTGCCACCTTTTTCCCTGGGAGCCACCTGTTCCCATGGAGTTTACTCTCCCCTCCCCCAGCTGCTTCACTCTTCTGTATTCATCTAAACACTCAGATTGCTGCCAGGAAGCAGCCAAAGGCCCACTCCCAGATTCTTTTGCTTTTTAAGTTGTGGTCTAGAACTCTTCTTTGTCTAAATGTCTTCTATCTAGGTCAGAGATTTTCAACCTTTTTCATCTCATGGTACACATAAACTAATTGCTAAAATTCTGTGGCACACCAAAAAAATATACTATATTTTTTGCCAATCTGACAAAAAAAAGGTATAATTTTGATTCGTTCACACTGGACAGTTATTGTTGTGTTAGCTCTTGTCATTTTTTAAATTTGACAATCTAAGAGAAAAGAGGTCAGCGCCCCTGACTAAATAGTCAGGTATTGCATGTTTTAAATGTTCTTGCGGCACACCAGTTGAAAATTGCTGATCTAGGTTATGCCAGGGGAAAGGCCACAACTTACAAAGTAAATAAGCTCTTCAAGGTGTTTTTCTATAAACCAATGGAGAAGTCTCACTCTAAAAGGAATCCTGCTTTTCTCCTGGACCAACAGTTCAAACACAAGGTAGCTCTTTAAAAATATTTTTTTTTCCACTTCACAAATTGCTGTCATTCAATATTCTTCTAAAATAATATTAAAATACTGGCATATAATTCAGTACTGTGGATATGACACTTTTAAAATACAATGTTCTACTATTGAATGTTTTTATTTAAGTTGTCTAATATTATTGTCAATATTTTGCTATTATAAACAGGGCTAAATAATATATTTCTATGAATATATTTTGATGCATGTGTGATTATTTCCTTATTATAAAGACATTGAAGCAGAATCTTTATATAGTAAAAGCCCAGTGACCGAATGGTGGAACGACTGCAACAACTGCAGCCCCTCGCCCTGGCTGGCCCCACCCCTGAGTGGGCCCCCCCACCCCAATTGTGGGTGAGGCCTGAGGCCCTCATCCCGGCCAGCCCCACCTCCACTGGCACCCATTAGGGCAGGCCGGCTGGACCCCACCAGTGCATGAATTTGTGCACCAGGCCTCTAGTCATTATACTGTATAAGGATTCTAAATTTAGAGCAAATAATTCTGCAGCTTCTTGTATATATTTTAAATGACTTTCAGACATCTTTACACATGTATAAAAAGGCCTATGTTATTGCACCTGTAGTGACTTAGTGACTAAATAAGAAAGTTTATACTATTAGAATTATTATTTTCATAAAAATAAATAAATTACCAGAGAATTAATGGTCATAAATAGGATCTACTGCTTGAGGACTGAAGAAATAAGAAAAATGAAAACTTGCCAAAGGAATCTCATAAGACTTTCATGAATAATCCATTTCAAATTCATTCTTGTTGTTGGTATCTATGGCTGACATCAGCCACAAGGTAACTGTGATTTGACATATTTTATAGAGTTGGGTGGAATGATCCAAAAACTAAAAAGCCAAGGCTTTGAAAGGGTTTTATTATCAAGAAAGCCTCAGCTGAACTGCAAGTCCCATTCATTTGCATTAAGGCAAGATTATTTCAAAGTACTGTGAGTCAACATTGCAAGTATGTATTGGCACATACCACAGTTTAAAAGCATACTTTTGCCACTACTCCCCTATATCCAACTTCTGCTTCAGTTAGGATGGTCATATCTGGCTTAAAACATGGTTAATTTCAGAAGAAATATACAAATACTTCCTTAATGATATTAAGTACTATAGATAGAAGACTTTCACTGCCAGCAATAATAAATAGCATGTATCAGATTAATCCTACACTCAAGATCAGTCTACTCTCTTAGCAAATTCTAAGCATACAATACAGGATATTCACTGAAATGGACTAATTGCTAGGATATAATGCAAGTCTCAACAAATTTCAAAGGATTGAAGAAATGTTCTCTGACCCTAGGGGAATTAAGCTACAAATCAGTCACAAAAATACCACAAAAAAACTCTTCAATGTTTGAAAATTAAGCAATAAATGTGTAAATATTTCATTGACCTAAATAAGAATTCACATAGAAATTAGAAAATGTTTTAAACTACATGTTAATGGGAACATACTTAATATAAAAATTCCTGGGTCAGATTAGAACTTGTTTTAGCTAGCCTTTGCTGTGTAACAAACCATACGAAAATAAGTGGTTAAAATAACAACTATGGTATTTTATTTATATGAAGATTCTATGGGTTGGCTGGGTGGATCTCCTGTTCTGGCTCGGCTGATGCTGTTGGACTTCCTTGTATATATGATCAGATAAAGGTTGGGGAAGATGGAAGATCTAGGATAGCTCTGCTCACGTGTTTGGCAATTAACTGGCTTTCAAACAGGATACCTTAAATCATTTCCATGTGATCTCTTACCCTCTAGCAAGCTAGCTTGCTTTCGTTTACATGGTGTTCTCAAGTTTCCAAGCATACTAGGAGGAGAAAAGCTGAAAATCTTAATAGCTTTTTAAATATGTTTGTTTTATATTTGCAAACCACATGGCCAAACCTAGATCAAGAGTGGAGACAACTCTTGATGGAAAAATATTGCAAAATTATATGACAGCAGATCATGCAGCCAGAGATAGGAAAGATTTGTGGTCATTTTTTGAAATCTATCATACAGCTTATGCACTGCTCAGAGGGAAATTAATACTTTTAAATGCATAGCTTAGAAAATGAGAATGATTTAAGTTTTTATCTCAAAAGGCTAGAAAAGGAACAACAAATTAAACCTAAAGGAAACATAAAGAAGGTAATAATAAAGACTAAAAAATAAATTATATGGAAAGCAAATATACAACAGAGAAATCCACAAAGCCAAAGGTTTGTTTTTTAAAAATATTGATAAACTTGATCAGCTTTGTTTGGCAAGAAAAATAAGAAAGAAAACACAAATCGTCAATAAAAGGAATAAAATAAAGGACATTACTACAGAGTATACAGATGTCACAAAGATGAGAGTACAAACAATCATTTGCTGATACACTGGAAATTTAGATACAATGGAAAAATTCATTGGAAAATACAACTTATTAAAATGGACACCAAAAGAAATAGAAAATTCTATGTTTCTTAAAGCAATTGTCTTTGTATTGAAAATCCTTTCCAGAAAGAAAACTCTAGCCTAGTGATGGCGAACCTTTTGAGCTTGGCGTGTCAGCATTTTGAAAAACCCTAACTTAACTCTGGTGCCGTGTCACATATAGAAATTTTTTTATATTTGCAACCATAGTAAAACAAAGATTTATATTTTTGATATTTATTTTATATATTTAAGTGCCATTTAACAAAGAAAAATCAACCAGAAAAATGAGTTCGTGTGTCACCTCTGACACGCGTGTCACAGGTTCACCATCACTGCTCTAGACTTACATGGCTTCATCCATGAATTCTTCCAAATATCTAAGGAATAATACCAAACATACACAAACAGTTCCAAAAAATTGAAAGATAGGTGACACTTCTCAACTAATTTTATGAGACTAGAAAACCCTCATGCCAAGTTTTAGATGGACTACAGGGAAAGAAAATTATGAGCTAATCTCACTTATGAACACAAAAATAACAATTCTAACTAAAATATTAGCACATTCAACTTATATACCAGTTGGGCTTATGTAAGTTTGAAAAACTTAGAAAATCAATTAATAAAATTAACCACATTAATAGAATAAAGGAGATAAAACATGTGAACATTATCTTGCTAGAAGCAAAAACGAAGTTGATAAAATTTAATGCTCATTTTGATTTAAAAAACTTTTTTTTTGCAAACCAAGAATAGAAGGGACCTTCTTAACTCCATAAAGGATTTGTTTTTTTTTAAAACTACATAAAACTTTATACATAATGATTAAATTATTTTTAAAGCCTTACTGAGACTAGGAATGAGGCAAAGACGACCATTTTTACTACTTACATTCAGTGTTGTATGTGAGGTTTCAGCCAGTACAATAATTTTTTTAAAAAAATAAAAAATGATAGATGTAAGGATTGGAAAGGAAAAGATAAAACTGTCATTCACAATGACATAATTGTGTATGTAGAAAATTCAAAGGATAAAATATTAAAATAAAAAAGTGAATTTAGCAAAGTCCCTGTATACAAGGTCATTATACAAAATTCGATTATATTTTTATATCTTTAACAAGATACAATTATTAGATGAAAATATTTAATTATATAATTAAAGATAACATTAAAAACTTTATCTAGAAACAAATTAAAGATGTATAAAACATTACCAGAGCAAACTACAAAACATTACTGAAAGAAATAAGAGAAGATCTAAGTAAATAAAAAGTTATACCAGTTTTTAGATTGGACTACTAAATATTGTAAAACTGTCAATTTTCCCTTAATAAATCTTTAGATTCAATAAATTCTCAATAAAAAATTTCATAAAGCTTTTATTTGTGGAAATTGACAAGTGGATTTTAAAATTTTAAATGGGAACAGGACCAAGAATATCAAGAGACAAACTTAGGGGGGAAAAAAAGTTAGAGGGCTTATACTACCAACTATAAAAGTATTACAAAAGTATTTAAAAAACAACAACAAACCAACAGTATGGTATTGGTGCAAGGATAAAAAAAAAGTAAATAAAGGAAGGAACAGTGTCCATAAGTAGACATGAGAACCATTTTTACAATAAAGACGTAGTGGGGGTAAGGAGGACTTTTAAAAGAAATGATGCTTGATCAATTAAATATCAGCACAGAAAGAGATGAACCTTGATTCATACAACATACAAAAACAAATTCCAGATGGATTATAGATCTGAATGTGAAAGGTAAAAAAATAAAGCATCTAGAAGGTAACATAGGATATCTTCATGACCTTGACCCCTATTTAAATATTTGACTCAGATGAATATGATATATCTGATCTGCTCTGAACAGTCTTCTCTAATTATTTAAGCTCTTTTTGGAACGTCTATTTACCACCACATAGTTTAGCACTCACATTGTAAATTGTAGAATTTTTGGTCTGAATGTTAGTCTTTATCATGTCTACTCTTATTTTCAATAGTGCTTGAGTTAGTGCTAGGTGCTCAATTAATAACTAATAATTTCAGGTGGTCCCAAATTTCTCTGAACCTCTGCTCAGCTCTCTGTCCTTTCTATGACACAGTGCTCCAGTCTTTCCATTTATCTACATACTGAGGAAGTCTGAGCTAAGTGTCCCTTGAAAGCAAAGTACTATATCAGGCATCATGTGTGCTGCAAAGTTGTATAGGTCTCATCCTCTAAAAGACTTTATAATATCTTAGGGGAGATATGGGACAATATAACTATTTTATATTTCAGGAATAAGGGTCATGGAAATGGCCATAATGTTAATTCTGTCTTGGCTAAACAAGAAGGGCATTTTGAATCAATGGCATCTGAGTTGGGTACTGAAGATTATAGAGGGTATTCCAGGTCGAGTGAAACCTAATGAACAGTTTTTGAATTGAGGTACTATATTTCCTGGATAACTGTCTGAATAGATTTCTCCTGGAATAGTAGATTGACTTTCAATAACCACTGAAAAGTGTTTGTGGAGGCTATGAAGCAGGTGCTTGTGCAAGAACAGAATAAATCAAGTGGTTGTTTCTGTGTGAATTCCATGGCTTTTAAATCCGAGCTGTCAGAGGACTGTGCTAGCAGAAGCTCTTATCTTTCTTATACATACTAGAGGCCCGGTGCATGAAATTTGCGTGTGTGTGTGTGTGGGGGGGGGGTGTCCCTCAGCTAAGCCTGCACCCTCGCAATCTGGGACCGCTGGCTCCTAGCCACTCACCTGCCTGCCTGCCTGCCTGCCTGACCACCCCTAACCACTGGCCTGCCTGCCTGATGGCCCCTAACCACTCCCCTGCCTGCCTGATCTCCCCTAACCACTCGCCTGCCTGCCTGCCTGCTCAGTGCACGTCATAGCGACTGGTCATTCTGGTCGTTCCGCCCTAATGGTCACTTAGTATTTTATTATACAGGATATGTCTTTTCTGCTGGTCCCTTCCAGTTTGGGGGAAGAAGCGATTGCAACATGCCTGTTTTGGTGCTTTGTATTGTCTTCTACTGCCTTTGTGAAATTGAATAAAAAAGTTGCATTATGTTTTTAAAAGAGTTGAAAGAAAAAGTCAGAGCAATAAAAAGTCCAGATTAGCTTTAAGATTCCTATCAGAGATTAGTGGGAATTTAGGAACAGATGGGAGGGCCCTGAATTCCTTGGTGTTAGTATAGCGTAGTACCTGGGTTGCAAACTCAAATGCCTACAAGGAGCATGGAGGTAAAAGAAGTAGGTAGGTGGGCTGAATGTAAAAAGCACAACAGCACAAATGTGATGAGAAATGGCAACTAACACTTGGGTTGTAATAAGGCAAATTGTTATTATTCTGGTCCCTCAAATAAGTGTAATCACACAATATTTGTCTTCTTGTGACTGGTTTATTTCACTCAGCATAATACCCTCAAGGAAATACTTTTAAAAATTTTATCTTTATTATTGAAAGTATTACAGATGCCCCCCCCCTTTCCCATTGACCCACACCCACCCCACACCCACTCCTCCAAGGCCTTCACCACACTGCTGTCTGTGTCCATGGGCATGCATATATGTCTGTAAGTTCCCCTGTAATAAGGCAAATTCTCAGGCACTACCCCAACCCTCTGAATCAGAACCTTGGGGGTGGGGCCCAGCAATCTCCACATGGTTCGGATGGACAGTAATGTCTGAAAAGTACTACAATAAGGAAAGTGACAACAGAGGCCAACTGGTGGGCTCACGCCCCGTGGAACGATATTTCTCAGCTTTACTTGATTTTTGCCTTATAGAATATGGAACCTACGTTGCCAGACCTTCCAGTTTTGTAAAGAGAAGTCATAAATCTGAATTTTTATGTGACATCCCCTGATTTTTTTTAAAAGTATTGGCCATTATATATCTGGTGGCCAAATACACGGTCAACATTTCACCATGGGCCTTTAATTTTCAATCTCTGACATAGTGATTAAAAGCAGAAGCTCTAGATTCAGTCAGTTGTAATTCAAATAAAAAAAAAAGACATAGTAAGAGGGTGAAAATTATTTAACTTCTCCAATTCTTGATTGCCTCCACTGTAAAATGGGTATAATAATAGTACCCACTTCGTAGTAGGAGTGAGGGTGTGCATGCAATACACTTACTCAAGGACTGGAACATAGCACTTGCTCAAAAAAAATGATACCTTTATAATTACTCTGCACAAGCTAAGGATGTTGGGAAAAGGAAGGCATCTGAGACAGGGGAGTTAAGGGACTCATTGGCTTCTCTAGGCTGAGCTGAGTGGCCCTATGCAATGCCCAGGTTTTATGCAGTGTCATGCAGGGTCCAGGCTGTGAAATTAGGCAGAAGGGGATGAGTTTGATGGGCAGGCCCCTGTAATAGAAGATTCTCATGATCCCCAATGTCATTCTGGGCAGTCTGTTTACATATAGCCAGAACTTGGCCTGGATCAGAGCAAGGAAACTGGCAAGTCTTCATTCCTGGGAACCCAAATAAGCAGTTTATGTTCAAAGCTTAACTAAATGTAAGAACAGCCAGGTAGCCTATGGCAGAAGCTCAGACCCACCCATGGACCAGTATGTCTGAGGGTGTGGGGGAAGAAGTGGTAGAAAAATGATAAAAGTGGTGTGACCCGGAGGCTAAGTTGGCATCCAGGACTCATGTTAAGTAGAGCAGATACCAGGTCTGTGGGCAGCCACGATTAACGTCGGGCCCCACATCTGGAGGGGCTGAGACGGCTGATATACTTCCTGTTTTAATCTAGACCAGCTCAGTTCCAAGGCATGAATGAGCCTGGAGGTGGGAGTTATTTGAGACTCTTGCTGTGAGTGGCTGGGAAAGGTGAAGCTTGACAGACACTAGTGTAGGTAATGGGGTATCATTGTTTTAGAAGGCAAGATGTCATAGTGCTAATTAAAAGAGTCAACTTGGGGTCAGTGTGTAGGATGTATTGCATTAAGAGTCAGGGGGAAAAAAAGACTACTGCACTTATCTTGGCCAGAGATGGCCACAATTCCTCTTAACTATACTCATGAGAGACATCTTCAATTGATTAAAATATTCTCTTCTGCTGATCCCAGACAAGGCACCAAAATATTTTCAAAGGTCAGCTCTATCTAGACAGCTACTCCCACAGAAGGAAAGTGGCATGTGAAGCCCCTGGTGCTGATTGCTAGAGGGTGATGACAATGGGGGTGAGAGGAAGGAGGTATTTAGAAAACGGTGTGAAATATAATCAATAGGAGTCAGTACCTAAGTTTCTCATGGGGAGGGAGGCAGGGTCAAGATGGGGCAAGCATGAAGAAATCCAGCGAAAGATCACAGTAAGGTTTCAAGCCTCAGAAGTGGGAGAATTTTTGGTTCCATTAAGAAAAGCATATAAACAACTCCCTCTCCCCCCCAGGGATTCAGAAAAATAAGTAGGTTAGTGGAGAAAAGTTGATGATCTCACCTCCTGAGGTCATGGCAGAACATGAAGGTGTCAATCAAGCAGTTTGACATGCCAGATAGTAACAGCTTTTAAACTTGGTGCTTTGAGAAGATGCAAAGAATGTGATGGATAATTTGTCCTTAAGAAATTCAGGAGATAATGGAGGTGTAGGGACACCCACATAGATCTAATAAGGATAAGCAAAACCAAAACCAATCAAACAGAAACCACACACACATATATTTAGGGAGGGGGTTTGGTGACTGCTGGGGCAAGTCATGGAAGCTGAAGGTGGGGCTCAAAGAAGTTCTGAGCACACACACAACACCAGGGCCACAATATGATCTGAATTATTCCATGTACATGAGTAGTTGTCCAAAAAAGAGCATCCTTATGGCCTGAGGATACAAGAACAATCACTGAGGCCATCATTATATGACACTGACTGGCTAAGCCTCAACAGACTGAGGCATTCTGCTAGTGGTCAAAAACCCTTTGCTCTTAAGGAACCCACAGACTTGTGAGAGAGGCGTACAAGTTTATATATATATACAGCCTGAGAAGAGCTGAGATGCAAGGATGCACAGAAAGATCCAGGCGCATGTGGCCGGGTCCAGCCTGAGAGAAGCAGGATGCGTACCCTACAGACAATGAAGTTGGAGCTGTCCTGAAAGCAAACCAGAAAGACTGATTCATGTCTCCATCATTGTCCATTCACATGCCAAGTTTCCCAGGCTTCCTAGGCAGCACCCAGCAGGAGCAGAGAAGTGTGTGGGTGTGGAGCACGACTCAGGGTGGGCTCCTTAATGCAGTTCCTCCAGCTTGCTCTTGGAAACAGGCCAGAGTTTTGAATCACCTTTTATTTATTTAGTTATTCATTCATTAATTTTTTTGAGGGAAGCATAACAGAGCGTTTGTAGCTAAACCATTGTAATTCTTATATGCTGGCTGGCTTCCAGAATAAACTGACTAAATAGATCACCACCTTTCCGGGCAGGCACTCCAAGGAATCCTTCCCATGCACTGATGATATTCCTAAAAACTTCTCTACCAGGAAAATGACAGGAAGTTGATTTCAGAAAGGTTTTAAGACTAAGGGTTTTTTTGGTTGTTGTGTTTAGCTTTTTTTTTTCTTAATCATTGTTTAGGTCTCCAATCTTTTTGAAATTAAATTTTATTTTAAAATAACTTTAAAAATTTTAATTGTGGTAAAAACACACACACATATGTGGATAAAAATGGGGTTACATACTAAACCTTACAAGCTCAGGAGAGGCCTGCCTGACGGGCCTTATAAACCAGAGACCAAAGTCATTGCACAGGGTGGTCTGAACAAAAAAATTCCTAACTAGAAGTGGGTCATGGTGGGTAGTCAAGTCCTAAGCCTGTAGCTTCCTTGACAAAGGTCAATCTTTAACTTTGAAAATGTCGGTTGTCTTTGTGCATCTAAGGTAACACACCTGTGAAATGTCAGAGTAAGCTTCTTTTCCAGACCCCCCACGGCACAACCGCCGGCGCCAGAGCACAGACCACATTGTTATCTTGCTGCCCACATGCCATGTCTGTGTGCTGCGAATGTTAACTTTCCTGCACCTCCGATGGAGAAGAAATATGTGTCTCGTTTTACTTTTTATCCAGCCTCAGAGATTTCCCCACTTTGCTTTCTCCCGCCTCCCTCATCCACCACCAATGGATTTCAGGTAACCTTCCTTACATCTCCTCTTTCAATTTTAATGTATAAAATAAGCTGTAAAATTGCCATTCTCCAGAGCATTTTCTCAATCCATTGAGGTTTTCTTTCTTAACAATTGTAATCAGTTTGGTTCAAATAAACTACTATAAGACTTTTTCTTAGACTGGATGTTCTTTGGTCAACATGAAACAAAATTTACTATCTTAACCATTTTTTATGACTTTGGTTCAATAATGTTAAGTACATTCACACTGATCTCCAGAACCTTTTCATCTTGCAAAACTGAAACTCTATACTCACTAGACAACAGCCCCTCATTTCTTCCTCCCCCAGCCCTGGAAACAACCATTCTACTTTCTGTTTTGAAGAGTTTGACTGCTGTAGATAGCTCATATAAGTGCAATCATACAGTATTTGTCTTTTTTGTGTCTGGCTTATTTCACTTAGTGTGTCTTCAAGTTTCATCCATGCTGTAACATGTGTCAGATAGATTTCCTTTCTTTTTAGGGATGAATGACATTCCATAGTATATATTAACTACAATTAGGCTGCTTCTATATCTTGCCATGAACATAAGTGTGCAAATATCATTTCAAGATCCTGCTTTCGATTTTTGGGGATATATTCTCAGAATTAAAATTGTTGAATTATATGGTAATTCCATTTTTAATTTTTCTAAGGAATTGCCATACTGTTTTCCATAGCAGCTGCATTATTTTACATTTAGGTCTCCCAACTTCATATGGCGTCCCTATAGTTTGTGGTCTGTTGTGGGGTGGGTCTCAATGCCCTGATATGTTTTATGACACCAGAAAGACCAGTATGGTGAGTGAGGCCGATGTAATTTGGTGAACTATCATGTGTCTTTAAGTTTCATCCATGCTGTAACATGTGTCAGATTTCCTTTCTTTTTAGGGATGAATGACATTCCATAGTATATATTAACTACAATTCGGCTGCTTCTATGTCTTGCCATGAACATAAGTATGCAAATATCTTTTCAAGATCCTGCTTTCGATTTTGGGGGATATATTCTCAGAATTAAAATTGCTGAATTATATGGTAATTCCATTTTTAATTTTTCAAAGGAATTGCCATACTGTTTTTCATAGCAGCTGCATTACTTTGCATTTAGGTCTCCCAACTTCATATGGTGTCCCTATAGTTTGTGGTCTGTTGTGGGGTGGGTCTCAATGCCCTGATGTTTTATGACACCAGAAAGACCAGTATGGTGAGTGAGGCCGATGTAATTTGGTGAACTATGATTTATGGAAATGATTTACAGGTTAAATGGGAAAATAAAGGAGATGGTTAAGAATGGCAAACTGTCACTCACACAATCCTCTTGTTACATTGACTTGTAACCAACAGTGCATTTCCTGCCAAAGTTAATTTTCTCCATAGCAGAAAATTCTCCCCTCAATTTTCTTTTCCTCTTTTCTCTTTCCCCTTGCCTCTCTTCCTGTTTCCAGGTCTGGCTTTGGCTCAGAGCTGGTTTTGACTCTACTACCATCTAGCTGTGGGACCCTGTGCAAGTTTCTTAACTCTATTACTCCTAGGTTTTCTATCTGTGGAGGCAGAACAATGCCTCCCCAAAGATGTCCACATCCTAACCCCCAGAACCTGCAAACATGTTAGGTTAGATGATGAAGGGAGATTAAGGTTGCAGATGGAATTAAGGTTGCTAATTAGTTAACAAAAAAATGGGAAGATTATCCTGGATTATCCATACTGGCCTAATGCAATAACAAAAGAAGAGGAAGGCAAACAATCTCAGGGTAATGCGATTGATAAAACTCAACCCAGCCTTTGCTGCTTTGAAGACAGAAGAGGGTGTCCACAAGCCAAGAATGTGAGTGGCCCTTAGAAGTTAAAAAGGCAAGGCAATGACTCTTCCCTACAATCTCCAGAAAGAACTGCAGCCTTACACACAGCTTAATTTTAGCCCAGGGAAACTAGTGTCAGACTTCTACAAAACTATCTTATCTAATAAAAGGGTGATATGCAAATTAACCGTCACTCTGTCACAAAGATGGTGGTGCCCATAGCCACAAGATGGCAGTGCCCAGTCCCCTCAGCCCCAACGGAATCCCCCAGTCCTAGGTGGGGGCAGCTGCTGAGAGCGGGAAGTGTGAGTGGCCTGGCAGAATGCTTGCTTCATTGCCGTGGCAATGAGGCAAGCGTTCCGCCCTGGCCTTGGAGGGCCACTGGGCAGCGGGCGTGGAGCAGCCAGGGTGGGACGCTTGCTTCGTTGCTGCAGCGATGAGGCAAACATCCTGCCCCGGCCGCAAAGAGCCTCTGGGCAGTGGGTGCGGAGCGGCCAGGCCCCACAGAGAGCAGAGAACCACAGGGAGTGGGCCTACGCCATTAGGGCTCCCGATTGGAGAGGGATCCCCTGCGGGCTCCCAGATTGGAGAGGGTGCAGGTCGGGCTGAGGGACCCACCCCCCGTACATGAATTTCGTGCACCGGGCCTCTAGTCAATAATAAGTTTGTATTGTTTTAAGCCATTACATTTGTGGTAATTTGCTACTGTAGCAATAGGAAACAAATACAATAATGGTATTTGTCTTAAAATGATTGCCAAGAAAAGGCAAGTAACACACACTGCCTGAAACATACTGGGTATTCTCTTATCTAATAAAAGGGTAATATGCAAATTAACCATCACTCTGTCACAAAGATGGTAGTGCCCATAGCCACAAGATGGCGGTGTCCAGTCCCCTCAGCCCCACCGGAGTCCCCCAGTCCTAGGGGGGCAGCTGCTGAGAGCGGGCAGCGTGAGTGGCCTGGCAGAATGCTTGCTTCGTTGCCGTGGCAATGAGGCAAGCGTTCCGCCCTGGCCTCGGAGGGCCTCTGGGCAGCGGGCGCGGAGTGGCCGGGGCAGGATGCTTGCTTTGTTGCCACAGCGATGAGGCAAGCATCCCGCCCTGGCCACAAAGAGCCTCTGGGAAGTGGGTGCGGAGCAGCCAGGCCCCACAGAGAGCAGAGAACCACAGGGAGTGGGCCTACGCCATTAGGGCTCCCGATTGGAGAGGGATCCCCTGCGGGCTCCCAGATTGGAGAGGGTGCAGGTCGGGCTGAGGGACCCACCCCCCGTACATGAATTTCGTGCACTGGGCCTCTAGTCAATAATAAGTTTGTATTGTTTTAAGCCATTACATTTGTGGTAATTTGCTACTGTAGCAATAGGAAACAAATACAATAATGGTATTTGTCTTAAAATGATTGCCAAGAAAAGGCAAGTAACACACACTGCCTGAAACATACTGGGTATTCAGTGTACAGATGCTATAATTTTTAAGTCTCCTCCTAACTTTCTCCACCTTCCTCCAGAGCCAAGGGTGATGGTGCATTGGTGGCTCCACTGCATAGCCCACTACGAATGGGCCCCCCGGCAGCATCTCTCCCAGAGCCAGTTGACAGCAAAAGAAATCACAATCCTTTCAAATGCACTTGGCTAGGGCTGAATGTCTGCCAGTTTTCAAAGGGATTTTCATTTTTAAATTAAAGTGATAGATCTACCTGTCTGCATCTTTATGACTGCGAGAGCATATTCTGGCCAAAGAGCCAACTTAGCTTTTCCTACATATTCATTCCTATTTTAATTTGTATATTATAAAAAGAAGCCATGGGTATCTCAGCTTTGAAGCAATGCCCTGTCTGCAAGCATTTTAAACCTCACTTGGAGAGAACAGCTCCTATCATGGACAAGTACAATGAGAAGAGATGGTATTTCCTGCAGGGTAGAAAAGAGATCCAGCATTTTCTGGGAAGTTTCTCTCTTGGCCCTTTGCCTAACCGCCAGGCTCTCTACTGCCCCACCCCCACCCCCACCCCTTTGCAGTTACCCCAATATTCCAAGAAATTGCCCAATTCTAAGGACTTTCAAAACCTTAACATCTGGTTCCATATGCCCTAGGTGTAAGTGAGAAAAGGGCCAAGTCCTTAGAGGTTATGCAAAAAAAAATGTTAATGTAACATTTACCGTCAAGACTTTACATGCATACAAGTCCACAAAGCTTTATTTATGGCCTGCACAGCTGTCATAAGGTATTGGCCTCCCTCTGATTGTTTGGGGATTATCATATAGGCCCTTAACCTTAATGCTATGCCAGTCCTTATTTGGACTCTTCTAATCCCAATTTCATCTCACCATTTGCATTTATTATCTTTGGCATAGAAAATAAAAAGAGAAAGGGAACCATTGTTGATTGCACATTCAAATAAACACAGCACTGACATGGACTGGGGTGTGGTGGCAGATGCAAATCAAGAAGTCTGGCTTGGTGATGGGTTGAAGGTAGCAAGGGGAGGGCTGCTGGCTTACCAATGTCGGTGTTTTTTGGGGTTTTTTTTTGGTTGGGTCAAATGTTTCAATTCCTTTCTGTTGGTACACGCACATGCTTGTTCATGCAAGATCAGCATTACAAAGAATGGCATGATTTTCATATTTTACTTTTTTTTTTTCAATAAGAAGTAATGAAAGAGTCTCTCAAGATCATTTGATTCTCTCCCCCGCCCCCCGCACCCCCGCACCAGCAGCCTACTTAGAGTGCTGTAGGAGGCACAGGGGACTCCTCATCTCTATCCCCAGTCAGTCAAACCTTTATTTGCTTGCCATGCTCCATATCTGGGCCCCACAGAGACGGTGGGACCCAGCCAATGAGGATGAGCCAGGGAAGTAGACAGCAAAAGTGAGGAAAGATTTTGGAAATGAGCCATACCTGGAAGGAATATGGAAATGGGATGTAATTGTATAGGAAAGAGAAGGGCTTTTGTGAAGAGGGACTAATTACAGAGGGAGAGAGAAGAGAGAGTTCAGTGTGTATTGTCTGAATGACAGAGCACACTCATTTCCTCCTCCAGGGGACCAGCCCCAGGAAAGGACATGGGTGGCAGGAGGAGGGATGGTGTTGGGACATACAGAATCTTCTGACCATCAGGATTGGGAAAGATGCTTTCATTTTTTCTCCCCAAATAATTCATATATATTTTAGATGGTCAGTTTTCTTTTTGCTCTGACATAATGCCATTTAAAGTAGATGTGAGGACTGAATTAGAATCTCTTAATAACTCTTATAAACTTTTCAGCCTGAATTCCATATGAAGTTTAACCATTAAAAATATTTATTTTTATTTTATTTCATTGTAACTAAAGGAAAGTAAGACATTTCACCAACACAACATGCTGGAATAATTTGTTACCTTCATTTGGAGAAAGGGGAAACTGGAACAAAAGAGCACTAGTATTCTCTTTTCCTCTCTATATAAGCAGAATACACCCTCCGCCTTTTGTTTAAGTTTTCTGGGATTATGATTTCCCATAATTGACTCTGGATTTGACCCCTGAAATTGGCACAAACCTAAAATATAACTTATACTTGAAAATTGCCATGCCTGAATCTTTCTTGGTTATAGTCACCTCTATTTGCTTTTACAAAGAACAAATAATATTCAAGGCAATCTTACCAAGGCAAAAATAACCATTTTTCTCTTTACCAAGGCAAACCACGATACCAGAGTTACAAAATCAATATTGTCCATTTCAATCCTGTTACTGACTATGGAGGGATGTAAGATGAAGAGGCGCCTTCTGAGATGTTGGGAAGGCTGCTAAAAATTAGGGAGTTCAGCAAATGCTGTAGTTATTGTAATATCATTTAAAGGCTTTGTTTTAAAAAGTGGCTGCACCTATAATCCAGGCTTCAAAATCAAGTCTTCAAAATCAAGTCCTTATTTACTTATTAAGTCCCTATTGTGTATCTTCACAAAGAAGCCTCTCTCTGCTGCCAGAAAGCTCCGTGCCATTGCAAGACAGGATTCAATCCTCCTTCCTTCTCCTCACTGCAGCCGCAGTGTTACAACACTGTATAGAACTGCCTCCCTGCCGTGAAAATTGGAATGTGGTGGCCCTTTACTTCCAAAATAAATATGAGTTTCGTTTCCAGCATTTCCCATCTTTTCCAGGTTCATTCCAGGAGCTGGGTTTTAAACAAGATTAAACATGCACATTGCTGAAATCAAACTGGATACTATGGAAATGTTGAAAGAGCGGACTTAAATCTTAGCTCCTCAAGACAGTCTAGATCAGTGATGGCAAACCTTTTGAGCTCGGCGTGTCAGCATTTTGAAAAACCCTGAACTCTGGTGCCGTGTCACATATAGAAATTTTTTGATATTTGCAACCATAGTAAAACAAAGATTTATATTTTTGATATTTATTTTATATGTTTAAGTGCCATTTAACAAAGAAAAATCAACCAGAAAAATGAGTTCGCGGCGTGTCACCGACACACGTGTCATAGGTTCGCCATCACTGGTCTAGATTCATCTCACAGCAAATGTTCCTCACAGCTGCTATTCTTCTCATAAACAGAAGAGAAAAGACAAAATATGTCCTTATTTGCCTGTTAAAATTATCCCAAACTGAGAGGCCCATAGGTAGCAAGGTTGACATATAGTATGATTTTTTTTTTTAAGTTTTGACTGTAACATCAGGTTGTTGGGAGGCTCTTAGTTTTTAAATGAAGAGAAAAATAATTTCACTTATTAAAAACTTGATTTTAGACATCTCTTCAGCTGAATTAGGACTGGTATCTCTTTTCTCAAACCTGAATTCACCATTCACTAAGCTTCCCCGTATTATTGTCAAACTGTGATGCAGGCGAACCATTTTTAAATCTATCTAGTAAGACCTCTTTGTCATCTTTAAGGATAAGATTGATTTAAGAGAGAAGAGAGCCAGGCAATGTGCATTTGGAAAATTATTATTACCCTCAAAGTTCTGGTTGCCTAAGCCCACGAAAGATAACCGATGCACTGATCTCAACTCAAAGCACACAGAGACACGTTAGGTGGAAGATACCTCAAATATTGACCAACTCTAGCCTCTTTGCTTATTATAAATGAGGAAGCTGTCCCAGAGAGGACACCATGTCCTTCCAGCACTTTCCTAGGAGGGGGGGTTACTTTTGCTTCTTCCTTCTGTGTAATTAAATAGCTCAAAAAGTCCTGCAAATAGATGTGCTAAGGTAGGAATCCCATGAACACCATGGCTGCAGGCATTGCGCAGAGAACCGGAAAGAGGGCGAACTGTGTGGTCATGATAGAACTCAAGAGGTCAGAATAAAGGGAATCTTGGCATTGATTGCCCCAGGAGGGTGGCAATATTCACCAGTCACAAAATCAGAATTCACTGCTCCCTTAGGGGTCGTTTTTAAGGACTCTATCAAGAATGGCCCATGATGTAGAAATGAGCATAAACTGAGAAATGCTCCCATTTACAGATGTCCCCAGGCAATGATGGTGGTTTATTCCTGATCTCCAGATCCTGGGATCGAGATGATTTTCCTAAGCAAGGACATTTCCTTTGCCTATATGGGTGAACTGCTATCTTTCTCTGCCACTAGTCCTATCTACTGTTACTGTGGGACCTGGTATTTGAGCCCAATTAAGGTGCAGTCTAGGCTGAAAAGGAAGATTGGAAGTAGATAGTCAAGAGACAGTCTGTGGCTGAATTAGAAGAAAGCCACCGGGCAGTAAGGGAGGAGGCTCTGACCCGGCCTTGCTACCCCATGTACCAGTGGGGTCAGCCTCTCTGGGAGCCGGTTAGAAAAGCAGAACCTGCACTTTCACAAGATCTTCGGGTGATTCTCACGTGCATTGAAATTTGAAGGCAGTGCCTGACCCCACTCGCAGAGATTCTGACTTAATTGGTCTTGGTTTATGGCCCGAGCGAGGACACCTCTTCAGGTGATTCTAAAGTGCAGCCATAGCTGAGAATTGCTTTAGAGCTCTGGGGTGTGCCCACGTGCCTTGGATAAAAAGTTGGCACTGGGTAAATGCTAATGGCCCAAGGAAGTGGAGCTTACTTTATTTGTTGTTTGTTTTGCATGCAGAAAGGACTGTTTTAGAAGAAAATAATGGGAAGAAGGCACACCCAAGAAGCACTGGGGAAAGAGGAAGGGCAAGATCGCTGTAGAATACAGTAATTAGTATTAAATGAATTAATATATGCAAAGCATTTGGAACAGTGCCTTACACATAATCAGAGCTTTATAAATGTAAGTTATTGTTGTTGTTACTATTATTGTTATTCATGGAGAATGTGGACTTAAATAGAGAGAGGATATTACAATAGCCACCTTTTTTTATGTGACTCCTAAGTGCCCAGCCCTTTACATTCATTATCTCATCTATTCCTCATAACAACACTTTCAAGAAGGTAGTATTACCCCATTTGGCAGGTGAAGAAACTGAGGCTTAGGTTGCTATAACAGATTAAGTGGCTTAAACGACGAACACTTATTTCTCACATTTCTCAAGGTTACGATGCCTAAGGTCAAGGTGTCTACCAATTCCTGCAGAGAGCCTTCTTCTGCCTTCTTGCTGTATCACCACATGGTGGAGAGAGAGAACTGGTCTCTTCTGCTTATAAGGGCACTAATCCCATGATGAGAGTCCCACCCTCATGACCTCATGTAAACTTAATTATCTCTCAACAACACACCTCTAAATACCATAAAATTGGGGGGTAAGGCTTCAACACATGAATGTTGGAAGGACAGGAATATTCAGTCCATAACAACAGGTGAAGTATACTACCCGAGGTTAGAATTCAAATCTAGATTTACTTGACCCTAAAGTACCGCTTATCTCCAACCAGGATGCGAATTACCACTGTATGCCTCAGGAGTATAGAAGTTGGAGGTAGGCAAGTAGAGGCTGAGAAAACTAAGAGGAAAAATAGGAATAATATTGATAAACTCCAAATAATAGCAGTTGACTAGGTCCTGTCCCTCCCAATTCCCAGGCCCTCACTCAGACTGCTGCCCAAAGAGCAGTTATAAATTCTCACCTTTGGTCATTCTAACAAAGCTCATCTCTGCATTCAAGAGAGACACCTTGCCCCTGGCTTAGCACACTGGGGCCAGGTTCCAGCCAATGAACTCCACAGCCAATTACAAAGAGGGTGGAAAGACTAAGAATTAGAAAGAAGTAAGTGCCAAGCCCAACACATTTCATTACCAAACTGTTAGATTTAGAAGAGGGTGTATATCAGATTGGCTAAGAAAACACTAGCAGCCACTTGGGCTGTGGAGTTGCAAAAGGATTTGCAACAACAAAGCTTGATAAGATGCAGATGCAGCCAGTGTGGATGTGTGAGGGCAGGCCTGGCTTGAAAGAACTCGTTGGGTTTGTTTTGGTTTTATTTTTTTAGAGGAATTACGGTTATAGGAGACAAAAGAGAAAAGAAAGCCTAGGATTATATTTACCTAAAATTTCAAAAAGTATTTGATAAGATTGCACATTAAAGTCAATTGCCCCAGGTAAGAAATCCTGGTAGGGGGTAAAATAGCTTAATGTGAAGCTAAAATGCTTCCCAAACAGGAAACTAAAAAAGGTTAATAAAAGGTTATATCTCTAGCTGGAAAGAGGTTACTTAACCTCTTTATCCCTTCTCATTTATACAACTTAATTAGGAGTCAAGACTTTGGTGGTTCTCCATTATTATATTTTTTGGTGGAGACGAAACTGAACCATTTTATTAACAGCCTAGCAAAGTAACCATCAAGCCCTCTCCACTCCAATTCTTATTTCAATATCTACTTACTGATACCTCACTGTGCCAGGCACTGCTCTAGGCTCTTGGGATAATCAGTGACCAAAAGAAATAAAAAGCCCTGCTCTCCTGGAGTTTGCATTAAAGTGGACATACAATAAACAAATATATATATAGTTGTTGTTTAGTTTGGGCATCAACACCCATGTCATAAATGTAACTGAGCCCCAGGAAAGTTGCCGCAATTCAGCTAGAGGAAATGGTTGAACAGGCTCTTGAGTGATTTGTTAGAAACGTCTCCTACTCCACCAGACTCTACATGGCAAGGCTTCTGGGATTCCTACATTTCCAGGTTAGGATTAAGGGGTACTTAAAACTATTCAGTTCTTGAAGTCAGTTTATTCCTGTACCTTTGCCTTAGTAGAACTTCAAAGTCCTTGAAGGCACAAATCACAGGACCTCCTTTGTTTCCCACATCTGCCTGCTCATGAGAAACAGTGGATTCTCAACCCTCTAAATGGTGTTGACTTAGTCATCACTTTCCATTAAACTAGAGGAGGAGACCTCAGAAATTGTCACAATAGCATCTATTATTATATTATTACTGATAAGACAATGGCAAACACTTCTCCATTTTTACTGAGGTCCGAGGGCAGAAAAATGGAAGAAATGGAAGTGAAGGTTGCTCAGTGCCAGAACTGATTGATAAAGACATCTGTAGAACTCATTTTCTCTAGAGATGCTTAAAATGGAGAAGATTTCTATGTGCCCAAGGAGGTTTGGGAATGGAGGTTTCTAGAATCTGATAATGGTAATAATTTCTTATGTCAATTCCAACTTGTGATAACAACTTAAAAAGCATGATGCTAGCCCTGGGGAGATGAGTTCACAGCAGGATGTTTGGGGATCCAGTTCCCCCAAAAAGAGCTTTGTCAATAGGGCAGACACAAAGTCTCTCTGGAAGATAGAGCCTTGGCACATTATAAAGCTAATGCTTGAACTAGACTATTCAGTGGATTGGTGACTCTTAACACAGGATGGCACTCATTGCAGGGTACTAAGTCCCTCCTCAAGGTCAGCCCTTGCAGAATTCTTCACCATGGAAGGAGAATGTCCAAATGATCTGCCATTGCTCTAGGAAAGGAGACAACAACCATGGCCTGTCACCTTAAGGCAAAGAGATGAGTGTATCTAAGGACAAGGAGGATTTCCACCCTGTGTTTTCATGGGTTGTGATGGCAGAAGACACAAGACTTGAAGTGATGCTACTCAGCTATGAGCCAAGGTAGAGCTCCTATGTCCAAAGGCATGGCAGTCAAGTGTTTGCCTTTTCCCCTCTCCTCTCATCCCCGCTGTTCTCCTAGTCCTGGCAAACGTGCACACATTCCACTCAGATGAGCAGTAGAGTCCTTCAGAATCTGTTATTTCTTTGGTCAGTACACTCAGGCAGGTTTCCTGACCAGTTATGATTTTCTGGTATCCATTTGTATCACATTTCAAAACAGCAAGTCTTTTCACAATGATCTTATCTTTGAAACTGTTAGATTTATTTATTGTCTTGTTATTGTCTCATGGCTACTTCTGAAGACTGCAAACTTCTTACAATAGGGTGTTTGCATCCAAATGAAGTCTGCTATGGGAAGCATGTTACAATATGACTGGTGACCTTGCTTAGAGTACAAGTGTGAAAGGTACATCTAAAAGTCTCTCTTTTGAGCGTTGTCTATGTATCATCAGAGGAGGGAACTGGAGGCCAAGTCTTACCACTCAATGGTTGGTATTCTTTCTTTCACATCAGTGCTTTCAAAATTAGCAACATTCTCCTTATGTTCCTTGCTAAATCAGAGTGCATTGCTTAGTTCTTCATGAGCCTTTCTCCTCCCCTTACAAAAATTCTTATTAACCTCATACTGGCAAGCCACCTTTTGCCCTCAGCCCTCAGGTCCCAGAATTCCATGAATTTGGCTTCCATAGAACCTCCTTGTGCTATTCTTCCAGACCAGGACAACCATCACCTTGGCTTTTTCTGTTCATGGAATTGTGGATTGCTGGGCCTGGTGAGGTCCCCAGAAATCATCATGCCACATTTTACAGGGGGTAGAAATTGAGTACGAGTTACAGTGGACTCATGACTCCAGCATATGTCCTTTCCACGTTGTAAATCCATCTTCTACAATCCCAGCCTCAACTCAAAATTGTCCAGACTACATTCTCTGTGCTCCCAATTCTCTGTTGGCCATGATAGAGGTAAAGTACTTAAAGAAAAATTTTAACTGGAGCATTTTTTCAATAATATGTTGTCATCCTGAGATAACAATGCCCTAATCCAGTGAAATGAGCTACTTCATGGATGAAATTTGGGATATGATATGAACAGTGGGAACTCTGTATCCTGAGCCAGATGGGAGAGAAACTACACATTGAGTGTTTCCTTTGGACCCTTAGATCACACCCTCAACATTTGCAGACGATGGATAGAGGCCTCTGAACCAGAGGTGCCCAGGCTATTTATTTCTAAGTGTAGAGAAAGCATGATATTTTGAGAAAGGGTGGTGAACCCAGGAACCCCAGCTTCAATTTTGCCACAAATTTTCTACAAACTTTAGATATGTCTCTTAATCTCTCTGAAAGTAGTTTCCTGAACCAGTTGGTCTTAGGGACTCTCCAAGTTTCAAGATATTACGATGAAAGTAGAGTAACCTCTAGTTCAGGATTTGCAAACTCAGATATTCAGTGGGCCAGCCAAATAACATAAAGCAGTGAAATAACATGTTTGTATATTAAGCACTTTATTTGCCATAAAACATGTAGGATGATTATTCTTCCTTTTACAATAAATTATGTTGGTCCAATGTTGCCAGGTCCTCTGATGTTTTATCAAGAAAAGCCCCAGGTCCAAACTTAAATGTGAAAAGGTCTTGATTTTTAATGTTGGCAATTCAAATTTCAACAAGAACAGAACTTGTGGGGACAGATGTCTCCCACCCTCAGGCTGTGAGCAGCAGTAATGAGCCATCGGGAAACCACATATAGCCAGGATAATCTGGAATACTATGTCCAAGGGATGCTGGCAGGTGCTTGGAAGAATATAAAGAAAGTCTTGTGTGCCCTGGAAAACATTTCCGTGCAAGAACAAAGACTGACTGTGCCTCGGTTTCCCCTGCAGAAGCAGGTCACCCCTAGAAGGGTTCAGAGATCTGGAATGCCCTAGGTGTGTGGTCCCAAGAGCTCAGACTGGCTGGGCACTGTCTTGTGCCTCAAGGCTCTGGGTGCCCACAGTTCAGGGAGCACCTATTGTTAGATTATAGCTCTGCTTGGAGGAATGCAAAAGTGCCTAGACGCAGTGGTTCTCAACCTTCCTATTGCCGCGACCCTTTAATACAGTTTCTCATGTTGTGTGACTCCCAACCATAAAATTATTTTTGTTACTACTTCATAACTGTAATTTTGCTACTGTTATGAATCGTAATGTAAATATCTGATATGCTATATGTGTTTTCCGATGGTCGCGACCCACAGGTTGAGAACCGCTGGCCTAGAGGTTCTCACTTTACAATCCAGAAAGGAAGAGGATACTATTCCCTCACTGCTTTGTAGGGGAGAAGTTGGGCACTGGCCAGTAGTGAAACCCAGGTAGAGAAAGAAGGCTGTTCAGAGATCCAGAGAGACACTGATGGGGTGGGGCCCACAGATAATTAAGGCACTGGGGACCAAGTCCAATAATAATAATAATAATAATAATAATCACAACTACTGTTTATTGACCTCTGGCGCTGAGTGAGAAGCACTTTATAAACAGGATCTCATTTAAATCCTATAGCAACATGGTGAAGGTTAAGTAACTTGTCCAAGGTCACCCATCAAGTGGAGAGCCCAGATCAAAATCAAATGTGCTTGATTTCAGGTCAAGAGCTGGTGGACCATGTAATTTCTTTTTTATCCTCATATGTTTTTATTGATGAGAGAGAGAGAGAGAGAGAGAGAGAGAGAGAGAAGGCGGGAGAGAGAGTGAGACATCATTGTGAGAAAGAAGCATGGCTCGGTTGTCTCTTGTACGCACCCTGACCGGGATCCAACCTGGGTATGTGTCCTGACCAGGAAACGAACCAGCAACCTTTCTAGTGTATGGAACGATGCTCCAATCAACTGAGCAACCTGGTGAGGGGTGGGGCACGGACTGTGTAATTTTGAGGGACAGTGATGGGGAGGAACAATGACCTGGTCTCTCAATGAGGGAGCGAGTGCATGCTCCCATGAGAACATTCATTTTCTTTTCTCGCCAGAAGAGAATTGCATGGCTTCAACTTCCCTCCTGGCCAGGCTGAGGCTGCTCTCTTCCTAAAACTTCCACAGTTATGTTGTTTCAAGGAAGCGATATTTAGTAAAACTTTTGAAAACCTAACTTTCTTGCCTGTTTCTCCAGACCTACAAGGTGGCATTTTATTATATGTGTAGCTAGTCACATGATTACAATCATCATAAAAGAGCCATGGACCATAGAATGACCTGACTTTTCTGAAAACCTTTTGCTGATACAGTAACTGGTTTTATTTTCCTATTAACAATGAAATTGGAAGGTTCCTTTTGCAGCTGGCTGCATGGATGACCACCATCTCGGTCCCACTCAACAGCCACACTGCTCAGGAAAAAAAACAAACCAGTGCCACAGTGACTGCAAATGAGCACAGTGGACAGGTCTCTCACCTCATGGCACACTAAATTATCTAAAGTCTCACTGCCATGGGAGCAATCTTTCTCTTAATCAGTAAAAACATAAAGGGTCACAAGTTCTATTTGAGACAATGGTTAAGGGGCAAAGGAGGGAAAGAGCCAGATTATTTATGTTTTTGTGCATTTGTGTGATGGAAATTTCCATGACTCTTGCTATTATCCATTCCCAGTGCAGACAGAGAAAGGGAGGCTTTCAGGGGCAAGAAGGGAATGAGATGAACGAGGACTCACTTGGTAAAGACAACTCAGCCACAGAGGGCAGTGAAATAGCACAGTGAGTCCATTAACCCCACAGTTAACCTCCAGTGTTCTGGCTTTGATTGCTCCAATATGGACCCTGGAATCTTAGAACTTATCTACCCTCATCTTGACTTTGGATGAACTTATGCTAAGAGGCCTGGACTTACAGATTCTTTGGGAGAAACAATCTCACCATAGTCAGTACTGCAAAAGCAGGTCAGCACCTAGTGGCCACTTAGGATGGGTCTAGGCTCCACCTGGCACTAGAGTTGGAGAGAAGAAGAGATACAAAAACATTACATCTGCCCTGACCAGTTTGACTCAGTGGATAGAGCGTCGGCAGAGAGAAGAAGAGATGCATATATTCACACCAGTTACTTGAAGTGAAGAATTAAAATGTGGGTCCCAGACAACACATGATTATTTGGAGCTTTCACCTTCTATTATATTTGTAAAGACTTTATTTAAAGAGTCTTTTAGCACATTTTGCTTTACTAGACAAAAGTTAATCTCTTTATGTAGATCATATAATCCAGGTGATCCCTGTAAAAAAATCAATAAAATATATTTTTTTTAAAAAGAAGAGATACAAAAACATTACATCTGTTCCCTGCTCTCAAGGAATTTGTACTCAGGGGAAAAATAGCAACAGAGGAAGAAGCCAGAAGAGGCCTGAGAATATGGTCCAAAGGATATAAAACAGTAAATGCAGTCAGAAGAGGAAGAAGAGTGGATGTGGGCCTGAGTAGCTCCATTGTACTGTAGACTCAAGAATTTAATGTTCAGTGAAAAGTTTCAAATATTTTACCTGTTTCCCCAGGCCAACGATGAGGCATTAAAATATGTGTGAAAGAAAATTAACATAAAAGATATTCTACATTTAAAATATTTCTTATTTGTTCTATTGTGAATTAGAACCAGCAGTTAGTTATGGATCGATTGTTGCATATATTCACACCGGTTACTTGAAGTGAAGAATTAAAATGTGGGTTCCAGACAACACATGATTATTTGGAGCTTTCACCTTCTATTATATTTGTAAAGACTTTATTTAAAGAGTCTTTTAACACTTTTTGCTTTACTAGACAAAAGTTAATATCTCTTTATGTAGATCATATAATCCAGGTGTGTCCATATCTGTGTCTCCAGGGGTCAGACAATTAATGTGAATGAGTCGTGGGAATAGGGGCAAGTAGAATAGTAAGTGTAGGGTCCTGGAGAAGACAGGCTCTGTGGAAACTGGCATTCACCACCCAGAAATACATTACCGCCATGTGGGACATGGCTAGTATAGTCAGGAGAAGATGAAATGTAATTTGTACATGAAATTTATTGATGTTGAAGTTGTTATTTCTCTCTTTCTCTCTCTCTCTCTCTCTCTCTCTCTCTCTCTCTCTCTCACACACACACACACACACACACACACACGCACACACACACACGCACACACACACAGACAGGCAAAACCAAACAATCTATATCTGGATCTGATCCATGGGCTGCTGGTTTAGAATGCCCGACTTGGAGCCATCTGTTCATTTTACAGATGCAGAAATAGAAACCACAAAGGTGACATTACTTGCCCAAGGTCATATGACTAGCTAAACAGTCAGGACTCAGTCTTCTTGACTCTTAAATCTTAATTTCTTTCACCATACCATACTGTCTTACAAGAAATAAGTCTTAGAGGCTGTAGAAAGATTCAAATTACAGAAGGCCTCAGAAGGAATCCCTTTATTCTCCCATACTCCACATCCTCAGTTTTAATGACAAACCATCATTGTGGAAGGTCTGGGACCTCCATGTGGTTACATCTCAAGTCTTTCCCAGCAGAGTGTCCCTTTAGGATTTGTCTCAATAAAGGGGATGTGTGAGCATTTGGAACCATCTACACAGTACAAGGCCTTGACTTAGCTTATTGGAAAGTTTTAAAAGCAAACTCCTCAACGCTTAGGCTTACAGGCTACAATAGACTGCATTCTAGGCCCATAGTCCTGGATGAGCAAAATCTTCCCAGTTCATGATTTGGAGTGAGAATTAGCAATGAACAGCAAGTCCTAGTTTCATTTCCTACCAAGAAGAGACAAAGCCTCTCCAAGAAACTCATCCCTTGATGGCTGATAAAAATAGAATTGCAATTTATGCTTTGGTCCACTCCCTCTATCTTCAGGCTTTTAAGGTGTATTTTCCATGGTGATGGCTGATTTAGATGGATTCCTGGGGTGCTGCATCACTGCTGATGACATTAATGGTCTTGGGTTCCTGAATTTTGATTGATTGCTATAATCTGGAAAACTATTTCGGGACACAGATTTATTATTATTAAGCCTATAAAATGGTGTCAGGGTCAGAGCAAGTGGATGATGTGTGCTATGAGCAAACATGGCCAATGGGTGGATGCCACCATTTAATAGACACAAATGGCAGGAGCAAACAATGTCTCATCTGCCACTCGTGACCTGCCCCAGGGCCCTCTCCCAATGGGGTAGTGGGTTTAGGCTCCAATTGCACAGGGGGTGAGGAGAGGGATAAAAGGAAGACTATTGATTAATATCTTAAATTGTTTAATTCTTAAAAGAGATTTTGACAGAATTTTTATTTCAGTTCATTTAGGAGTGATTTAAGATTTCCTCCATTTTCCCCCCTCTGGCCTCCACAAATTGTCTTGCTTTTCTAGCACAAACCTGTTCTTTTAGGACCGAGAGCAATATTGATGCTATTCTGTTCCTTCTCAAGCAAGGAGAGAAGTAAAGGCTAAGCAGTGAATTGTATTCCTAGCCATTTTATCTTTTCTCCCTTCCCTCTCTTCAGAAAGCTTGGCTCCAGTATTAAGAGCAAGGAAATGGATCTTATATTAGGCTAGGTTCCAGAAAGATATTCTCAGGTTTGCCATTGCAACCTCCTTTTTAGAAAGGAGGGGGTGTTCAGTAAAATAATAATCCATACTTGTTTACACATGGGATACAGAAAGCTGAAAAGAGCTTCACTCTTCTTCTTAAAATAATAAAAAGCCAAGCTTGTATATTCACAACTTTTTATAAATTTATCAGAGAGCTGAGGACACAGAACCAACTAAAACTAGTTCAATCCAAGGAAGACAGATGTCTGCGATCAGAGATGGGATGTGAGCTCTTCTTACCTAAAGCCTATGCAACTGGACACCCTAGTAAAAGTGATTCAGCTAACACGACTAGGGAATTGATTGGCAGTGTCCAAGAGTTGGGGGGAAGGAGACAGTATAGAGCCCACGGGGTGGGGGTGGAGGCAGTAGTCACAGGTATAAGGAGGATTCTTGCAGGAGATTCTCCACCAACCTCAGTGGGTGCTCACAGAAAAGACTTGTGCGAGTCACAGGAAAGCATCCCTGGGTACTGGCTGGGAGAGGGGAAGGGCATCACTGTAAGAAAAGCTTGAAGCTCTGCCCAGATCCTTCCCCTGCATCTCCTCTGTAGAACGAAAGCTTAAGCTGCTGTGGGGGAGGAGGCAACAAACACTGACAGCCTATTGCAGCTGGGGTGAGAAAAGTACCCTCCTACTTCTCCAATAAAGAACACTGCCTAATGATCAAGGGGTTAATTATCCAAAAAGACAATGATCTCACATTGGAATGTACCTAATAGCAGAGCATCAAAAATACTTGAATCAGAAATAGACAGAAATGAAAAGAGAAACTGATCATTGTATGGGGAGACTTCAACACTCTTTTCCCAGTTATTAATACAAAGTAGGCAGAAAATCAGTAAGAATAAATAAAACCTGAAAACACTATCAACCAACTTGACCTAATTGACATATATAGAATCCTCCACTTCATAGCAAGATAAACATTCTCTTCAAGTGCACATGGACCATTCACCAAGACAGACCGTATTCTAGGCCATAAACAAACCTTAACAAATTAAAAAGACTAGAAGAATCATACATCTCTGATCATAATAGAATTAAACCAGAAACAAATAAGAGAAAGATATCTGGAAAATTCACACATATTTGGAAATTAAGCAATGCACTTCTAAATTACCCAGGACTCCAAGAGAAATTCTCAAAGAAAATTAAAAATATTTTAACAAAATAGAGATAAAAAACCAAAGCATATCAAAACTTGCTTCTGTTAGAAAAACAGAACATTTTCAAATTGTTTAGTAAAGCTTCTACCTTAAGAAACTAGAAAAGGAAGAGCAAGTTCAACTCATAACAAGAAGTTGGCAAAAAAATAATAAAAAGCAGAAATCAATGAAATTTGAAATTAAAAAACAATAGCAGAGAACTTCCCCTATTTTAGTACTTACTGTGCTATATAGATTCTATCATTCTACAATGCCTTGAATTCAATGCTAACATTTCCTTGGTGGGGCCAATATATTCTTGTGAGACGGATTTCCCCCAGAAATCTGCCAGGGAAGAAGAGTATGGAGGTCAGTGCCTGGGGTTGGCACTGCCCCCTGTAAGCCAGGACTGCAAGTTTAACCCAGGACAGTGAAAGAGGACCGCTGCCACAAATCTAAACAAAATGCCCCATCTTCATGGGAGACAGGCAAATAGTCCCGTGATGACACTACAACGCGTGCTATGCTCGACATCAGCACAGACTCCCTGAGACCCTGGGGAACATCTCAGTTGGACCAGAGACAATGCCAGTTAAACTCTGAGATTGAGAACGCATTCACATGAAAAAGCAGTAGAAGGATTCACACAAAGCAACTAGAATTATTTTCATGTGTAACGTAATAAGGGCAGTTTAAAGGAATAAAGCATGCTGAACTGAAAAATCTTTTCGTTCATATCAAACTCCTGCTCCAAATTCTGTAAGTAAGATATGGTATTATCCAATTAAGCTACTGCTAGAATCCTATGCCTTAAAATTTTGTGAATGCTGACTTTTCAGCAACTGATTCAAATCTACTTAATTTCTCTATTTTTTTCCCATTTTTTTTTGGTAATGGTATAAGAAAGAGACCAGTATAAATAACAAACAAGAATTAGCCCTAAGGAAGGGAGCTCTTGAGGACATAAGGACTCAGAAGCCAAGTTAAGGTGATGATTCACCATGTTTCAGTAAACTGATGAATGGACACTTAAATGACAGCATATACACATCAGTAAACAAAGAAGCTGTGCCCATCCCACTAAAATTCAGTGCAAAATGGCACCTTAAACCCATGAAAAGTATGTTGCTAGGCACTATATACATATCAAACCAGATCCTGAGTCACTAAATGACTTTAACTGTCTGTATATCCAAGATTCTTGATATGAGATACAGTTATATTTAGACTTAAGTCAATGTTCAAAGTGTTGTACAGAAATCAAAAAGTCAGATTTTATAATAACTCCTTGTGAGTGGGAAGTGAAAGTGTGTGTGTGTGCACCCACAAAGGCTTCCTCAGGCAGATAGATGATTTGCCCCCAATTAAATTGAGGGTTACTGATGGGAGATGAGACTCAGCGAAGCCAAAAAACCTACTGGTGGCCAAAACAGGTATTTATTCAGTACCAACAAAAGCCAAGGACTGAAAGTGCACTCTGAAGATGTATATCAAGCACTCCTGAGAGGAGAGAGTGTGAGGAGTAGTGAGCTGAGGGGAGGAAGAGGGAGGTTAGAGCCCAACTTCGATGTTGACACACAGGCTATGGTTTAAAGAGGGAAGTAAAAAGCCTTCTGGGAATGACCATCGCCTACTCACTCCATCTCTATCCCAACAGCATGTTCTAGGAGTTTTTGCTTTATTTTAAATAAGCTTTATTCTTAGTCCTTGAAAAGAGAAGTACGTTGCCTTCTGGTGAGCACCTAGCTTCCAGGTCAAGGGGCCTTTCTCCTGAGGCCTCTTAGAGGCACAACCTGGGCTCAGACTTGCTGGTCTTGATACAAAAATAGAACACCTACTCCATCTCTATCCCAACAGCATGTTCTAGGAGTTTTTGCTTTATTTTAAATAAGCTTTATTCTTAGTCCTTGAAAAGAGAAGTACGTTGCCTTCTGGTGAGCACCTAGCTTCCAGGTCAAGGGGCCTTTCTCCTGAGGCCTCTTAGAGGCACAACCTGGGCTCAGACTTGCTGGTCTTGATACAAAAATAGAACAAATTCTACAAAGGAGTCTAATCCAGAGAGAGCTGTGTGTGGTGGTGGTGGTGGTGGGGGGGGTACTGCTCAGGGGCATTGTCTCAGCCCTCAGTATTGTCTATAGAGCTCTATCTCCCAATCTTTTCACATCATTTCCAATGTAGGGACCAGACACTTGCATTTTAAAAAGCTTTCTCCCATGATCCTGCTTTTCAGTCCCATGAGAGCCATTGTATTAGATGGGAAGTTCTCAAAGGACAAAAACTGTATTTTTCTCTATCCAACTAACATTTATTGAGCATCAACAATGGGCCAGGAACTGTAGGACTTGGCCATAGGACAGTTAATAAGAGGGGCATCATCCCTGCCCTCATGGTAATTTAATTGGGAGAGTCAGGCATTACACAAATAATTATAGTTAATTAAATATTTACAACTGATTTAAGGACTATAAAGAAAAGAACAAACTTCTATATCCCAAGTCCTTGGCTCAGCACAATATATATGTATGCATAATAAATATTTGTCCCTTGTCTACTATTCTACAGGTTATTTGTATTGGCATTAAATGCCCACGTCTATTTTGGTCATAGTTACCAGGCAAGAAAAAGACAATCAGATAAATTTGGGGAACCCTGGTTTAGACAAAGTCAAACTGGCTTCTTAATGAAGAATGTCTCCAGATTTTGCATGTATCTGTCCAATTTTCCCAGCACCATTTATTGAAGAGACTGTCTTGACTTCATTGTATGTTCTTGTCTCCTTTGTCAAATATTAATTGAGCATAATGGCTTAGATTGATTTCAGGGTTCTCTGTTTAGTTCCATTGGGCTATATGTCTGTTCTTGTGCCAGTACCAGGCAGTTTTGAGAACAGTGGCTTTATAATATAGCTTGATATCTGGTATTGTGATCCCTCCAACTTTGTTCTTCTTTCTCAGGATTGCTGTGGCTATTTGGGGTCTTTTTTTATTCCATATGAATTTTTGGAGAGTTTGTTCTAGGTCTGTGAAATATTCCAGTTCCATTGAGCTATATGTCTGTTCTTCTGCCAGTACCAGGCAGTTTTGAGAACAGTGGCTTTATAATATAGCTTGATATCTGGTATTGTGATCCCTCCAACTTTGTTCTTCTTTCTCAGGATTGCTGTGGCTATTTGGGGTCTTTTTTTATTCCATATGAATTTTTGGAGAGTTTGTTCTAGGTCTGTGAAATATTCCGTTGGTATCTTAATGGGGATTGCATTGAATCTATAGATTGCTTTGAGTAGCATGGACATTTTAATGATGTTGATTCTACCAATCCATGAACATGGTATATTCTTCCATTTGTTTATGTCTTCCTCTATCTCTTTTTTCAAAGTCCTGTAGTTTTCTGAGTAGAGGTCTTTTACCTCCTTAGTTAAGTTTATTCCTAGGTATCTTCATTTTTTAAAACATGCTAATGGGCCCTGTGGTTCTCTAAAACAGCTCTCTGGTGTGCACAGGGTGTCACAGGCATTTCTCCCCAGCAGCTTCCCTGGGAGCCTAACCAACTGGGAACACTCAGGTGGGAAGACTTTTCAGAAGCTTTCAGGTCGAATGTCAATGCTTCCAGCTGAAGAAGGAAGGTGTCCTTCCTTCCCATTGCCCGCAGTTGGGCCCTGGAGAGTCTGGTGCTGCCTGGGTGTTCTCTGATAACACAACCCTGCCCCTTTGCCCAGGGAACACTATGCCACCTAGATACGGAGAACAAGGGCAACACATAGCCAGAGGATTGCTTACTCAGTGAAAATGAAAGGGCCTCAATGCACTCAAGATCTGAAGGTGCAGAAATAAGTGTTGCAATCAGAGTTTCTGATGACTTTGCTTGGCACCACCTGGAGTTCAAGGTCAGAGCAAGGGCACAGACTCTGCTGGTCTTCTCAGAGCTTTTAGCTACCAGCATACTTGGTGGTAGGAACAGGAAGTGTTCTATGGGCTGTGTACAGTGCCATGAAACCTGGCAGCAAAAGTTGATCCAGGAATTATCCAAACTGAAAATACAGACACATTGTTCCCACCTACGGTTGTATGGAACACAGCTACACTAAAGAAATTGTTTGTTGTATATCTGAAATTTAAATCTAACTGGGCATCCTGTATCTTTATCTGCTGAATCTGGTGCCCACCTGCTCTGCCTACCATGAGTTCTGCCCTTGGGTGCTGGGATTTGAATACAAGAGGCTGGGGAGGACACCCTGCAGGTGCCTTTCTGGCCAAGCCAGTAGAAACCCAGTCTAGCCGTACAGGACAAACCTTGCTGGGAGGCACTCCTGCCGCTGCCCTACTTGGCCAGCCAGCATCCACTGCTGGTGAGGAGGTCAATTCCTCACTTCTCACTTCAAAAGAAGAAAATAGAGGAGTCCTGTTAAGCAGTTTTCTGTGGTACAGAAGAGACTAGATCAGTGATTCTTAACCACGGGCAATTTGACAATATCTGGAGACAGTTTGGGTTATTAAAGCTGGGGTGGGAAACAGGGTTACTGGCATCTAGTGGGTAGAAGCCAGGATAAACATCCTACAGTGCAGAGGACAGCTCCACATCCAAGAATTACCCAGTCCGAAATGTCAATAGTGCCAACTTCAGAAACCCTGGACTAGAGGAAAGCTAACCACATTCCCAAAGGAAGGCCGGCCCCAAGCAAATTTGTGAACAGGAGAAAGTTTTAGTCTCCTATTTCTAATCTTTTCCTTTCATCAACCCCCACTGTACATCGTCCAGTGTCCCTATGTGGTCCTTGGGTGCTTTAGCTCAGGGAAAATAACATCCGCCTACTGCACCCCAAATTTTATTCTAGTATTAATGGCAGAATAGACGAACTTTTCAAAACATGTTCCTGTTCAAGACATGGCATGGCAGACATTGCTGCTTCCCCACTTCAGAGGCAGTCTCCCTCTTTTCCTAACTAAAAGAACTCTCGACTTTGTCCAAGGAAGCAATGGGCCCAGTTAAAACTACTACCCTCTCAAACTTGCTCTGTCAGATGGAAGAGGGGGTCTACTGGGTGGAGGTTTCAGGAAGATGGCTTGTCTAATAACAATGGACAGACTTTTGTTCTTTCTCCTCTTCTCACCTGGAATTCAGACATCAAGGGCAACAGGGGGACAGCTGCCATCTTATAAATGTGAAGACAAAAACACACACACAGGGTGCTGAGCAAGAGGCTGCAGAGGGGCATGAGTGTGGGGCACTTCCTCCATTCTGTGCTAACTAGTTACCTCCAGACTTCTTGTTACATGAGAAAAACAAGCAACTTGCTTGTTTTTATACTCATTGGGTTTCTGTTACATGCAACCCAACTCAGTCTTAACTGATACAAAGGCCTGGAGGGAAGCATGTTTAAGCCAAGCATGGAATCTACTGGAGAGATGCTGGGAGCCTTGGAGCTCCTGAGGAGAGAAGGAGTATGTGGGGACATGGGCTCTCCCAGCTCCCTTTCATTTGCACAAGTATGCTCTCCAGCACATACGTAGCTGCCCTAGTTAGGGCCCAAAGAACAGATGAGAACAGCACTTGGCTGACTGTTAATGGTGCCAGTCACTGCCACAAATGGTGGATACAATTTCAAGGAGATAAATGATTCTAGAAAGGGCACCTGGGAGTTCCCTGGGAGGCCCAGTGCAAATAATGATTGACCAGCCTCCACTGGGACCCCATCTCTTCACACACAGGGGCAGGCAAAATGCTTTCCATGGTGCTCACATTTGAGAGAACAGGGCCAGCATAGCTACAGGAGGAGAGGGTCTTGGATCCTTAAAATTGACACAAGGCATTTACTGTCTTTTCAGATCCACTCTGGTGTGTGTGGGGGTGGGGGGGGGGTGGATTATATAAAGGCCATTGAGAATATTAATGGCCTATTGGCAAAGAGAAGAAAAGATCAGTGGTCACTCCTACCTTTTGCAGAACTGCCTAGCAGTCTAGCCTCATGGGAATGGGGCCTGTGATGAGGTATCATGTCACCCTCACATTATGGATTTAATCAGAGAAATGGCCCCTCTCTCCACCCCCAACCCATATCGCCACCTCCAGGCCTTGTCAGTGTGTCCCAACAGGACTGGGTTGGGCCAATGACAAGAGTGTGGCACTCATGGTGGGGCCAGCTGCTCATGAACACTAGCCCTGCAGCTGCCCCCTATTAGCAAGTTTCCTGACCTTTCTGTGCATTAAAAGGCTCCTCATCTGCATAAAGATGTCCATTGTAGTGCCTACCTCCTAGGGTTCTTATGGGAATTGACAGGGATAAATTCTCCCAAAAAGGGCAGGGTGCTGGCCCTGACCTGGATACTGGTGAGCACTCCCTGAATTTTAGTTGCATTTTGTTCATATTAGCCCTCTTAGAGTTTCATCAAGCAGCAGTAAGAGGTGAGAGGATTTCTCCTCCTTCTATTTAGGAAGGCAGATTGCTGTATCCTCCTGAGGGCAGCATGGGAAACCAGGTGTTGTGTTATTTTATTATCTGAAAGTCTTATGGAGCGATCTCTAGAGAATATCCAACAATCCACCCTAGCTCTCAGTGAGCTAGAAAGTCCCACCTAACAGGCACTGAAGCAGTTTCTTCCTTGGGGATGGGAGATGCTGCAGCTCTGCCTGTCAGGGTTGAGGTGCCCACCGCCCCACCTCTCGGGCCTCAGGCCTTGTGATACTGGCTATACCTGAGCCCTGGCAGGAGACAGATAGTAGAAGAATGAGAAGGCTGGCAGGCTGGGGAAGAGGCCCTATACACCTCAGCTTTTAGAGTCTCCCACAAACTCAGTCTGACAGATGGCCAAGCAGAAGTCCCCCAAGTCATTCCTGCCAAATAGAACTGTATATGTTTAAGTTGGAGGACTCGGTGCATGTAAACCATTAACAGGCCTCCCAACAAAGCAACAACCATACAATATCCCCTTGTGTGGAGGCTACCTGAATTATGCCTTTGTGTAACACAATCCGTGCAAACTGCCTCTGGGCGGGCAGCCACTGTAAGCAGGCTGGTCTCACCTCAGGCTTTTATCTGAAAGTCTTACCTGCAAAACACAATAGCCCAGGTTTACCTGGCCGATTTCTTTTAAAGGTCAGTGTGTGTTGAGGGGGGAGGGAAGTATAACTATAACTCAAAAGTAAATGTCTCCCTTGTAAAATGTGTAGAGAGATAAGGATATGGGCATCAAATGCAGCAGTTGGAGTCATGTGTGGAGGGTGGCACAGCCCAGCGCTGCCGCACAGCTACAGGCGGTGTGGTCTTTGAGCAGGACATATGTCACACTGGCAAGCACGAGGTTAAACAGTAAGGAGGTTCCAGGACATCTGTTCTTCCTGGAGGAGAGGAGGCTGCCCCCGAGGCGGGCATGTCTGGCCTGCACGCAGACCTTTCTTTCTGCAAGGATCAAGCGCTCTGTAAACATGACCTCATTGTTGAGGCAAGCTCACTGCCCGGAAGTGGTAGGGAGTGCTGGGAAGGAACCGGGCAAGGGCTCTATCTTGTTCCCTCAGAAAAAATGACCTCAGGTCCCCTCTCATAGCCTGAAGAGAACCTGTTGGAATACTTCAGCACTTCCTTCACTGAGAGAGAACCTCCAGGTTCAACAGGATTAGATGCACCTGAGAGTCTACCATAGGTGCCTTCGCTTGCTTATTTCTACCTTTAGCAGAATCCCACACACCCTCTTTTTCTTAAAGTTTATACCTCTATGAAATTGTGTAAGCCATTTCAAAATATTTTGAGGACTAATTTAAAAAGAAAGCCTTAAATAGAACTAATTTTCCATCAGTAGAACACTTGTTTAAACATAATCTTACCATGAATTACAATGTAGTTACTTAAGAGAATAGGACTATATGCAACATATACTGATAGGGAATGATCTCTGTAGGAAGTTGAATGGTGGTCCCCAAAAAGGTGTGTTTGTGTCCTAAAACACAGAACCTGCGAATGTGACCTTCTTTGGAAAAATGGCCTTTGTGGGTATAACTAAGGATCTCAGATGAGATCATCAGATTATCTGGGTGGGCCCTAAATCCAATGACAAGTGTGCTTATAAGGGACAGAAGAGGAGACTCAGACACAGAGAGAAGAGAAGGACAGAAAGACATGTGCAGATGGAGGCACAGATTGGAGTGATGCAACCACAAGTCAAGGACTGTCTAGAGTTACCCAAAGCTGGAAGAGACAAGGGTCAGATTCCCCCTAGAGCCTCTGGAGGGAGTACAGCCCAGCCCACACCTTGACTTGGGACTCTGCCCTCCAGAACTGTGGAGAATACATTTCTGTTGTTTCAAGTCACCCAATTCGTGGTCATTTGTTGCAGCAGCCTTAGGAAACTAAATACAACTCCAAGATAGATTTCGGAATAGAAAACCAAAAAACAGAAAATAAGGTGAAAGACCATATATACAATATGTAGTATAGTGTATGTGTTACTATTAGTATTTTTTTAAAAAACATGTAGCTGTTTGCATATGCATAGAATATGACTTAAGGATAGAAGAGACCCTACTAACAGTGTTGTCTCTGGGGAGAGAGATACTGGTGTTCTGCTATACATGGCATCACTGGAGCTGGGCACTCTGATAGGCAGAATAATGCGCCCCCCCCACAAAGATAGCCACATCCTAACCCCCAGACCCTAAGAATATGTTATGTTAAATGGCAAGAGGGAATTAACACTGCACATGCAGCCATGGTTGATGAACAGGAGCCCTGAAAACAGGAAGGTTATCCTGGACTCTTCAGGTGGGCCTAGAAATCGCAAGGGTCTTTAAAAATGAAAGGGGATCCAATGGAATATTATTTGCAATAAAAAGTGAACAGCCAGTGTTGCTCAGTGGTTGAGCATTGACCTATTAAACAGGAGGTCACGGTTAGATTCTCGGCCAGGGTACATGCTGGGGTTGCAGGTTCAATCCCTAGTGTGGAGCATGCAGGAGGTAGCCGATCAATGATTCTCTCTCATCATTGATGTTTCTATCTCTCTCTCCCTCTGCCTTCCTCTCTGAAATTAATAAAAATATAATTAAAAATAAAGAAATGAAGTGCTGCCCATACTACAACATGGATAAATCTGAAAAGCCCTGTTATGTGAACGAAGCCAGCGCATGCATTTCTTATTTTATAATTGTAATCCAAAGTTTCGCGTAGTTCCTAGCCCACAGTTAGTTGCTCAGTAAAAATGGATGAATAAATTTATAGCTAGTAGTTCCTAGCCCATAGTTGCTCAGTAAAAATGGATGAATAAATTTATAGCTTTTAATATGTTCCCATAATTCCTACATGCATATTTATATTTTCAGAGAAAACTGATTCTGCTACAGGACAGCTCACTAGTGTGAGTAGAAATTTTCCAAATTTATCATGACTAGTTCAGGAATCTACAAGCTAATGTCTAACAGATGACAAAGATAGATACATGCACGTGCTCTGGCTAACATAAATCACCCACTTAGGACTCTTAAATTAAAAAGTACGTTTCTATTTTCTAATAAATTACGGAGGGGAACGGAGGCTGAGAGCAAAGGGACCGCTTCTGGAGTCACTGAGCACATGTGAGTCCAGAGGGATCCTCAGATATCACCGTGAAGCTGGATCCACTCCGTGGCAGAGTGTTCCTTATCTTCACGTAGGTCCTGAGGCCTCCGTCCCAGCATACTTATTTCAAGGAATATTTCATTTAACATGTGTCCAGCACATGAGTTAGCTGTACATATTGGAAATTAATTCAAGCAGGCAAAACTTTTATATATTCTGTGGTTCTGAACCAAGGAGTCAGTTACCCCCAAAACTAGCTACCTTTAGATTTAAAATTGTATTTATATAGTTCATATGTTAAATTTGAAAATATACTTATATTACACACACACACACACACACACACACTTTTCCAATAAGAAAATTCCAGCATCTTACTAAGTCTGTAAAGACCTACTCAGACCCACATGATCTGATGCTTGCCCATCTTCTGGCTTATCTCCTCCCATTCACCCTCTCTCCTGGACCTCCAGTCAAACTGCCTTTGCTGTTTCTCCAATACACCAAGTTTGGCCTTGCCTCTGGGCCTCTGCCTGGAAAAATCTACCTGGTTAGATCTCAGTTCAAATAAATCCTCTTCACCAGTGAGGTCTTCCATGGCTCCGGATCAAAATAGTGCCCAACTCTCCTCCTAGCAACAGTCACTATCACAACGTCCTTGTTTTTTAAAAAGTACCATGTGTCATGATCTAAACTCGTCTTGTTCATTTATTTCATTGTTTCTTACCTATTTCCCCCTTGGTTTCCATATAAGCAGCAACTTTGTCTCTCTTCTATCCCCAGAGCCAAGAAAACTCATAGGAGCATAAGAAATACAAATGTTGACCCAGTCAAGGCACTGAGGCCCTTCTAGCCACATGGTCACCTATCTTTTCACAGAGACAGCAAATGCTGCAGGGTCACCAGGCCACAGACCTGTTTTAGCAAAGGGCACCCCCACTTGCAAGGAAGCTATTTCCCAAAATGTTCTAAATGCTCTGGGGCTTAGAAACAGCTGGAGAGCTGAACAGGTCAGAGGCTCTCAGGCACATACAGCTTCTGCTGTGCTGGGCAGGGTCATTGCTTTGGGTTGAGAATCTATTCTTGGAAATCTTATATGGGTCAAGATGCAGAATATTCACCAATTCCATGTAATGTCATGAAAATGCTATGGTTCTGAGTGTACCTATCAAAGAAGAAATCCCTCTCTAAAAGTGAGTTATTCACATTTCTTGGGAACCAAGATAAATTAAGGTAAAAGAATCAGAAGGAGGAGGTGACATTATTAACATCTAAAACACCCTTTTCACAGGAATTAACACATTCTGTCTAATAAGCACCATAAGCACCAATTTGAGAAAATTAAGAAGAAAGGCCATACAAGACCAGATTCAAATCACAGTTTCTCAGCCAGCCTTTTCATGAAGACCTTGCAGAGTAGTAGTTAAGGGGTTCGAGAGAGGACCCTAGACAATTAAACCACTGATCCCTTTGCTCTTGACCCAGCCCAAATATATGCTAAGCAGGTAATGATTACAGGGTTCCATTACTTTAACTTACATCGTCATTTTATTTAGGAAGCTTTCGGAGAAAACCTATTACCCTGATGCTATGAAGACAACGTCACTGTTCACATTAGTTCATTGTTTATTATTTAGAATCCTGGTTCTAGCCTCCTATTCCTATTTGTATTACTCCTAGTTTTTATTTTTAAGTTTCTATGTATGTTATAATATCATTGTATTTGTTTTTCCTCTAAGCCATTATGAAATAGAGCTAAGTATGAAGAAATAAATTATATAACTAATATATATTATTGTGATAGCTTACAAAACCATACGTTTTCATGCATCTTTATATCCATGGCCTTTGCCATATGACCTCTCAACTCTTCCAGAAAAGAGGTGAAGCTTATTTTCTAGTTCCTTTAATCTGGCTGGCTTTGTGAAATGTCAGACGGTTCGTCTAATAAACAAAGCACAATAATAAATGAAGTACTTATTAGTGTGGAAGTCTATCAGCTCCCTCTGCAGAAAGTACAATTTGCTTGGCCAATAGGATATGGCAGAAATGATAGTGTGCCAGTTCTGAGCCTAGGCCTTTGAGGCCTTGCGTGCTGTTCTTCCTCTGGGACACTTGAGACTGCCATGAGAATAAGCCCAGGCTGGCTTGTTGGAGGATGAGACAGATGGACCACTGTCCCAGTCAACAGACAGCCCCAAACAGAGATATCTAGATGATCTGATAGTACCTCCAGATTCATAAAGGAGCTAAAACCAGAAGAACTCTCCAGCTGAGCCTAGACTAAATAAGCTAAATGGTTGTTTTCTTACATAACCAAGAAAGCAGTAGCTGCCTGATATACCTATGTTCACAATAGTCATGCATCTATCAGTGTTTTTCAGTTGTGTACTATCTTCTTTTTACAGATGATTCTCACAAAGATTTAGTGACTTGCCTTTCCTCTTCTCCTATAACAAAGCTGAGCAATCCATTAACTTGTCACTATAGGAAATGTTAGAGCTCCTTAGCTATGGGCTTTAGATTTTTGTTATTTCATTTCTGTACAAACCCCTTCTCATTTAGCCTCCCAATAAGCAGGCTAAAAAAATGTAAAGATTGAAAAACTTAAAAAAATAATTCTTCATACTTTTGCTTCAAAGGTAACCTTAGGGCACTGAAAGAAAGGAACATCATCAAGTTAAGCAGAAGAGCTGACTTATTGGAGGAGGTGTTGCCCATCTCCCAAGGGACTTTGACTAAGTACTAAGGAAGCCATGTGCCCTCTGTTCCCTGTTGCCTGAACATTTCTGAAGGTGACTCTGTACAGCATTCCTCACAGGGCCTTTGAGAATACAAATTACTCACTTGGAAAGTTATGGGATGATATGTCTTGAGAACGTCTTTGAAGGTACACAAATGAACATTCTGTTTTCCTGACTACAAAGCTCAGACAGCACCAAGTCATGGGCCAAATTCGATTTATTCTACTTGTCTTTGTCCACTAAGCATCCCTCCCCAATGGGCAGACATAAATCAGCCTCCCAATGTCAGAGTGTAACAACTTCTTGAGAGATTGGGGGGAAAAACACACCAGTGTCCTTTCATGTTGCTTCTTCAATCCATAACCTGGAAGACTCAGGATCTCCTCTAGTAAGAGAGATGGCTTAGTCATTCCAGGGGTCGGTGGAAAGTTACAGAAGGATGAAGTAAGGGGAGAGAAAATCAAATGCTACTCAATAATTACATCTGTGCTCAGAGGAGAAATATGAATTTAGAAACTAAAATCAGTGATTGTAAAAAATTTTACTTCATTGCCAAAGAAAACAAGGCATATTCAGTTTTTCTCACTCTCATCTTACCTCTAGTTTTTATTTTGTTTCTCATTGTTGTTCTTGAGTATTTTATATACTTTATCAATCTCTTCCTTCCCCAAAGACTCATGTGTGTCTGAGTGTACACATATAAGGACAATAGGCTTTGGGGACAAGAGAGGCAGAGATGGATGTAGCCAGAGAATGAGAGGTAGTTAGACCCATAAAAGTCAAAGAAAACTAAAAGCTCTTTGATAGTAAAAACATATACAACTGGGTAACAAATTCAATTTATTAACATTGGGAAGGGCTCAAATTTATAATAGGCCACATTAAATTTGATTGTCACAAATTTTCAGAAGAACCCTTTTTATACCTCAACTAGAGGCCTGGCACACGAATTCATGCAGTGTGTGGGGGGTCCCCTCAGCCCAGCCTGTACCCTCTCCAATCCAGGACCCCTTGGGGGATGTCTGACTGCTGGTTTAGGCCCGGTCCCGGGGATCAGGCCTAAACCGGCAGTCGGACATTCTTCTCACAATCCTGGACCGCTGGCTCCTAACTGCTCACCTGCCTGCCTGCCTGATTGCGCCTAACTTACCCCCTATGCAAGCCTGATCACCCCTAACTGCCTCTGCCTGCTGGCCTCATCGCCCTCAATGGCCCCTTCCCCACCCTCCTTGGCCTGATTACCCCCAACTGCCCCACTTGCCAGCTGGGTTGCCCCACGCAGCCTGCTGCTCGGTCGTTCGGTCGTCCCTCACAAACCCCCCTGCTGGCCTGGTCACCCCATGCAGCCTGTTCAGTCATCTGTGCGGTTGCGATGGTCACTTAGGCTTTTATATAGATAGATTCCTACAATGACAGTTCTAATTCTATTCATTAACTCATAGCTCCACCGGATTGCCCCTCTGCCAACTAATGCCCCCTATCATCTTTGCTTTTGAGTGTTGAATATTAATTCATGTGCTTCATTTATTGCACTTTGTTTATTAGATGAACCTGCTGACATTTCACTAGTACTTATTAGGGTGGAAGTCTGTCAGCCTCCTCTGCAGAAAGTACAATGAAATGAGGCTCTGTCTGGTTGGGTTTAACTGGCATGCTCTTGACCACCTTGGGGAGGGAGAAAAGTGGGCCTGACAGTTCAGTCCAGATGGGAGATGGTACTGAAATGTGGACACCTGGAAAACACTACAAATTAGCCTCCTGGTTCTGTGTTTTACAAACTTATTATATGGTCTTTGGTTAAAGAACCAATAATAACTCAGGATTTTCGGTGTTGAGAAATGTTTGATCATTTTACTTAAATAATCACAATAAGTACTAAACACATAAATTTAAAAGTAAAATCCCCACACCCTAACCTGTTTGGCTCAGTGGATAGAGCGTCAGCCTGTGGACTGAAGGGTCCCAGGTTCGATTCTGGTCAAGGGCATGTACCTTGGTTGCGGGCACATCCCCAGTGGGGGGTGTGCAGGAGGCAGCTGATTGATGTTTCTCTCTCATCAATGTTTCTAACTCTCTATCCCTCTCCCTTCCTCTCTGTAAAAAAATCAATAAAATATATTAAAAAAAGTAAAATCCCCCCAAAAAGCATAAGTTGTAAAACTTTATAAAAATGTATACATTCAAATTAGTAAAAATAACTTAATGAAATGGCTGAGTTTATCCTCACTAAAATGAAATTGTCCATATTGGATTTAATGATAGGAAAGATGTACTGCATGCTTGATGCCTCATTTTTCACTTGGTTCTTTTGCTTTTGATAAACTATTGAGTCATTGTTATTTTTGGGTTTTTTTTTAAAAAAAAAAACCCACTAATTTTAGCCATCAATTTAATTGGTTGATAAGCCATTATAAACTGCTTATTGAGATGCAATACTGGAAAACAACCATCAAATTCCATTTAATAAAACTCCCCATGCTGCCTGCTTATGAACTGCTTCATGTGCGTGAATGCAGGGATGGTTGCCTACTATCACGTTCTCCAGCAGCTCAATCAAGGTGTTGACTGCTGAGACTGAGGTCTTCTTGAGCTGGGACTGCCTAGGCTGTGACTTGCTGAGAGTAGTCGATTCTTAGAAACACAATTGCAAATTCAGACATGGAAATCGAATAGCGGCACTCAATTACCAGGGAATTGTTCAATGTCCAGAATTGCTTGTATAATAACGTGTGAAACACAAAGCTAAAATTATCACAAAAATCCTATGCCTGGGAGAACACATCCAGGTTTGCAAAACAACTTCCTAGTTTATTGTTTTGCTTAGGACTGCCTGACCTAGCAAATAGACTTCCTATGTAAGCATTGTTAATAAAATTGCATTGGGGGACTTAGAAATGTGGTGCAGAGAACTCATTCCTACAGTGGGGCTGGGATAGGATAAGATTTATAAAGGCATCTGATGATTAAAGGTAAAAATTTTTTTGTTAAAAAAGTACTCCTAACATATATTTACTTTTCTGCCTTTAATAACAAACTAACAATTTTAAAATATAATGACTTAAAAACTTTTTTAACTTAATAGATCTGCAAACCAACATTCAAAGATTATTTTCAAATTTACACGTTTATCTGATCAAGCCAGGCTGTTCCTTTGTGGCATTTTAGTATCTGGGGGGAGTGGTGCAAATCTTTCTTCTTTTATACAGAAATGAGAAAAGAACAAAATTAAGCAAAAATATGTGTCCCCTTTAAAAAGTTAACCTAAAAACTCAAAAGATTAGTTTGAGTTCTGTTAGATTGTGGCTATCATTGAAAGGATATGTTTGTCCATGAGGGCAACTAAAATTTTTTTCATTAAGCATCTTATTTGACCTAGTTTTCCATCAATTTCCCACAGGCAGATGTCCAGCCTGTATATGTACCCCAGACACATACACACCTTCCCTACACCTTGCTGTAACTGAAATGTCATAGTCTCCCCCATTATCCTTCTCTGTAACATAATATGCAGCCTTGGTACCATGGGGTATTGTTTCCTAGCACTAAGTTGAAATAATTCTGGCAACTGGGACCTCAGAGATTTCAGAGATTTCACCATCTAACTGCCAGGCCTTGCTGTTTAAGGTCACTGACCAACTTAATGACTCAGAGGATTATTGCAATCTTGGGGAAAACATTCCAGAGCAAGTCATTACTATTTACAGAAATATCTTATTAAAATATTTTTAAGGTATAATTCTATTTGACTTAAAGTAGAATTCTATTATGTGAGGATTGACCTACTATATACTAGTAAAGTTGTGTGTGTGTGTGTGTGTGTGTGTGTGTGTGTGTGTGTCTGGATAAATAATGATTTGCACTCTAGGAGCAATCATTTGGTTTGCTTTTAGGAACACATATTCTTTGTTCTACCAAGAGCCCCCTAAAATCTATTTTTAGAATAGATTCTCATGGCAGAGGCTGCTAATTGTCCTCATGCTTACCTTCTTTCCTAGTGATACAATTCTTAGCAGGCCCATGCCAGCCCTAAATAAAAGCCATACTACCCAGCCTCTCTTGCAGCTAGGAATGGTCAAGTTCTGGTCAATGAGAAGTAAGCAAAAATGTCAGAATAGCTTCTGGAATCTTATGTGAGTTGGCCAACTCTTTACCTTTCTTTTTCATCACTTCACCTTCCCTAATGCCTGGAAGCAGACAGATAACACCTTGGACCATGAACATGAGATCATACCATACAGAAAACAACCCAGCAAAATGTTTTCTAAAGATTTCCTGGAGCAGAGCCATCCTACCAGCCCTGTACTGCTTTCTTCTCCTCTTTTACACAAAATAAATCCACTCATGTTTCTTGAGCTCTTTTAAGTTTCTATACTTTTGGATTTTTTTGTTACTTGCACACATCCTTTTACTCAATGTGATTTGGTATAAAGCAAATTGCTACAATCCCATCTTACAGTACTGATATGGATAAAAGTACAAAGATATATAAAAATACAAGAAGGAACATTAAGTTACACCTTGACTTGATAATAAAAGAATTTATAACACATGCACATTAAGGCCAGGTCTGTCATTTCGAACAGAGAGAGGAACTGGGTCCCAAATCTGCATAGGATAGGGTGAGGGAAGGTTATCCACTTGCATGAATTCTTGAAGGTCAAATGTCAAGAGTTGTTTACAGCTTAAAATGAGGTAATCCAGACCCATGGCCTCTTGAGAATAAACTTAGCGGTAATAAAAGAATTTATAACACATGCACATAAGGCCAGGTCTGTCATTTCGAACAGAGAGAGGAACTGGGTCCCAAATCTGCATAGGATAGGGTGAGGGAAGGTTATCCACTTGCATGAATTCTTGAAGGTCAAATGTCAAGAGTTGTTTACAGCTTAAAATGAGGTAATCCAGACCCATGGCCTCTTGAGAATAAACTTAGCGGTTGAAAGAGAAGACGGATGGAAGGGGCTCTGAGAAGGTATGTGGGCCAGGCTTACACCAGACCAGCTCCTTTTCCCTGAGGCTGAGTCAGCCTGCCCTACTCCACCCTAACCTCTGACCTCCTGTACAGTCCCCACATGGAGGAAAGGCCTGGGCAACTGCACTCTTGTTCCTTTAATGCCCCAACTGCAAAAATAACCCCCAGCTGCTCTCGGAGTGCTGGAGGGCATGGGGACAAGCCCGACCCCACACTCAAGTCCCGAGAGGGAAGGGCAGCCCACTCAAGCAAGCATTGGATGCCTGCAGATTCTTCTTCCTTCTCTGAGTGTGGCAGCTGTGGCAAGAAAGGAGACACAGATAATGCTCGGCCCACATACTACTGGTAAGCACATTGGAATTGCAGCAGAGGTGGCAGCCATTCCTGGCCACCCAGGCTTCACTTGAGAGGGAGTGAGAATGAGAGGGGCATGGCGGTGAAGAAGTCTGGGGAAGCCCCCACCTATGGGGAAGTCAGGGCGAAGCTAAACAGGCTCCTGTCTCTCCCACTGTCAACGTCAGGAAGGGACAGCTGGTGGGAACGAGGCACAATAACAGGAAACAAATCTGAAACTAAAGAGGCGGGAACTGGAGCCCAGCAATGTCAGATAGCTGTGGGAAGCCACGTGGCCCTCAGGAGAACAGGGCTGGGGGAGGGAGGGGGAGACTAAGCAATTGTCTAGATAACCCAGGCAAGATTAAAGTTCCACTCTATTCAAGGTAAAGGGAGTTTTTATAGCAGTTGATCCAAGTCCCTGCTTCATCATTTTCTGAATAGGATTCTGACAGTCCTCTCTGAAGGGATGATACACGTGTGCTCTGGTACCTCTTTCCATATAAGGGACTTGGCCGTTTCAGTTCTCTAGACACAGGCTAAGAAGACAAATACTTCCCATGCAGACAATCCTTTACATGTCTCAGCCTGACAGCCCCCTACTCATTAATTTGGGCACTGCTTCTGTGAAAGTGACCAGAGCTTCCCTGCCTGGGAGGCAGAATAGTAACCTCAAACAAGGAGGCGGAAATGCAAGGCCACCAGCAAAGTATTGGCCGAGTGCCCGACTCAGGCTGCCTGCGTCAGCTTGATAAGTCCTCCAAAGCATCGCACTATCATTGAAGAGTAAGGACTGGGCGTGATGTTGCTGATGCAAAATGCCGTTAACCTTGACTCTCCCAGTTTTTAGATTTTTTCGTTTGAGTATCTAGAGATTTGCTTGTCTTCTTTCTCCCACCTTTCTCCTCCTCTTTCCTTTTAGTCAGCTCATAGCTTTTAAGCACCACCTGAAAGCGTTCTCTAGGATTCTCTCCAACACATGTGTTGAAGGGACTTTTCATTCAATGCTATACACTATTCCATCATTTCCTATTATTGGAATAATCTCTGCCCACTCCCCACCCCAAACTAAACTCATAATTTTCTGAAATTAAGTCAAATATTTATTGAGTACATATCAGGTATCATGAGTGTAGACTGTCTTTAAGGAGCTCATTCTATTTGGGGAGGACACACACACACACACACACACACACACACAGCAATTAATTGCAACTCAGGAGATGTGATCAAGGTTTAGTTTGTTATTTTTCCAGGTGAGTGGACAAAAACTGTTGTATTAGTTAGATGAAGGAGACACCTTCAGCTGAAGTTGCAGAAGAAGCTAAAGGAAAAATAGAACTGTGGTAGCCTTGTGTTGAGTTTTTTCCTCCTCCAAATTTCATATATTGAAGTCTTAAACCCCAGTACCTCAGAACGTGACATTATTTGGAGATAGGGTGTTCATAGAAGTAATCAAGTTGAAATGAAGTAAGGGCCCTGGCCCAAGAGGACTGATATTCTTAAGGAAGGGAAATTTGGCGATAGAGACACATAGAGAGAAGGCCATGTAAAGAGACATAGGGAGAAGACAGCCATCTACAAGCCAAGGAGAGAGACCTGGAACAGTTCCTTCTCTCACAGCCCTCAGAAGGCAACAACCCTACTGACATCTTGATTTTGGATTTCTAGCCGCCAGAACTGTGAGACAATAAGTTTCTAATCATTTTTTAAGCCATCTAGTCTGTAGTCCCTTCTTATAGCAGCAGCCTGAGGAGGTAATACAGTTTGACACACCTGCAAGACCTGAGGAAGCATAGGGGGATGAAGAAAGCCATACATGACAATGAAACACCACAAACAAAATAAGTTAATCAGAATGCCAAGTATAATCTGAGAAAATTGTTCACCTAAAGCAAAATGTACAAGTAGGAGAGTAGAACATACCTGGGCGGGTAAGGAGGCTTTGGGTCTGTGTGTACCAGGCTTTACATTCAGGAGTTTGGAAGGTATTCTAAAGGCAAAGGAGAACTTCGGTGGCATGTCATCTGGGCCACGTGATAACAGATGGTGTATCAGGAAGATGATGAGCAAGATGGATTAGAGAAAGGAGTCTGGAAGAAGGTTGCTCTGTTATGAGTGGTTCTTAAGCTTGGCTGCAAATTAGAATCACCTGGTGTGATAGGCCAACTGATGGCCCCTAAGGATACCCATGGCTTAATCCTGGGGCCCTCTGAATGTTACATATATGGCAAATGAGACTTTGCTGATGTGTGCTTTAGGATGTTGAGATAGGGAGTGAAAGGTTAAAGTCGGTGGTGAAGGCTAAATAGCAATCTCAGACAGCGAATAAAGAAAAAGCAAATTTATTTAAAGAAAAGGGGATGGGGGTTGGGGGATGGGGATATCTAAAGGGAAGGGCTACACAGCACCAAGCCAATGAGTATTGAGTTAATGACGACCGCCCCTAGGAGCTGGAGTCTCGTCCTTATATACATCCACTGTCGGGAAGCTCTTGTCATCAGTGGGTTTGGGGGACTTAATTTTTGAGCTTAGGCAGTGGGGTTGGGTCAACAAGAATGCGGATGTGTGATCAGGTGCTTCTTGGCAGTTTTAACTCCTATATAGTTTGGTTCCTGATGTCCGGCATTTCCTGTCCGACAAGTCTTCCTGGTCTTTGTTCTCCTGTGGCCATTAAGAATTCTATTGCCGTGTAAATCCTAACAGGGAGATGATCCTGGATTATCCAGGTGGACCCTAAATGTAATCACCAGCATCCCGGCGGGAGGGAGGCAGAAGGAAATCTGACTTACAGAAGAGGAAGAAGGCATTGTGACTACTGCAGCCGGAGGAGACAGGGCCATGTGGGGTGGCCACTTGTGAAGAAATGGGACAGCTTCTAGAACAGCGGTTCTCAACCTGTGGGTCTCGACCCCTTTGGGGGTCGAACGACCCTTTCACAGGGGTCGCCTATGACCATCGGAAAACACATATATAATTACATATTGTTTTTGTGATTAATCACGATGCTTTAATTATGTTCAATTTGTAACAATGAAATTGGGGGTCACCACAACATGAGGAACTGTATTAAAGGGTCACGGCATTAGGAAGGTTGAGAACCACTGTTCTAGAAGATGGAAATGGCAGAGCAACAGATTCTGCCCTCGACCCAGAGGAGTGAAGTCACCTTACTTTCGGCTCAGTGAAACTCATTTCGAACTTCTGGCAGCCAGAAATGTAGAAGAATAAATCTGTGTTTTGTTAAGCCACCGAGTTTATGATAATTTGTTACAGCAGCCACAGACAATTAATACACCTGGGAAGGTTTACAGAAGCTTGATACATGGGCTCCATTCCAAGGCAACTGAATCTGCCTGAAGGTGGGCCCCAGGCGTCTGTAACATCCCCCAGGTGTGCTGCTAGGTTGAGGGAGATGTGTAAACAGAAGTGGAAGCAGCCTTGGAGGGCTCCAGAAATGAAAGCAAGCTGAGGAATGGAGTGACAGCTGACAATGCAGACAGGGACAATGCAGCATAATGGGCCTTGGAGTCAGCCAGACCTGACCCACCCCAGCTCCTCCACTGCCTAACATTTGCATTAAACAAATAGTATAATTTTCCATAGACTCAGCTCATTTATAAGATAGTGATAATACCTACACCAAAGAGTTATGAGAGTCAAATTAAACTGGCAAATTGCCTAGTTTAAGTGTTTTTCACATAAGTGCCAACAATTGATATAGGTATCTAGGAGGAGATATAAAAGAGCTCTGGAATCCCACTTTCCTATAAACAGGGTTGCCAGGTAAAATGCAGGACATGCAGTTAACTTTTAATTTCAAAATAGAAATTTTAGTGCAACTATGTTCTAAATATTGCATGAATCATACTTTGATTAATTGGAAGGAAAATGCTAATTTCCCCTGCCCCATACACCTTTTAATATTTCTCTTCCCATTCTAAAGGAAGGGAAGAAAGAACGAAAGAAAGAAAGAAAGAAAGAAAGAAATGCATATGCATCTCTCTCCATGCTGTTATATAAAGTTTTATGGCAGAAATCTGTAGTTGTGAAAGGAAGGGAAGAAAGAAAGAAAGAAAGAAAGAAAGAAAAGAAAAGAAAAGAAAAGAAAGTAGAGGAAGAAAAGAAAGAGAAGGAAAAATAAAGAGAAAAGAAAGTAAAGATAAATTCTACTTTTTCATGACTTTCTTTTTTATATTTTTTCTTTATTAAGGTATTACATGTGTCTTTATCCCTCATTGTCCCCCCATCCCCCCCACTCATGCCCTCACTCCCCAGGTGTCTGTGTCCATCTAGTGTCTGTGCCCATTGGTTATGCTTATATGCATGCATACAAGTCCTTTGGTTGATCTCTCCCCCTTCCCTACCCTCCCTCTGAGGTTCAACAGTCTGACCTTCATTATAAAATGAGATTTAGACTTATATAATAGGAATTAGTAAGGGAAAACAAAAACCATTCTAGGTATTTCAGTCAGGAAAGGAATGCCATACAAGCAACTGATTGCATACAAAACTCCTGGAAGAGCTAGAGGAGAGAAGGTCAGGGAAAGCCACAAGCTTTCAAGTTTGCTACTAGCTTTACCAAGCAGGAAGTTTCAGGGACTACAGGAAACTGTTGGCTGTGATCTGCTTCCAGCACTGAGGTGGTGACTCACAGGGAAATGTCTGGGAGTCCATACAAACTGATAGCTGCTGAAACCTATACATCCACCCAATCCTGACAGGAGCCATAATGTGGCTTTTACTTCTCTTCTCCCTTCCAAATCTCATGCAAGTACCTGTGGTTGTCAGCAAGACTTGAAACGCGGCTGGCAAGGGATGCTGGGAAATGTAGTTCCCAGGCTTCCAGACCAAACAATAAGAAGGAAGCATCTAACAGACAAGCTGGGCTACATAGCTAAGGAAAGAAACGGCCCCAAAAGATTGAAGAGAGAAAACTTTTGACAAAAAAGGAGGGAAAATAACCACCACTGCTTAGATTCCTGGTTATTGTAAAATACCAAAAGCACTAAGTGTTTTGTACCCATCTGCAACTTTTTATTTAAAACAATACTTTGTTAATTTGTTGTGCTGTCCCACGTGTTCTGAGCTTTTCCTGGCCCTAGGATTTCACTAACTACTTATTCTTGGCGGTCAGAATTTTGTTTTTCCTGTCGAAGGTGGCAACATGTAAAAAGAGGAGCCTTGGTAAATATGTTTATTTCCAGGGCTAATGCCTGAACTGTAAGTTATGACTACTTCATTATCTCTTGCTGTGGATTCTCTCAGGTGGACTAAAACAATAATTCCCCTCCCCATTTTTTTTTTCACATTTCTGTGGGGTTGGAATTCAGAGAGAACTCAGTGGGGCTGTTCTGCTCCCTGTGTTGCCCTCTAGGTCACTCAGCTCCATTCACTTGGTGGCTGGAAGAGCTAGAAAATCCGAAGTGTCTTCACACACACACGTCTGGTGCTTTGGGCCCCTCCACATGGCTTCTCTCTGCCCAGGTGCTAAGTTAATCTTCCCCACACCTCAGTCTCAGGTAGTCAGTCTCTGTGCATCGTGGTTGGCTTCCCAGAGGGAGAAAGTGGAACCTGCTAATCCTCTAACAGCCTGGGCGTGCAAGTCCCAGAACGTCACTTCTGCCATATCTATTGGTCAAGGAAAGTCACAAAGCCAGCCCTGACTCAAGTGGAGAAGCAGGCTCGACCTCTTGAAGGGTAGGGTAGTACAGCATGTGCACACAGAGGGAAGCAGTTAGTCAGTGGCCATCCCGGGACACGGATTGGATTCTATTCACCCAGCTACTAACTTGGGTACTTATTCTCTTATTCTATCCTCACTTTACAATGTAAAACTTGCTGTTTTTGATCTTAACTTTTATCTTTATGTATTCTTATCCATAAGTGGCCTCTTTATATTTTTGCTTTACAGCATATGCACACAGAGGGAAGCAATTAGTCAGTGGCCATCCCGGGACACGGATTGGATTCTATTCACCCAGCTACTAACTTGGGTACTTATTCTCTTATTCTATCCTCACTTTACAATGTAAAACTTGCTGTTTTTGATCTTAACTTTTATCTTTATGTATTCTTATCCATAAGTGGCCTCTTTATATTTTTGCTTATGTAGACTATTAATAATATATGTTTGAGCAAGGATTTCATACACACATACATATATACACATATGTATGCATATGTAGTATATTCATGTACTATTAACAATCTATTTGTTAAATATTAGTGAAGCTTAATGCCTTTTTATTTTGTAATAAGCATAAATATAAACTATTAGATCACAGATCTCTCTTTCCGTCTTGGTTGGTCTCATCATTGCTTCCTTGGATTTTCTTATTAACGCTCTGCCCGAGCCCCTTCTACCGGCCCACAAGGTGACACTGAGACCTTGATTCCCCCTTTGTCCTCTTCCTGCTCCTTGAATACATCAACTAGCTAATAGAGCTTGGGATTGTTCCACATTTTACAGTTTATATCTAAGAAATATATCATGTACTCAGCCATAAGCACTGTGAAAGCCTAAGGCTTATAGTTAGGTAAAGTAGATTTGCTCTTCTTTTCTAAATGTGTAGATCCCCAATATATAGGTATACATAGGTATTCAGACACCCTCATCCCTCATAAAAAAAAAGTGATCTGGGAATTGAACAGTGATTAGAATTATTCGTGTCCTCTCATAGAGTGGAAGATTGAGAATAATCTAAGCTTATAGGAGGCAGGTGTGTGCCTTTTCATCGTTGTGTGTCCAGAGTTCTAACAAAGGCGCTAGCAAATAGGAGGTGCTTAGTAAGTTTTCGCTGGCCCCTTATATTTAACTATCCATGTGGCAATGTACCGTTTGCTTTGCAAAGACTAATCAAGAAATACTGAGGCACACAAATAGGTGCGTTTAGAATACAAAAATAAGCTCAAATCACCACATAAAATATCAGATAGAAGGTGAAGCAGAAAAAATACATTGGACATCACACTGAAAAGTGCTCTACTCTTTTAGTTATGAATGCAAGTTCATTTTCTTCTAATTAAAAAAAAATGTGTGTGGGGGGGAGGGGTGGAGGGTTAGAAACCGAAGGGGACTTGAGGCAGCAAGCAGGGTGGAAGGGTTTCCAGTGACCTGTCGGGATCTGCAGTGCATACCTGGGCCAGGATGATCTCCAAACAGGCCCCAGTAGACAAGAAGGTGGAGAGGCAGCCGGTTTCCTTTATAATCAAACATGACGCTGCTGTGTGCATAGCTCTGATGTCCAGGCTGCTGAAGGCTCTGATAGCTTAGGCAGAAACAAGGGAGAAGCTGATAAGGGGGGTGTGGGGGGAGGGAAGGGGGACAGGAGCCCAGAGAAGCCTGTGGGCAGCCCAGGGCCTCCCATGGGGCAGTTCCTAGGCTCTGGCTGCCAGATGTGATGCATAACTCAGGGGCCTGAGTGCAGGCCTGGGGGCTTCTCCCTTTCTCGGCCTGTCTAATTTAACACGTTTCTGTCTGGCTGCCCTCGGCTTCAAAGGGAGACTGAAGTGCTTGCCCACATGACAGTCCTATGAAGCTTTCTTGGTCGGTATTTCGAAATACGCAGTGGAGGCAGCGTGTCAGGCAAGCGTGGAGAAGCAAGAAATATGTGCAGGGGTGTGTGTGGGTGGGGGGTTGGAAGAGAACCTGGGCTCTGACTGAATGCCATTTGTTCCTTTCCTTTTAGCTGCTGCTCTTATTGTTTTTACCAAGACATTTTTCCTCCCCCAAATGCAAAAGCTAGAGCTATAGGTCCCATCAATCTCGGGCTCTTTACACAAACAAACTCTGGGCTGCGCTGTGCAAAGCTGCTGACAGCTCACCTCCTGGCTCGCTTCCAGCCGCAGGCAGGGGAGGGTGCCTGCTCCCAGGCAGCAGCTTCTGGGGGCTCTGCCCTTTGGCACAAGATAGTCACCCTGATGGAGACTTGAGAGGAAAAAAAAAACACCCAAGATATTGCTAAGCAGATTTCAAGCCTGCCTATTTGTTGTTTACAGGGAAGACATTCCTTTTAGATTTTCTGTGTCCCTGAGCCAGGCCCTGCTCCCACATCTCTGGGCCTCAGCCGCTCAATGTGAAACGCAAGTTTGGGCTGGAGGGTCTCCAATGCTCCTCACTGCTCGGACCTTCTCTGATCCCAGGACCTCTGAATTATTGGAAAGATGGAGACTAACTGAGGCCTAGAAAATCCAGATGAATGGAAAAACCCCAGATACATCCTAATATGTATAAAAAGCCAGGTGCCGTCATGACTGGACAGACGACCAAACAGCAGGCTAGGGAGTTGAAGGAGTGGGAGCTGTGGGCCCCTGGCCGCCCGTGGTGCAGCGGTGGGAGGAGGGAGCTGTGGGCCCAAATAACCAAAAGACCTGTCCGCTCTCATGGCATGGCGGGGCGGGGCGGGGCCGCGGAGGCTGAGGAGCCTTGTGGGGTAGGGGCTGTTAGCATGGAGCTTCCCAGGGTGGCTAAGGTGAAGGAGTGTCATGGGTGGGGGCAGTGGAGGCGAGGTGGAGGAGCAGGGCGGGGGCCGTGAGCATGGAGGTTCAAGGGGTAGGGGCCACGGAGGTGGAAGAGCGACGCTGGGCAGTGGACATGGCCCTGATTGCAGCTAGGCCTAGGGATCCTAACCGCGCACAATTTAATCATATGCTGGGCCTCTAGTTTATATATATTTCACCTTGGAATATCATTCCTTGAATTGGAATGAGCATGCGCTCACTCATGAAGCCACACAGTAATCTGGCTCAGGTTCCCCCTTTTTTCCATCCCGCCCCTTGAAACCCTACACACGTCTCTGCTTACCTTTTCAAAGGAATATAACTGACCCCAAACCAACTTGTCTTTCTAGTTTCTCTATCTAGTTAGCACTTTCTCTGATTAGGAGGGAGGGGCGGTGCTTGGTTTAAAAGCCCTTTCTGCAAGGATCCTCTGTAGTCCATCACTGCGTCCCTATCTTTTATTTTAATGATTGCACACATGTATTTAACAATACAGTTTTACACAGATTGCTAAGAGCACTTTTTTCACATTTCACAGAACTTGAAACATATGGACTTTCTATTAATATTCATACCACGGCACAGCCAAATCTACCTCCTAAATAGAGGCATTGCAATTTGTTTAGAGTTTAAAAGCATAAAGGCAATAATGAGGGGAGGAAAAAAAGTAAGTTTATTTTATATAACTGAATGGAGAATAAATTCACGAAATAGTAAATAAAATTTCATATGGTCTCTCATGTATCCTGAAGGAGGTGGTGCTTGATTCACAAGGGTGATTGCTATGTCTGAATACTTTCCTCTTTGCAATTTTGTGACTGCAGAAGTTGTTTCAAAATTCAGTTAAAAATATTGCTGATCAGTTTTATTTAGGGTTCATGTCAAGAATTTTTTTCACAGTTCTGTTTTGTTGAGGATTTGGAAAAGTTGATAAGTATTCAGAATATGGAGTAGATCTTTCAAAAAAACAACCTCAAGAATGCTAACAATTTTTGTTTAAAAATACTAAACAAGAGGCTATTAATGTTTATTACTTAAACAAGATGGACTAAATGTTTGTTAGTCCACTTTGAAAAATTATAGATAACATGATACTATATAGAGAACCCTAAAGATTCCACCAAAAAACTATTAGAACTAATTAATTTAATAAAGTAGCAGGATACAAAATTAATATCAGAAATTGGTTGCATTTTTATAAGTCAATAATGAACTATTAGAAAGGGAAATTAAGAAAACAATCCCATTTAAATTTTCATTGAAAGAAATAAAATACCTAGGAATAAACTTAACCAAGGAAGTAAAAGATCTTTACTTGGAAAACTATAAGACACTGAAGAAAGAAATTAAGGATGATGCAAATAAATAGAAACTATACCATGCTCAGGGATAGGAAGAATTAACATCATCAAAATGTCCATACTACCCAAAGCAATCTACAGATTCAATGCAATCTCCATCAAAATACCAATGGCATTTTTATAGCACTAGAACAAATAATTCTAAAATTTATATAGAACCACAAAAGACCCCAAATAGTCACAGCAATCTTGAGAAAGAAGAACAAAGTTGGAGATATCATGCTACTTGATATCAACCTTTACTACAAGGCTATTGTAATCAAAACAGCATGGTACTGAAATATTCAATGGAACAGAATAGAGAGCCCAGAAATAAACACATGTCCATATGGTCAATTAATATATGATAAAGAAGGCAAGAATATACAATGATACAATGAGGTAAAGACAGTATCTTTCATAAGTGGTGTTGAGAAAACTGGACAGATATGAAAAAAAGAGAAACTAGACCAATTTCTCAAACCATATACAAGAATAAACTCAAAATGAATTAAAGACTGGAATATAAGACCTGAAACCATAAAACTCCTGGAAGAAAACATGGGCGGTAAACTCTATGACATCGCTCTTAGCATTTTTTTTATATATGTCTCCTCAGGCAAAGGGGAAAAAAAGAAAAAAAGAAACAAATGGGACTACATCAAACTGAAAATTTCTGCATAGCAAAGGAAACCATCAACAACATGAAAAAACAATATGCTGAGTGGAAGATATTTGCCACTAATATATCCAATAAGAGATTAAATATCCAAAATATATAAGGAATGAATATAACTTAACACACACACACACACACACACACACAACCAGCACAAAAAAAACCCATCTAATTAAAAATGAGCAGAGGACCTGAATAGACATTTCTCTAAATAGGACATACAGACTTATGAAAAGACTAGAGGCCTGGTGCACAAATTTGTGCACAGGTGGGGTCCAGCCGGCCCACCCTGATGGGGGCCCATTGGGCCAGGCTGCTGGTAGGGAGGGGCTGTGGGCAGTTGGTCGGCCAGCCCCACCCTTGATTGGGGTGTTGGGGGCCAATCGGGGGTCAGGCCAGCCAGAGGGAGGTAATCGAGGCCCGGATCGGGCCGGTTGGCTGCCACAGTGCACATCATAGCCACCGGTCATTCTGGTCATTCCACCATTCCAGTCTCTGGGCTTTTATATATATAGATGTTCAACATCACTAACCATCAGAGAAATGCAAATTAAAACCACAATGAGATATCATCTTATACCTATCAGAATGGCTATCATCAATAAATCAACAAACAGCAGGTGTTATAGAAGATGTGGAGAAAAGGGAACCCTCATGCACTATTGGTGGGATTGTAAATGTCACAATACCACTATGGAAAACAGAATGGAGGATTCTTAAAAATTTAAAAATAGATCTACTATATGACCCAAAAATTCCATTTTTAAGTGTTGAAAAGAGCATGGAGGTTTCTTAAAACATTAAAAATAGAATTACCATATGATCCAGCAATTCTACTCTGGGTATGTATCTGAACAACTCCAAAACACTAATTCAAAAAGACATATGTACTGTTATTTTCATTGCAGCTTTATTTACAACTAGAGGCCCAGTGCACAAAATTTGTGC
>NW_005353967.1:13324140-13326309 GCF_000412655.1 Myotis brandtii
TGGACTGGTCATCCCCAACTGCCCCCCTGCCAGCCTGGTTGCCTCACACAGCCTTCTGTTCAGTCATTTGATCATCCCTCTCTAACCCCCCTGCCAACCTGGTTGCCCCACACAGCCTGCTCAGTTGTTTGGTCATCCCTCACTAACCCCTCTGCTGGCTTTGTTGCCCCAGGCAACTGTTGGTCATTACTGTTTACTGTGATGACATCCCACACAATTTGCATATTCCTCTATTATTAGTATAGATAGTCAAAATATGGAAGTAACCTAAGTGTCCATTGATAGACAAATGGATAAAGAAGATGTATATATTTATACTACAGGCCCGGTGCACAAAATTTGTGCATGGGAGGGGGGTCCCTCAGCCCAGCCTGCACCCTCTCCAATCCGGGACTCCTCGGGGGATGTCCAAGTGCCTCTTGTAATCCGGGACTGCTGGCTCCTAACCGCTCACCTGCTTGCCTGCCAGCCTGATTGCCCATAACCCCTCTGCCTGCCTACTTGATCGCCCCTAATCACCTCTGCCTGCCTGATCGCCCCTAACTGCTCCCCTGCTGGTCTGATAGCCCCTAATTGCCTCTGCCTTGCCCCACACCTGGGACCCAGGATTCCCTCCTCCAGCCAGCTGCAGGCACCCAGGACCCGTGGGCAGGCAGCTTCACCCAGGCCGCAGCCGCAGGCACCCCGGACCGCAGGGTGGGCAGCTTGTCCCTCTCCTGGGCCACAGCCTGGCTGATCCCATTCCTCTCTCGTGAGCTCATTTGTGCCTGGCTGGTCCCCATTTCTCTCTCCCCATTGTTGAGTGTCTGAGCCATTACAGTGTGATGGCGCGAGGGCATGATGATCATTTGCATATTAGCTCTTTATTATATAGGATATACACAATGGAATGTTACTCAACCATAAAAATAATGAAATCTTGTAATCTGTGACAACATGAATGGACTGAGAGGGTATTATGCTAAGTTAAATAAGTCAAACAGAGAAAACACATACCATGTGATTTCACCTATATATGAAATCTAAAAATCCTACATTAAAAAAACAATAAACAAACAAAACAGAAACATAGATACAGGTAACAAATTGATGGTTGCCAGATGGGAGGGGTGTTGGGGGATTAGATGAAAATGATAAAGGAATTAAGAAGTACAAATTGGCAGTTATAAAAGAGTCATGAGGATGTAAAGTACAGCACAGGGAATATAGTCAATATTGCAATAACTATGTATGGTATCATATGGGTACTAGGCTTACTAGGGGATAACTTTGTAAGTTATATAAATGTCTAACCACTATATTGTATACCTGAAGCTAATATAATATTGCATGTCAACTGTCATTGAAAAAAAAAATTTTATAAACTAAAATATAAAAATAGGAAATAATTCCCTTTTTCTGAAATGAATCTAATGTTATGTCAATTATACCTTAAAACAAATATTATTTAGTTGTGGATACCACTTTTTAAAAATTTTTAAATCATCTCCTTTACAATGTTTTGTGTGTGTGTGTGCGCGCGCCCAAAGCATACCATTTCATTTTCTGAAGACCTCTGACCTGACCTGAACTTTGAACTGACGTGGCAGTTCTGTATTTTGCAGGGATTGGTGGGGGAGGCTTTTAGGGAAGTCACACTGAAAAGTCTGACATACCCAAGGGTACATCAGTGAAACTTTTCTTATAACTTGGAGACACAGAACCGGAAAAGCAGAATGAAGAAGGGCTGTGCAAACAGGAGATTCTGTTTCAGGGGTGCCCCTACCTCTAGCCACATGGTTTATTTTTAGCACAATTATCTGGTGATATTACTTTGACAAAAACAGTGCAGTGGTTTTGAGTTCTTTTAGTGTTCTGGTGGTTCATGTCTTTTTCTCCCAGTTAAGTAGTTCTAATGCAACACTTCTTAGCCACAAAAGAGTTCAACCAAATGCCTTAGAGAATGAACACTTCCCTTTGATTCTTACCTTTCTTCATCACACACACACACACACACACACACACACACACACACACACTGGGAAACGTTCTATTCTTTTCAGTCTTCATCCCAATAAAGCTGGTTTTTTGGATATTGTTATCAACTGAATTGCTTCATTTTGTTAAAAATCATTTAATGTAATCACTGAAGATGTCTATTCATTAGAGGCCTATTAAAGTAGTAGCTTT
>NW_005353967.1:13326370-13335994 GCF_000412655.1 Myotis brandtii
AATCATTACCTTGTTCTGAAATGAATCTAATGTTATGTCAATTATACCTTAAAACAAATATTTTTTAGTTGTGGATACCACTTTTTAAAAATTTTAAAATCATCTCCTTTACAATGTTTTGTGTGTGTGTGTGTGTGTGTGTGTGTGTGTGTGTGTGTGTGCCCAAAGCATACCATTTCATTATCTGAAGACCTCTGACCTGACCTGAACTTTGAACTGATGTGGCAGTTCTGTATTTTGCAGGGATTGGTGAGGGAGGCTTTTAGGGAAGTCACACTGAAAAGTCTGAAATACCCAACGGTACATCAGTGAAACTTTTCTTGTAACTTGGAGACACAGAACCGGAAAAGCAGAATGAAGAAGGGCTGTGCAAACAGGAGATTCTGTTTCAGGGGTGCCCCTACCTCTAGCCACATGGTTTATTTTTAGCACAATTATCTGGTGATATTACTTTGACAAAAACAGTGCAGTGGTTTTGAGTTCTTTTAGTGTTCTGGTGGTTCATGTCTTTTTCTCCCAGTTAAGTAGTTCTAATGCAACACTTCTTAGCCACAAAAGAGTTCAACCAAATGCCTTAGATAGAGAATGACTTCCCTTGATTCTTACCTTTCTTCATCACACACACACACACACACACACATACACACACACACACTGGGAAACGTTCTACTATCAAGAAGGAAAACCTGCCATTTGTGACAACATGGATAGACCCTGAGGGCATTATGCTAAGTGAAATAAGTCAGATGGAGAAAGACAAATACTGTATGGCCTCACTTATATGTGGCGTCTAGAACAGCTTGACTCATAGAGAGAGTAGAATAATGGTTGCCAGTGGCTGGGGGAAATGGGAAGATGCTAGTTAAAGAGTACAAAATTCCAGTTAAAAGATGATAAATTCTGGGGATCTAATGTATAGTGGGGTGACTATAGTTAACAAGACTGAATTATATACCCAAAAGTTGCTAAGATAGTAGATCTTAAATGTTCTTACTCCAAAAAGATATGGTAATTATGTGAGGTGAAGGAGATGTTAACTAATTCTGTTGTGGTCATCATTTTGCAATATATAAATGTATCATAGTATCACATTGTACACCTTAAACTTACATGATGTTATATGTCAATTATATCTTAATAAAGCCAGAAAAATTATGTAGTTACTATTTATTCATTTAAAAAACAGTGAATTGGTGAATTACCCTAGCATTGAATGATAAGAAAAGGAAGGGTGAGAATGTGCTACCTTCTAGATTTAACTTAGCAGGAGACAATGGAAATCTCTGATTCAGGAAGTCACGCAGTTGAGAAAGAAATAATCCAAGGTGAGCAAAGCTATGGGGTGTCTATTAGAAGAGAGAGAGAGAGAGAGAGAGAGAGAGAGAGAAGACATGCGCTTGATGCTGGTTGCTGGATGCCGAATGCCTGGCTAAAGAGACCTTTCATGGAAACCTCCTGACTTCCGTGCAAACCACCTTGTGATCACCCCAAGTGGGACCTGCGGTAGAGGACTGTAATTTGCAGATCCCTGAGCTCAGGTCTGTGAAATCCGGGAGGAAGCGTGCGCTGCGTGTGGAGGCATTCCAATAATAGTTCAGCCGGGAGGAGAGTGCAGTGACTCACGTCCCCAGAGCACGTCCTGAGGCAGAGAGGCAGGGGCGGGACACTCACCCAGGCAGGGCAGCGGGGGATTACCTGCGGAGGCCAGGAAACCAGCAGGCGGAGCACAGACAGACTGGGGAGCTGGGGTGCACCAGGCCAGCCACATTGACTCACACAGGAAAGTGACAGGGCGATGACCAAATATGAAAGAAGCAAGTCGCCTGTGTCAGGGAAGCTCATAGAGAAACAGGAAGCATGATCAGCTGGTACCAAGCTCAGAAAAGGAAAATCCAGCGTGTCTGCCCGCCTTTGTTCTCCCTGAAGTTTATCAAGATGAATGACTGCTGAGCACAGCACTGTGCTTCTGAGAAAGGAGATGCAGCCACCCCCTCAGCATGGGCCCCCACAGACATCTGCAAGGTCTGCCGGGCTGTGTGGGGTGGCTCCCATGGCCAGCCTCCCCACCACCCTCACTTGTAATTGCTTTAGCTGACTTCTAGTCACAGCCCTGCCTGTTCAGTTTTATGGGTGGCCAGCTTGGGGGGTGGAGATGTACTCTGCTCACCACGAGACCAGGCAGAGGAAAGGGCATATTTTCTGTCTACCCAAAGGAGGACAGCATTTTTTTCTAAATAGTACAGAGACATCCTACATGTAAGCCGTGGCCCAGTTCACTGAGCACCTACTATATGTCTAACTCTGTGTGAAGAACTCAAAGGAGGACCGCATTTTTTTTCTAAATAGCACAGAGACATCCTTCATGTAAGCCATGGCCCTGTTCACTGAGCACCTACTATATGCCTAAGTCTGTGTGCTGAGCACCTACTATATGTCTAACTCTGTGTGAAGAACTTGATGCACATTGTCACATTTAATTCTTACAACAATCCCGAGAGGCAGATTCTTTTAGTTTCCCTGTTCTATGCATTGAAGACATGGAAGCATAGAGAGGCAGAGCAATCTGTCTAACATCACACAGCTATTTGTATCAGATTTGGAATTTGAGCACAGGCTGTGCTCCCTCCCAGCAGGATTCTGTTTAGTCCTAGGGATTGATGATGATGATTTAAGTCGTGGGTAGTTGGGATGCATTTTTTGCAGTCTGTGTTCTTAGGCATGTCTCTGTCAGCCTCTAGAGTGAAGAGAGGATGGAGGAGTGTTGGGGAGTCAGTGGAGAGGTTGGCTTCATTATTGTAGGGCCAGGCGACCTACCACAGGGCCTGCCTACAGGCAGAAGGAGGCCTCAATGTCCCTGGTGGAGCAGCAGGTCTGGATGGAAGGTCTGCAGGCAGCACAAGGCAAGGGGTCCTCTTGATAGATATCGCCTTGCCACCGCCCCATTCCCCCAGGGCCCTGAGTGGTGGTCTTCCTGCTGTGTAGGGTATTTCTTATGGAACTCTCTCCAGGAAAGACAGCCAGCATAACCTGCCACTCCAATGGAGTTGCCTCTCTCAAGAGGCATAGCAAGCTTCAGTCCAGAAGTTCTCAAGTATCAGTACCCTAAAATCACACTCCCGTCAGGGAATTGGCATGCTAACAAGTTCCCCAGGCCATTCGGATATAAGCAGTGCTTATGACTATTCTTTGTGAAACTACACTTTGGGATCTTCTTTCTATGGGAAGTAGGTCATCTTCCCAAGTAAAATGAAACAAGGGAAGCTGACACTGAAAGTTCCCTTGTCAAATGAAAGCCATCAACCCTGGCACTTAGCTGACCACCACTTCTTTGTAGGATACTTTTAGTTTTGCAAAGGAACTGGAAATATTTTGCTCACAACCACAGGTGAAGGTTCTTGGAGGGAGCCTGAGGCAACCTGTGATGGCATGAATTGCCCTAAAGAAAATCAGAAAAAAGAACATGTAATTTTGAATGGCCGGAACCATATTTTGGGGGGCCTGTTTCCAATGGCTCTGCAAAACTAAAGATCTTCGTGCATAAAAACAAAAGTTTGGAAAATGAGGGCAGATGAAGACTTGCGTTTCAGGCGGGTGGCCAAGGCCTCTGAGATTCAGGCAAGGAGGGGTCTGAAGGCTGGAGGGTGAGACACTTCTTCTGATTTTACACCCGGCCTCCCTCCTCCTCACAAAAGGAACAGGCTTCCCCTGGGTTGTGATAGGAAAAGCAACACAAAGCCATGTGGCTCAGAAATTTCTCTCCAGCCTGCCTGACACTTTATCCTTTTATGGTTTTCCCCTGTCTCTGGAAGCACTGGGAACTGTAAGACTACCCACATGACAATGCCTGGAGAACACCTTATCCCTTGTCACCCACCATTCTGGAAGGGAGAACTTGCACACCAAGAATTGGCAGCCAGCTGGGAGAATCGAGGTGGGTGAAGAGGCATCAGATGGACAATGGGATGGGAGGGGGCTAATGAGATCTGACAGGGCATCTAAAGGGGAGAGCATGGTCTCCCATGTCAGAGACCAGTTCTGCTCATGCCCTTCATCCTTATGATTAGAGTTGGAACTGCCCCTGTCCTCTCCACCAAGAACCATGAGCATCCATACCCCACCTTGCTCCATTTCTTGGATTCAATACTATAATTAAGAGTCCAGACAGCTGGCCACATCATATATTCTGGCTTCTTCCTTTTCCAAAGGAATGGGGCAAGTGTGCCGTGTGTGTGTGTGTGTGTGTGTGTGTGTGTGTGTGTGTCTGTGTGTGTCTGGGAATACATCTCCTGTCCGGAGACAGCTCTGAGGTAGAGCCAGAACTGCAACCAACCACCCTGTGAAAGGAGCTGCCTCCCTGTAAGATGTCAAGTGCAGAGCTAAGCCACCTCCCACCCCTGGGTAGCTCCCTGAATTTCACACCAGTCAGCAGGGCCACATCAGGCAGAAGTAAGAAGGCCCAGGTTCCCACTGCTTTCCTCCTAGCTGTGAGCAGACGGTTGGGGTCATAAAGCCTGTTGGAAGCAAAGATAGTGAACTTGGGCAAAGGATAGCCTCTTGGGGCCTCTGTTACCTCAAATGTAAAACAAAGCAGTTGGTCACAGAAGTTCCTTTCTGGCTCTAAAGTTGTGTGACTGTATAATTCTATAAGATGTTGCCACTGTTCATCTGGCACACATTTAGATGTATGCATATGTCGAGACACGTCATATAGGTGTTTTAACTTACAGGAATTAAATTATGCAAGCTCTGTCTCTTTCACATACTTAAAAATAAAAACGCTATAAAATCACATTTTGCATACACATGCATGGCATATATTTATACAAACACAATACTGGGAAGGAATACATGCCCAAAACCTTGTATAATTATACTTTGTGGGTGATTTAAATATTTTTCTAACTTGCCTTTGATTGTACCTGACTTTAGAACGTAACCTCACAGAAAGTGAGATTCCACTGTAATTCTTATTGCATTGCAAGGGGGTCAGAGGAGCGTAAGGAAAAGGCTGTGGGTTTGAAGACAGATTGACGTGGGTGTAAATCCTGAATTTGAATTTCAGCTATGCCTTCTATTAATGGTGTAATGCTGGACAGTTTTCTGATATGTTATAACCTCTAACACTTACTACTGCCCCTATGACCAGGTCCATGTAGCCCAAATACACTTTGGTAAATGCTTCCCAAATGCACAGTTTAAGAGGCCCTATGTCATTGTTGGCAGGCATTACTCTACCTTCCAGGAGCCCCTGGCTGGGCAGCTAGTCTCATGCGCAGCAGTTGGGCATTAGCACAATGGAAGTCAGTGTTTCTGGGTATCATTAGCATCAGAATCACCTAGGGTGCTTTATAAAGATGTATATTCCTTGGCTGCCCCTCAAAGCTGCCAAATTAGACAAGGAGGTCAGAAGTATGCATTTTAAATAGGAATCACAAGCATAAAACTGAAGTTTTAGATGCACTGGGGCTGGGAGTAGTAAAGAGGCCTCAGATACTTCTTCCTCTCATCTCCAAGATTCTAGAACTGATTTAAGGTGTGATTCAAGGAACAAAAAGAAATCCTCCCCTACCTCTTCACCCTGGAAGCTCTGGTGGGCAGGCTAACGGGGTGCCCTCAGCCATAGTTTAGTGTGGGGTCCTTTAATCTGATTGTTTTCCTCTTACCAGCTTGCTGAGACCCCGGCCCTCATGGAATGGGCATCTGGATCTCTACAGGAGCTGTTTCTACCAAAGGGCGGTGTCACTTGGGAAAACTGGACTCTGTGGTCTGACTCCTAATCACAGATGCTTCTACACAGAAGCACTCGGGGAAAGGGTGGTCTTGAGGAGAAAAGCATGCAGCCTCAGGGATGGAGGTATGAAATGAACAGGATGCTCTTTAGTTATGAGAGAAGGTATGTTAGAGGTTGATTCCATGCACAGGAGTCCTTCTGCTATTACTAATAGGAGTAGTAAGGGTCTCCTTGAAAGCATAACAGGCCCAAGTCTTTGCTCTAACCTTTTGGGATGCAAATGAGTATCTCCAGGGACTAGCTAAACCCAGTCTCCAGTTTTACAAAGCAAAGATGTCTTCAAGGTCATGGCCCTCATAATGTAACCATATACATCTGGAGTTAACCTGGGAGCTTATCTCGATATGTAACTCATGCGGGGATGTTCTATTGTTATTTCTCCCACTTCTCCGTAGAAATTGCGAAATTTTATACTGACTCTGTAGTCTCCTGGAGGCTACCTAACTGAATGAATATGTAACTCGTGCGGGGATAGATGTTCTATTGTTATTTCTCCCACTTCGTAGAAATTGCGAAATTTTATCCTGACTCTGTAGTCTCCTGGAGGCTACCTAACTGAATGTGCTCTGTTGTGCTTAGGCAATCATAATAAGTGAGTTGTCTTTCTTTCCACATTGATGTGGAGACTTCTCTATTTGTCAGCTAGACTTCTAATTCCCCAACAGAGGAATTAAGGGCAGGTTGAACTTGAGCTGTCCCATTCCAAGCAGTAATGGAGGATCCTTAAATTATGAGACCAGTAAATTCTAATCAATTTGCTAGCCTTGGTGGGAGCTCTCTGGAGCAGAGGAGGAAGGAGAAAGGAGCTTTGGAGCCTAAGGCACACTGAGCAAAGAGCATTGGGGACCATGGGAATGGAGGCATGGAGACCCTTCCGATGTTGGCCACACCCCTCTCTTTTCTTCTTCACTGAGGTGATGAACTTTTGTGAGTCTCCCTCCCATTAAATACCACTTTCACCTCTTCCCCAAACTCTATCTTCTTCTTTTTCTTCTTCCTGGGGAAAGGGATGAAGCAATGCGGGAAGCCCATAGGGAAAGGGACATGAGGGAAAGCATGCTCTCAGGGATCGCTTAACGTGGTGGTGAGAAAGCACATGGGGCAGGAGACTGTCACTCACTGTGATTGTGCACCACATTCCCCCACCCTGATGTTCCACTTCTTTCCCTCACTGCCAATGCCAGGCAGTATGTGGAACAAATTCAGGAAATTTCATGGTGATTCATGGGAGTTTGATTTTGGCCAGAGAATATCTGCTTTGTAAAAGGCAGAGGGAAAGGGACAATGATAGAGCCTGGGGACTTCAGACCATTCTCCTGCCATTCACCTCTGCCCTTTTCAAATGTTTGTAGAACAGAATTTCTAGTTGAATCATATGGTTTTGGTTGAGAAAAGGGAGGTTGACAAGTGTGGGAAAGGGCAAAATGACTTTACAACCGCATCACTATAATCTGATCAAATACACCAAATAGTCTTCCCTTCCAAGTGTAACTGTCTGAGGACACTACTCTCAATTCCTTCTCTACACCACACGTGCCAACTATTGCTCTTCTTTATTTCACAAGACACAGGATAACTGGGCAGTTTCCCATATAAAGGAAGGACATTGTTTTCTCTTTAGCTAACATTCCCTTTAAGGAGCAGAAAGAAAGAAGCATCAGTGTCTCATGTTTCCATAACTCTGACTGCATGTTCCTATGACTTGTATCCATTGGACACCTCGGGCGCCTGCCAAGCAGAGCTCAAGTGACACGTTCTGACCACCTTTGTGTACCAGTTGTCCCCCATCTGGACAGCTTTGTCCTGAGTTTCTCTCTGTTCCTAGGTTATCTTTAACATAATGACCCATTTTACCTTTTTCTGCCCAGAAGTGGCTGTTCCTGAGGTATTGGGGTATGGGGGTGGTGGTGGTGGTGGTGGTGGTGATGGGGCATTGTGTATCCATACAATGTAAGCAATCCCCAAACATCAGACATTTTCCACTTGTTCCAACTCCTTCAACAGACTTTGAAAGAAACTTAACAAAGCAGTTACTCTGGGATTAACACCTGGTATGAGACTGCACTGCCTGAAGTGTAACTTCACAAACCACTACAAAGCCACTGGAGATACAGGCTTGGAACAGAAAGACCATTTCCCTCTAACCACTCTAGCATATTTCCTTGCAGTCAAGGCACCAGCAGAACTCCAGGCTTGTCCTGAGCCAGCACAGAGCTGCCATTTTGTCATGGCTCCATTTGAGCCCTCTCGTCAGCCAGCCTAATGTTACCGTATCTAATAAACCACGTACAGGCTGGTTGCCTCTCAAAAGACGGATTTGCCTTGATCCTCTGTACCACATGCAATTGAGCAGTAATTTATACATTGCCTGGAAACCAGTAGCACAAACATTGGTAAGTAAATGTTCAATTGAAACCAAATCCCCCCTACTGCTCATAAAAGGAGCTTGGATGCTCACTCTCAATGTCAATCATCTTGAATCATGCTGCTGTCAAATTTAGCTAATTTTTTTCAAAGTCGTATCTCCCATTAAGCCAAATAATGCCTTCAGGCACATTGTTCCTTTAAAATGTTGTACTGTATTTGAATAGAAAATAAATGTGAAAAAAATGTAAGTCTACTTGGGCGGTTGGTTATATATCCCGGGTTAAGTGTTTGTATTTCAGGTTACTATTTATAATCAAGAGTTTTCAAATAATTACAGCCTAAAGGAAACCACAGTAAAATTTTTAACCAGAAATTTACTCACCGTATGGGTAATTACCAAAGAATAAATAAATCGCATTTAGCAACAGGGAAGAAGAGTGACATTGCTAAAAGTTGCCAACTTCACAGAGCAGAATCTCTTCCCTATAGCTCCTCTTCTCCTTCTCATCCCTCTCAACTTCCCTTCTCACCTCAACCAAGAGCTCAATGACCTTCTGCACTTCCCCTCCATTTCTCTCTATCAAATGTTGCCTAATGGAAAAGATCTGAAATTCATTTCCATTATGGAATAAATGATTGATAACTTAAGTGTTACAAGTTTTCTGATTCTTCACTTATTTTAACATACTAAATAATGCTTTAGTCTAAAGAAAGTAGCTATAATGAGAATTTTAGCAGCCAGACAATGGGGAAAGATGATTTTGTCAGTGAGGGTGGAATATCACTGGTGGAATGTCTTCCCAACCCAAGTGAAATCTTAATAGAATAGAGGTTTGGGAGTTATTAATGAAGATGTATCAATGAACATGGGCTAAAATGAAATATTTGACAAGTATATTGTTTAAAAATAATAGCTGTGTTCCAGGAATTTAAGTGCCCTTACCAAATGGAGTCAATACAGCACAAAACTTTGCATTTGTAAAAATCAGCAAGAATGAACATTGAAAAACAACAAGACACTGCATGGGAGAACATATTTGCCAATGCTATTTCAGATAAGGGTTTAATCTCCAACATTTACAAAGAACTCATACAACTTAACAAAAGGAAGATAAACGATCCAATCAAAAAATGGGCAACGGACCTAAATAGACACTTTTCGAAAGAGACATATGAAGGCTGAGAGACATAAGAAAACATGCTCAAAGTCACTAATCATCCGAGAGATGCAAATCAAAACAACAATGAAATACCATCTCACACCTGTCAGAATGGCTATCATCAACCAATCAACAAACAACAAGTGCTGGAGAGGATGTGGAGAAAAAGGAACACTCGTGCACTGCTGGTGGGAATGCAGACTGGTGCAGCTACTGTGGAAAACAGTATGGAGTTTCCTCAAAAAACTAAAAATGGAACTTCCATTTGACTCACTAATCCCACTTCTAGGAATATATCCCAAGAAA
>NW_005353967.1:13336405-13361736 GCF_000412655.1 Myotis brandtii
GGCTGAGGGGGGGGGTCAATTGGGGAAAAAGGAGACATATGTAAAAATTTAGATGATAAAAAATTTTTAAAAATATTAATAAAAAAGAATGAACATTGAGATCACACACATACACACACACACACACACACACACACACACACACAATTTTAAAGAGCTTACCATAGTCTTACATTATAGAGGTGAAAGAAGAATGAGGCAGAGAAAGAGTCCTGAGGTTCTTAAAGGAGCTGGGAACTAAAGGACCATGAACCCGAGGCCATTGCTCTTAGGTGCTCCAGACATTTGGGGAGAAAGAAACTTGGGAAAAATCTGTAAAACTAAGCAACTATCAGGTCACTCATGATCTTTATTGAAGAGAATCCAGAAACTATTGTTCTCATGATATCTCAAGCCTCTGAATAAGCTGGCCTCTGCTTACCTCTCTCTCTACCACCTTCCACCCTCACCCCGGCCCTTAGTGCTTCAGTCAAGGGTCTTTGCACCTGCATTTTCCAAATCTCTTGATTAAAACACTCTTACATTCCTCCAAATGTTCTAGCTAACTCTAGTAACCCTTCAGATCTCAGCTCAATGGTCATATCCTCTGAGAAGACACTCTGACTCCTCAGACAAGGTTCCCTACTGTCACTATTCCTATACTTTCTTTCTGACTCCTCAGACAAGACAAGGTTCCCTACTGTCACTATTCCTATACTTTCTCTTGAAAATCACTTTTTCTAGTTTATAATTATATGTTCATGTGATAATTGATTTAAACCTATCTCCCATACTATTTTCTAAACACCATAAAGATAGGAACATATCTTATTGGTTTACCTTTTTGTCCCCAGTGACAAATACAGTGTTTGGCAAGTAATATGTGTTCAATATTTGTTAATTAATTATGTGAATGAGTGAATCAATAATTCTTCTCATCATTTGCTAAAGACTAAATGTTTATGTCCCCTTAACATTCCTATGTTGAAGCCTAATCCCCATTGTGATGGTATTTGGAGGTACGGCCTTTGAGAGATAATTAGGTCATGAACGTGGCACTTTCATCAATGATATTAATGCCTTTAAAAAAGGGATCTCTCTCCACCATGTGAGGATACAGCAAGAAAAGGCATCCATGTGTACACCCCGAAAAGAACCTTCATCAGACACCAAATTGGCTGGCATCCTGATCTTGAAATTCCCAGCCTCTAGAACTGTGAGAAATAAATGCGTGTTGTTTAAGCAATCAGTCTATGGTATTCTGTTACAGCAGCCTGAACTGGCTAAGAGATCAAGGCAGCTCAGAACAATCAACAAGCAGTGAACTTTAAGCAAGTGACTTAATTTCTCTAAACCTCCATGTCTTATCTCTAATATGGCATTAACAATCACATCTATTTCTAGGATAGTTTTGAGAATTAAATGACATCATAGATGCAAATAATTTAGGACATATCTAACACATAAAACACACTCAATGAACATTTCTTTTTATCACTGTTACAACTTACCCCTTGATACCAACTTTCTATAAACTGATGGTTTTGAAGGGTACTTCAGCTTTAACCATACCATGGCTCCTTTCTAATCTTTAAAAAAAAATTCTTTGTGCTCTGGATTTGTCAACCTGACAAGTTTAACAATCAATAAATTAACTTTTTTCCAGTTAAAAAATTCTATAGGAAACAGAAATGATTCATCAACTTGTAACAATATGCATAAATTTAGGGCATGGCCATAATTATTTTATGAACTTGCTTTTAATATACCCAAAGTCTTCATTTTCTCACAAGACTTCAGGAAGTGCAAAGAGAGGGTGGGTGATTTGGAATAATGAAGTTCCTTTTTCAACTGCAGTCCTGAAGAGGGGCACGGTTTTCCTTTTGATGATCTAACAACAGGGCTAATATATATGCCCTTACTTGAAAGAGAAAAAAGCAAAAACCCAGAAAGCCAAAAGTAAGATATTTATAGTACACAAGCACTCTGTGATTTGCTAACTCTATTGTACATCTTTCTGAATTTCAGCCTACATGAAAAAATAATGTTCATTACCTAATAATGATAAACTCTGGATGACCTTTTACTTCCAGTGAAAAACATCATCTTCTGTGCTCTTATAATGTGTAATGGAGAGTTTTGTGCCCATTTCATGCATGAGAAAGTTGAGGATCCATGAGGAAAGATAATTACCTAAAAATTATACAACGGGCATGAACCAGTGCCAAATAAGCTCGGAGTTTTAGGCCTCATGATCAGACACCCCATTTCCCTTTGCTTACCTGTCAAGTCCCGTAAGTATGAGCTATACTTCATGTTTGTTTCCCATAAATACATCCTTATTGGTAATGTCAATAAAGCAAATTTCATCACTCACTTGGAATGGCTCTGTCTTCATCCTGGCAGTGTTTTGCCTTCCAGAAGAACAGAACAATGCACCATAGTTTCCAAGTGCCTTTCATTTGTCACTGGACCTTTGCTACTTGGATCATACTTCCTCCTTCCCAGACATTAGCAAATATCATGTCTTGGTCCAAATAATTATCTCTGTAACGGAGATAATTGCAATGGTAAGCACCTTTTACCCAAATTCCCATGTTTTTTCAGCGCTTTATTTTAGGTTGACCCATACCACCTAAAAATGCTTCAATCATGCCTAAAGCAAGAGGGTCACAAGGTGTCAAGAAAAAAACATTATTAAAATCAATAACCAATGTTTGTATAAAGGGTTATTGTTTACCAAGTTTCAATGCTGCAAGTCTGATGACTTTCAGTAACCCAGTGAGGTAGCTCAGGCAAGTCTCATTATTCCCACTTGATAGATGAAATGATGTTTATTCAATTATTTTGATTTCAAATTCTATGTTCAAGTTACAATACCACAATATTCCTAAGTACTTCATTATTATTTTTGCTATTATTCTCTTACCATTCAAAACCAAAAGGGTATTTGCCTGAACTTCCATCTACATAAACAATCAGAGAAACCAGAATTGGAATCAGCTAAAATTTGCTCAAACTAAGTTTACTTATTATTTTCCAGATATACTTTGGACAAGTTATTTTAATCACAATTGTCCATCAGTAAAAGTCCACAGGAACAATGAATACTCCATAGGCTTCTAATGGAGAAAGTGAATTCAGAACAGACCTTGTTATGGTGTCAAAATGAAACAATGCCTGGGCAAGTTCCATTACTGTTCCACAAACAAAACTAAGGAAATGGGAGAAGAAAGGAGAAAAGTAAAGTATATTTATGTCCTGCAGGGCTGGAGCTCTGGCAGGAAATTCCAAGTGAGAGTTCTTGCCGGTGCTGCACTTGACCCTGGATGGTGGAGCCTTTGCAGGGCCATCTCCAACCAGGCATGTGGTTGGCCCGTCATAGGCCCCTGAGGTTGAAGGGGCCTGGGCAGCTTCCCTTCTTGCTCCTACAAGCCTGGAGGACTTCTAGTTTAATGCAGAAAGAAATGCCTCTCTCCTCTTACCCTTCACTCCTAAATACATCACCTACTGATCCCTGCTTAGTCAGTCTTTAAGTGTTTGTTACCTATTGACTGGGAATGGACAACTGGAAGAGACATCCTATGTGCCTGACATGCAGCAGATATTCTCAAACTTTATTGCATAAGAATCACTTGGAAGGCTCATTTAAAATACACACTTGCGGGTCCTACCTCTGAAGATTCAGGACAGGAGGCTCTCAGGAAAAAAAAATTATTTTGCCCAGTACGTTTGGGATGGGCCCCAGATCTGGATTTTAATCAAGCACTCCAGATGATTTTGATGTAGCAGATCCAGGATCCCAGTTTGAGAAATACCATAGTGAGTACTAAATAACTGAATAAAAGAATGAATGATAGTCTCATGAAGGAGTATCAATGATTGAATAGTGTTTCTCACATTTGCCTTACCATAAGAAGCACTGGCACACATTAAAAATACCGATTCCTAGGCCTGCCCCAGACCTGGGAATCATAACCTCCAGGGAAGACATCTGGAAATCTAGATTATGAAATAAGTGCCCCAAATGCCTCTTCTGAGGAGACACTTTGGGGAATTCTACCACAGGCTGTGGTCACTTTCATTCCCACCACGCTCATTTTGATTGTTTGAAGCAGACACTTGTGGAACCCACATCCAAGCAAATACCTGAAGTTCCTATTGTCTTTGTAAAACTGCTCCTTCTTTAGAGTACCATTTTAGAGAAAATCAGACCCCTTAGTCATACCCCAAATAATACTTCCAGTAAGTAGCCTATACCTATGGATCCAAGTGAGTTTTAATATAAGCTGGTGAGATCTTAAAATGTTTACATAATCAGTACTGTGTGGGCATAGTATATAAAATATATATAATATCAATCCCTAGTATAATACTTTAAATGGTAGTTTTTTAATTGTGTAAGCCTAATAGAGCTAGGGAATATTGATGTATTTTTAAGATTCTCTTCTACTTTCTCCACCCCTTAAAGTAATAAGGCTTGAGATTGGTAAATATCTGTAAGGTAATGCCTGGTAATTTTGCCCAGGTTTGGTTAATATATCTTTCCTTGTTTAATTTGTTGCATGCTCCATGCCCTGACATCTTATTCCTTCCCAAACCAGAAGTTTTTAAATGTGCAAGCCTATTGTGCCTGGGGAAAAATGTTGAACTTTTGCCTTTGTAATAAGATATGCTCCAATTACCAACTTTAGCAATTTAATATAGTTGAATAATAACTGAATGAGACACTTTGTCACTCAGTCATTATTCAAGCTCCTACTGGTGGGGAGTGAGGACTTTGTGGAGGTCAGCCTATTCTCAGGGGAGCTCAGCCACACAAATCAACACGGAGGGAATTTTCTTTAAAAACAATGTTACAAATTTTTTTAAAAAAAAAATCCAGGAAAAAACAAGTCAAACTATAGATTTGGAAAATGCTATAAAAGCTCAAGTTCACTTTTTCAAAAATGGCATAGTGGGTTTAGTGTTAAGATATTTTTATACATGGAAAGTATGTTGGAAGGATAAAGCAATCACCTGGGTAATTGAATCTAAGAAGTGCTTTGTAGGTGGACAAGATCCAGATAGATGATATCATTTTCACACAGACTAGAGTTAGGTGTAAATTCTCTCCACCCTACACTGCATGTTACCGGATTCTGAAAATAGTCCAGTATCCATTATAAGCTTTAGGCACCTGTATCATGCTTTGGCATGCACAAAGACTTTTCTGCTGAAAACTGAAAGGCCTCTTATTTCTACAGGAAGCTTGGGAAGCCAAGATTTTTTGTTTGCTTATTTTAATCTTAGTTTTTTTTGTTTGTTTTCAAATATATTACAAAGCCATTTTTCCCCGTGTCCAGGACCAATAAAGAGACTATCACATGATGACTTTCAATTTACATACTTAGTGTATGCAATGTGTCTAGAGTCTCATGAAAGTTAATCAAGGGAAAAAAACCAGCTGGCCTGGCAGCCCTAGGGACTGGGGTGTGGTGATCGGGAACTGGGGTGTGGCCATTCGGGAAGGCTGCCTCCGCCTCTGGAAGGACACCTGGTTGGGAAGAGGCTGGACATAGCGCCCGGTCAGGGATGGCTGCCTCAGAGTCAGGACAGGAGGCTCTCAGGAAGGACATGGCACTCTTCCAGGACGTCTGAGCCCTGGTTTCTGCAACCCCACAATCCTCATTAACCCCACAATCCTCATTTTACTCTGTATGTGGACATCACTACTAACGAGGTCATAGAAGCTTCCTGACCTCGCATCTCGGCAGCAGGGAAGGAGCTTACCTGCTACCTAAACCAGGGATCTTTCCCATCCCTGGGATGCTTAGTGGACTCAGGAAAGTTGAAGGAGTTCTGGAGAGAGTTCTGAAAGGTGTAGGAAGCCCCGAGAGCCACGTACCCCGTTAACAGAAGACCAGAGACCTAGTGGAAGTAGCTCCTCATCATTCACCTCCTCTCCGTCCCCAACCCCACTGTACACCAATACCGAGGGCCTTCTAAGCTATGAACCCAGTTGAGGGACTAACCTCAGGCCAATAAAAACCCCAGGTCTGGGACTCATAAGTTAATTAAGGGACCTCAAGGGGTTTTTGCAATTGTTGCCAACCTCTGACAGCGATACCTACTTATTGTTAACAAAAATGTCGATCCCTTTTGGGGTATTGTGGATAGAAATGTATTCAGTGCAGTGGATATATTTCCTTGATAGTAGATGTAGCCCAGTGATATACTCCCTAAAAATCATAATAGGTATCGCTTCCAAATGGATACAGATGTAAGTTGAAAAACACTTTTCCTAAAATACTAATTTTCTCACCTCCAGACACTGGTAAGATGCCCCATGTCTTGAACCTTTTTTCATGTTGTGAATGGATAGAGAAAATCCTCATCTTTGCTTCAGATTGCAGCCCAGGAGACAGCCCTGTTACCTAGAAAGATTCAGTGGCCCTGGTCCAAAGAATATTCAGCTTTTGCTTCAATGGCAGCAGAATCTTCCTTCCACTGTCCTGGCCCACCAGGAACTGGGTCTCAGAGAAAGAGTCAGATTGCCCCAGAGTAGAGCTGCCAAGAGAAATTCTAAGCCATGCTTTGGTAAGTGGGAGCCTCTATCAGTATCACATGCCCTTTGGGAAGCATCTGGCATGATCTTGGTTATTAACTTCAGCTGTGTCCAAGCTATAACCTTACCTGACTCCTCAACTTCCTTCATTCTGAGCCTGATCTGATGACCACACCCACCTCTACAATCAGCAACAGCCCAAGTTTCCCCTTCCACCCACCCCATGTTGCCATTTCTAGGGCCACTCTTGGCCTTTCTTTCTGATTTTTATCTACCCAGCGAAGCCTTGGTCTAATTTGCCATAGCTGGTTATCCAGGCTAAACACATGTCTGTTAGCCTAACCCAGGCCCATGCCCATCAGGAAGGCCTAACCTCATCCTAGGCCCTTGCTCTGGCTCAGGGCCTCTGGCATCTGTTGCACAATTGGGCACCACAGGGAGCACATGACTGCCATCCACAAAGACAAAGATGGAAAATATGAGCCATCCATTTGGCAACAATGTTGGCATCTTCCTCCATTCATTCTGCCAAGCGCTGACCGAAAGATCTTGGCCTGCTTATTGCCCAATGCAGTCAGTCCAGACTCAGGGTGACTCAGGTCGTGGTGGGTACAGCCAGCTATAATAAGATTTACATATGCACGAAAGGGACAGAGAAGGGGATCCAGACTCCATATCAGCTATGCCCAAGCTAGAGGGAAATATAGAAAACCCTCATGAAATTAAACAGAAAACTTGTTGTCATTATTATTATTATTATTTATAAATGACAAAAAGAACATATTCTCCTTTTTTAAAAATTTTGATTTGGTTTTCTCAGAAAAACTTAATGTTTTTTTCTGTCCATATAAAGGATGTGTGATCTTTTTCCAGGAATAAGGGAAGCTGGAAAATAGGTAAAGAAAAGTAAGTAAATGGAACAGAGTATATGTTATAATGTTGAGAACAGCTATGTCAGTATTGTCCACAGAGTACTAACCCTATGTCCCATATGATTTTGAAAGCATCATAAAGAAGCCAGGAAGAAAATTCAGCACTTACATATACACTTATGTCATTTATCCTCTCCCCAAATCTTTCAGGTTAAGTGTTGTTTCCCCCACTTTACAAACAAAGAATGTGAGGCCGCCTCAAAGAAGCTAAAGATTGCTCAAGGTTGCAAAACTAGCAAGTGGCTGAATTGGGAGCTGAACCCAGTCCACCAGTCACCAAAGCTCAAAACTGCCTCTTATTAAAAATTGTCGTTAATTTAGACAACTGTCTTCTCCCTAAAGCATATGCCAAAAGAAGGTTATCAACATTCCAAGACAGTGTCATCAGGGAAAGCATGGTCAGGCTACCATGGAAGGAGGCCTTCCAGTCTATTTCCCAAAACTAGCGTTGGGAGGTGAGTCTGGTAATTGGTTCACTTTTAATACATGATTTATTTTGAGCTGGCTGGCCTGATGATGCAACAAGCAGGGCAATGATCTGTGTTTGAAGATAGATTTCTAATCTTCGGGGAAGAGTGCTTTCTACTTTACTAAGCTTGGACTGTCCAAGGAAATTCCTAAGGACGTTCAGTCACGACCTGCGGAGCTGCCAGCTCTGTAAATACACACATGCCCATATGCACTCATACGTCCAGAAATGGAACTGTTGTTATGGCAGTGAGTGCTGCTTTCACCAGGGAGCGGACCGTTACAGCCAGCAGGAAGGAGGCTGTAGGTGAGGGAACTCTTCTGTTTCCAATTTAGGTCCAGTGGTTGGGGGCCTGCAAATGAATGGACAATAGATAAGCTAACGGGAGAAAAGACAAGGTTTATTTATACCTACAGAGATGGGTAACTCACTCAATTTCCAGGAATAAAAAGGTTGGTATGCCATACTTGGTGAAAGGGGGAAGGAGTTAGGACTTCAATGGGAAGGTATGGAAGGCTCTGTGGGGCTTTTTGATGATAACGGGAAGTCGGTCTCTATGGCAGCTGAAAACTAAGGCAGCGGAAAACTCCCATCGCAGGTGGGGTTCATGGAAGCTGGGGGCTCTTCTTGAGTCAGATGAGGGGAGTTGAGATAAGTTTTTTCCTGTACCTTCCTTAGCTCAAATGTTTTCACTTTAAAATCAACTCTGAGAGTCTGAGTGGCTCCCTTCCCACATTCCCCCATCCTAAACTTCCCTCGAAGTTTTACCAAAAAGAAGAAGGAGGGAAAGGAAGAGGAAGAGGAGGAAAGCCTGGCAGTATAGCTCAGTGGTTGAGCAGGTGTAGCTTAGCATTGAGCTGAGCATCAAGACAGGAACCAAGAGGCCACCCCTTTAGTTCCCAATTAGGGCACATATCCCACGATGTGGGCTCGATCCCCTGGTGGTGGGGGGGGTGTGCAGGAGGCAGACAATCGATGATGTCTCTCTCTCATCGATGCTCCTATTTCTCTAACCCCCTCCCTTCCTCTCTCTCTAAAAAAATCAATAAAAACATATTTTTTAAAGAAGAGGAGGAGGAACAGCAGTCAGATTGGTTGCTGTGCAGAGACATTCAGGTTGGAAGTTTTAAGGAAAGAGATATGCAAAGGAAGAGAAAAACAAAAGATTGGAACAGATTATAAGCCCCGTTTCTGTATCCAGAAAGCAGCCAGTCAAGCAGACTTCTATACATTTGAAGCATCTTCAGTGAGGTTGGCAGTGGTAATCTCACAGCCACGGTTATTTCCTGGGGCAGAGCCTGGGAGACACAGGTGGTCTGGTGAACATTCTGAGTGCCTGACCACACTGTTTTGGTCACAAATCCTTTGAAGTTACATCAAGCAGTTCAGCTCCCGTTTACCGCACTTCAGGAAAAAAGCAGTTGTACTTTTCAGTGATGCCAAGTCAGGAAAGTGGGAGAAAAATTGGAAACGTTAATTATCAACAAAATGTGTAAGAAAGCAGGGTACAATCTACAAAGAGGTGAAAAATAGCTCAAAGACAATAAACAAGACTCACATCTGATAGCACACCTGGGTGGGTTATTATTTTCCATCAAAACAATATTTCTCTCTACACTCACCCCCATTTTGATCAAAGACAATCAAAGTAAGATTATTCTTATTCACAAAATAAGACTAGTGTCATTAAGTTTGACCTGATCATATATATATCAGTGCAGTAAGAATGGTAACTGGTGACATAGGCCTTTTCAAGTTTGCTTTGCTGGAACTTTTATAAGGAACTCAGATTGGGCTTCTAAATGCCTCTCAATGCTTGTAAGCCAAGTCAAGAACTTACTGGACTTCATCTGCCAGTAAGGTTTGGGTGATTTGCTCTTTTCTTGAGGTCCCCAAAATATTCTAAAGTTCCTGGGCCTGCCAGATAGTGGCCTTCCTTGCCACCTATAAGGCTGAGAAACCTATAAACTTGGTATCAATTCCTTTTTTTTTTTTCCCAAGAGGGGTTTGTAAACATTGGTTCTGTAAGGTCAGTCTTAATTCCTTAAAACTGTCTGGTCATATCTGATTCTATGCATATCATTCTGAAATATGACATTCCAAATAAAGCCTTTGTGATACAATCGAGTTTCTCAACTATATCCTCTTATAAACAAAACAGATTCCTACTGAACTTATGCAAACAATTACAGTGCAATGAAAATAAGAATACTGAGTAAGAGTTTCTGAATTCCAACTGGTGTCTGGTGGTAAGGGACTTGCAGATTAACTGACAATAGGCAGATTAACAGGAGAAAAGACAAGGATTATCTATGGGTGCAGGTGAAAGTACTCAGTGATGGGGAACTCATTCCATAGACAGAGATTTAAAAATAGGTTCAAGTACCAAATCTAAGAGGTGAGAAGGTGGTGGTGGTGATGGTGGTGGTCAGGGCTTCAGTGGGAAGGTATGGGAGGTTCTGCTGGGCTTTCTGATGCTAACAGAAATGGGCAATCTGTCTCCCTGGCAGCTGAATTTGCAGGAAACTCCCCGGGAGAGGGACTGAAGGCAGCTGTATTTTCTGAAGGCGCTGCTGTAGTCAGATAAGGGCGATTTTGATAAGGTTTATTTCTTTGTCTGCTTTAGCTAACATGTTTTGTCTTTGAAATTATCTTTATACCAATCTGGGGTCTGAGTGGGTCCCCACAAGACTCAAGACACCTATGATCACAAGAACTTTAAAAAAGGAAACCTCCTGGGTCTTTCCTGAGGCAAGCTTTTATTTTTAGTCTTTATTTTTTTAAATCCTCACCCAAGGATTTTTTTTTTTAAAGCAACTTTTTTTTTGAGAGAGAGAGAGAGAGAAAGAGAGAGAGATTTTTTTTTTAAAAGCAACTTTTTTTTGAGAGAGACAGAGAGAGAGAGAGAACCTTCAATGTGAGAGAGAAACATCCACTGGTTGCCTCCCATACACATCCTGATCAGGGATCTAACCGGCAACCCAGGTATGTGCCCTGACCGGGAATGGAACTGCAGCCTTTTGGTGTGCAGGACGGCGCTCATCCAGCCGAGCCATCTGGCCGGGCCCTGAGTCAAGTTTTGAGTCAATATTTCTGTGATAGGCTTGAGAGCTGTGGGAAAGTTCAATGAAGCTCCTGGTGACAGACTTAGCTGCCTCATAGGAAGGCACTGTGGGTTATCGATGTAGTCTCTGCACAGGCTGAGATCACCCTGGGCCTCCTTCCAGCAATGCAAGCCCTGGCTTCTGTGCCCACAGCGAAGGCTGGTATTTAACTTCATTAAGTCCTCAGATTCAAAACCCATTACTCGCCTTCAGAAAATCATTGCACAATATTTCAAGACTTAAGTAATGTGTGTGTGTGTGTGTGTGTGTGTGTGTGCTTTTGCCTTTTACCCACCACAAGCAAGAAAGTAGACTTTATATTTTCTGGCCACAAATTGATCTTATAACCCCCAAACACTGATTTCCAAGGAAATGTTATTCATAGAAATATCTAGAAGAAAAGGTATAATTCAAAATGCTAATTACAAAAGGCAGTATTCCAAATTCTCTATCACTTTGGATTAATGCTGTGGATTACTGCTATTTGGCTGCAAGGAGAACATGTTTCCTGTTCATTAAAGCCATCTTCTCGACCTCAGGAACTTTGATGTTATTAAGATAATTAAAGACACCTCCTAAAAAATGTGGTCTTAAATTCATCAATTCAAACTGTTCATACAGAATACAAAGTGTCAAAACTAAAATAAAGTACCAGGTGATATTTTCTTAGAAGATGGAAAAACCCCCAAAAGAAAGGCAGGTGTATGTCTGCAGTATAGACTTTCAGGATGAAATTTCTTAAGCATTAAGGGGCATCCTGGGTTTGGGGCTCACTAACCTGCAGGGACACTGGAAATCAATGTCAATGGAAAATGTAGTTGGAATGATTCAGAATTTGGAAAACTTGTTTATAGAACTAATTTAGATAATGCTAATTAGTGATTCAAAAGCTGGCTTCCCAAAGTATTATCAAAATAACCTATTGGTACTGAATAATGCTCTATTGGGGGAGGGAGGTTGTCCTATACATTGCAGGATGTTTAGCAGCAATCTTGACCTTGACCCTCTAGATGCCAGTAGCACCCCCAGTCATGACAAATCAGAAATGTCTCAAGATATTGTCCAATGTCCCCTGTGAGGCAAAACTGGCCCCGGATGAGAACCAATGCTTTACAGATGACAGAAATCTTTCTCAGCAGTCTTAGGAGAAGCTCAGAGTAGGGAGGGCAAGGTTGAGAATATTTTTGAGATTTTGAAGTCTATGGTTTTTTAAATGTGTGTCTTTCAGTGGTGGGGCAGGGGAGTTCTGGTTAGGGTTGAGTGAGGATGATACTATAATCTAGGATTAATGGACACAGCAAGGTGAAGAGTTTGAGAAAAGGGGTTTGAAAACACTCATATTGATGTAAAATTGTCCTTTGATGCTTTCTATAGATGAGTTTGGGTAAGTTCTTGGAATACAATATTGTAATTTGTAACTGTTATCTTCCTGGGCAATAGCTTTCTGGAACAGTCAAGTTATGCTGATGGCACTAGCTTGGAATAGTAAAGTCATGTTAGTATAGGCTGTGTGGATATGCATGATTTTGGTTCTTAGTGTTTTCCCCCCTCAGATTGCTACCTGCCTTTTGCCCACTATTACCACATTCAGAAAAGCTAATACATACGAGACCAAAGAGGCAGAGGTGACTGACAAGCATGGACTCTGGAATCACCATCAGGAATTGTCCTTGTTTAACCACACTACTGGCTGTGTGACCTGGGCAAGCAACACACACACACCAAACCTCATCTCCATCAATATATTGGAGTTAATAATAATATTTACCCATCAGGTTATGGTAGAATTTGAATAAAATAATACTTGTCTAATGCTCTGAATATAATAAGCACTCAGCGGGTGTGAACCAATTATGCAGAACTATAGGGAAAATGCCGTAGCCACAGTGCACCTATGCTTGGGCTGACATGCTTTGGGGGCCTCCCTCATTCTCTTTCTCATAAATATCATGGGGTGAGCGTATCTAACTGTCCTAAGTTCCTCTACCCTGAGCATGGTTTTTGATTGCCACTAAAATGTGTGGGGTGACTTAGGCGATAGTTTAGTAATGTTACTTCTGTGAAAGTTGGTGAACAATAAGACAACCATGGCACGAGCTTGGGATAGATTAAAAGTTACGTTTCTGTAGCTCATCCACTGGAATGTTCATCTAATTTATTTTCCATGGGACATTTTAAAGACAATTCATTGCTTTAATAGCCATGCCCTTGAATCCATTACACTGTGGAATTCTACTCTTTACTTTCTCCTAATTCTGAAAACAGGTCATATTTACAAGTGGGAGACCCACTTGTATTGTGCCGAGTGCTGATCTAGGCACTGTATATACACTTCTCATTTAATCCTCACTCTATAAGGTAAGCACTGTTATGAAAATACTGATATTGACAGAATTGAATTAACTTGCTGAGGAGATGTGGCTGATACATGAATAGAGGAAGGATTTACTCCTGTGTCTATTAGGCTCCAAAGTTGATGATTTCTCAACTACAGCATGATACCACTAAATATTTCCTAAAACAACAAACAGAAAAACCCTTAGAGAACACATCAAACATATCCTCATCATGGTTTTACAGAGCTTGGGTCTACGTATAGTATTTGACCACATGAACTATTTTCTGGAATATTGGCAAGAATAGACAATCTTGAAAAGTGATATCTCTAATCTGATCATAGGATGACTGAAATAACTGAACACCAACCTCAGGGAACCACAGTACCCAGCCCAGAGATTTGCCGCATTTTAACAAATAAATGAAGTAGACTCAACCAATCCATTGATTGATTCTCAACTGCTACTGATGGGATTGGGAGGGAGGAAAAATCTTACACAACTTCCTGGTCCCCAATCATTTTGAGGGCTCTATACATTTGACAAAGAAGTATTTAGACTGCAAATTTTATCAACAAATGTAATGAATGGGCTAAGAGAATTTTACTGGATAACATTGTGAATGGTGGGTGACATTGGAATTAAATACCTTCAAGAAAAGTGTCTTAAAGAGTAAGTTTTCTGGGTCAGTGCTATTTCTCTCCATGGTGATGATGACGTTATTGTTCTCAGGGAAGATGATTCAGTAAATGGAAACTAAATACAATTTGATTTTTAGATCTCTAAGTTTTGTGTTTTAACATGAATCATAATTCTTTATTCTACCTAAGCTCTGCTCAATGCTAGACCTGTGATTCTGAGCAAGTCACCCAATTTCTCCAGGCCTCAAATTTTCTCCTCTACACAGAAAGAGGGATTGAATATGTGCTCCATAAGGTCCCTTCCTGCTCTTGAGTCAAATTGATTCAAAAAGATGTTATTAACTGACTAGTGCCCTCTACAGGCAACTTTCTCCGCAGTGTGAGAATTTGTAAAGGGAATGTGAGCAAAATTCTCTTCGTATATTTTAATGTTTTAACTTCATGTCCGGCATAATATTTTGATATTCAACAAGCCATGGTTGTGGAGCAATTACATTTTTAGTTTTTGTCTAGACTTCATTTTACAGGTAAGGAATATGAGGCCTACCATGGCTGTGGACTTTCCAGTTCCCTTGAAGTAAGGCTTTGAATACAAGTCTCTTGACATTCAGTTCAACAGTGTCCAATAATGACCTTTCCAGTCTCCTGTAGTTGTCTTCAAACACCCTTCCCTCCCCTTGTCAGACAGCATTGGAACTCAGCATTTTCTCAGTTTTCTATGTACTTTCTACCCTGAAGAGTTGATGAACTGTGGATTTTTCCATTAGAGCAGGAAATGCCTGCTTCAATGTTGCCTGGTAATTATGTGAGCACCTTGATGTAAGGTTGCTTTTTTGCAACCTCTCCTGCTACTGATGGGGAGGTCGTTTTCTGACATTGCCAGCAGGTAATGTATGCATGCTCAATATCTGATTGATTCATTTTCACTTCAAGGACTGCTAAAAAAATTTTAATCCTTCATGCTGAGACCTCCTCAGAAGTTAGGACACTATTCATTTCTAAGGTGAAAGATACAGAAAAATGTCCTAGATGGCTTTTGGTAAAATCTGAGTTTGTTTAAGTCTACTTTAATTTTTAAAATTAATTTGTTTTCATTTTTAGTATTAATTTTTAAAATTAATTTGTTTTAATTTTTAGTATTCTATATTTGTGCCTTATAGAAGTTATAAATTTAGATAAAGAAAAATAAGAAAATGATAGCACCATATTCCTATCCCCCATAGATGACCACTATTAACACATTTTTGCATATATCCTGAAACTTTTTTCAATGCATATATAAATATACATATACATATTTTTACCAAAATGAGATTACATACTTCTTTTAATTTGCTTTCTTTAGGTAATGGTCTCTATCTTTTCTTGCCAATAAATTTTCATCCCATCTAAAATCCAGTCCATATGAAAATGTCCCCTGCTTGTCCCCAAAATGTCCTTTACAGTTGGTTTATCCAAACCAAACTCAAACCTAGGACCCTGCATGGCATGTAGTTATTATGTCCCTTGAAAGTCTTTACTCCAGCATCATTTTCTTCCTCTCTCTCTCAATCTCTCTCTCTTCTTTTCATGAAACTTGTTGAAGAGAACAGGTTGAGGTTTTGTGTGTGTGTGTGTATGTGTGTGTGTGTGTGTGTGTGTGTGTGTGTGTTTCTTTTTTTAAAAAGATTTTATTTTTTCATAAACCAGATTTTTAGGAAATTTCCCAACTTTCTGCTTTATCTTCACCTGCAAGAAGTACTGCCTTAATGGCATAACAGATGCTCAACTGCTTAAATGTAAAGTTTTTAGTCTAAAATGGAATTTGTAAACCTGATTAAACATCTCTATTTTTCTTTAATTTCTCCCTCACATCCCCCTACAGCCCCCAGAACAAACGATAAACAGCCAAAATGATGTCAAGCCCTGTGATAAGCTATAGTGGCATAGTCCCTATTCTCACGGAGCTAAGAGTCTAGTGGGGGAGCTAGATCTTAATTTAATTATTAACATTAAATGCTTACTTGAATGATGACAAATACAAATGCTGAGAAGGCAAAATATAAAATTCAAGGTTTCAGGACATGAGAGATGGCTCAGGGAAGAAAGGGGCCTGACTTAGTATATTAGGGAACCCTTTTTTCTGAGGAATGACATTTAAATTGTAATTAGTTAAGAGGGAGGGGGGGGATCAGAGGAAATCTGTTCCAGGCACTGGAAACAGCATTTGCAAAGGTGATTATATTTAGGTGCCTGGCATTGCAGGGATGAAGAGAATAAGAAGGAAAATGGAGTAAGATAAAGCTGGAAAGTTAGACAGGGGCCAGCTCATTCAGAGGCCACAGGCCATATGAGTAATTTTTGGACTTAATTATGTGGGCAAGGGCGGGGGGTGGGGGTGGGGGGTAAATAACTCTAAGTAGAAGAGACACATAATAAGATTTAGGTTTTCCTAAGATCATGCTGACTATTGTGTAGAGCAGTGATGGTGAACCTTTTGAGCTTGGCGTGTCAGCATTTTGAAAAACCCTAACTTAACTCTGGTGCTGTGTCACATATAGAAATTTTTTGATATTTGCAACCATAGTAAAACAAAGATTTATATTTTTGACATTTATTTTATATATTTAAATGCCATTTAACAAAGAAAAATCAACCAAAAAATGAGTTCACGTGTCACTTCTGACACGTGTGTCATAGGTTCGCCATCACTGGTGTAGAGAGTATATTGAAGGAACAAGATTGGGCACAAGGAGCCAGTTAGAAGGCCACTGTTATTGTCCTGCTGAGAGATGATGGTCCTAGAGTGATGGTTCCAATGGACTGAAGTAGAGTGATTTTAGAGACATTTAACTCATTAGGAAGTGGTTTTAAAAAGACTTGGGCTGATTGGATTAGGAGGGTTGAGGGGAGGGGAGGCACTAAAAATAATAGGATATTTTTCTGTACAAGTGATAGCAACCCAAATCAAATTTGCATAAGCCTAAAAGATAATTATTTGATTCAAGTGCAGGAAAAGTCCTGGGCATGGATCAGATGCTTCAGACATGGCTGGATGCAGGAGTTTGTTTGTTTGCTTATTTATTTTAAAAAATATTTTTATTGATTTTAGAGAGAGAGAAAGTGATAGAAACATCATTGATGCGAGAGAATCATTGATCGGCTGCCTCCTGCATGCCCCACAACGGGGATCAAGCTTGCAACCCAGACATGTGCCCTGACCAGGAATTGAACCGTTACCTCCTGGTTCATAGGATGCTCAACCACTGAGCCACACCAGCCAGGCTGGATCTGGGAATTCAGATGATGTCTTTATGAGTAAATATAAAATTCTTCCTCTCTAGAAATCTCTTCCCTCATAGTGGTAAGATAGCAGCTGGAAGCTCCAGGTTCACATCCTTACAGGCTAGCAACTCCCGCAGAAGAGAACTTCTCAATATTTTCAGAAAATACCTTAGAATTGAGCCACATTAGTTAACCCTGGGTAACTGTTCACCCCTGGAGCTAAAGGGAAGAATCTGTCCCACCTGAAGCAAACAGACTCAGGATGAGAAAGAAATGTGAGAAGCTATTACCTGTGCAATGGTGAATGGACACTAGGCAGACAGAAATGATAGTACTGGTTACAGGTAACAACTAGGATTTTTATGGGGCAAACTGAGTGGATGGTGGGTTCATTTGCTGGAGGAAGAATCAAGTGTTGAGAGGAAAGATCACAAGTTCAAGTTTGACATGTTCTTTTGAGGTCTATTAAGCTTATACATACAAATGTCAAGTAGGCAGATGGATACATGGGTCTGAAGCTCAGTAGAAAGTTCTTGGCTGCAGTTCAAGGTTTGGGAGTTATCCATCTACAGGAGATGGGTGAGATCATCTGAGATGTGTGTCAAATGAGAAGAAAGAATTATTAGCTGAGTAGAAGAAGAGGAGGATGCTGCAGAGTGAGTGCAAAAGAAAGTCTGGTGAGCCAGCTAAAAGGAAACCTAGTGAGAACAGTGCCATAAAGGTCCAGACTGTTTCCTGAAGGTTAAAATGGAACGTGTGTCATACATCTGAGAGATAAGATCAGATGAAGAAATGTCAATTAAAAGTAGCAACATGAAGATCATTGGTGAGCTTGGCCAGTAGTAAACTTCAGAGTGATGGAGAAGGAAGCCAGGTTTGGTAGGAGGTTACAGAGTGAATAAGAATGAAAAAGATAGCAGTGATGAGAAGTTTGCAATGAATGAGTAGAAACTAACAAAATAATGGCTAGAGTGGGGGATAGGGGTCTAAGGAAGATTTTTTGTTTTGTTTTGACTTATTTTTGGATAGAAAGACTTGAACTTATTGAGGAACACAGTTGGGAATACACAAGCTAAAAGACAGACAATGGGATCCAGAGCACAGTAGATGGAGAGACCTTAGGATAGAGAAGGACCACCTCCTTCACTATAATTGAAGGGAAATGAACACTGGTGCAGGATCATGTTTAGGTCCCATGGCCATAAGTTCAAGTTGCTCCCAGATGATGGCTTCTGCTGTCTCTGTGAAGTAGGAAGTCATGTCCTTTAATTGTTTGTTTGAGTTTTGAAAAGCGTAGAAAACAAACTAGAGATAGGGTGGATCTCTCAGAGCAGTGCCTGTGGCCCAGCAGAGGCTGACATTGCCTTCATCTAATCAATCGTTGATTTCCTCCAGCAGCTCCCAGCGGCCTGAGTGCTGACATGAGGAGATGGACTGTTGGCCAGTCAATGTGATGGAAGAGCACAGTCAAAAGGAGTTGATGGCATAGGAACATTATACATGGGGTCCAAAATCACTTGCACAAATGTAGAGCCTTGTTATGCCCAGGTTAGTGAAGTGAGAATGGGGGCTGAGTAGAGGAGGTCTACTGGATTCACATCACCACAGGGTGCTTTCTCATGGGGTTTTACTGCGTGTACAAGAGAATGAACCATGGAATCCATGGTAAGTAGGGAGGGAAGTGAGGAGAGGAGGGCACTGAAAAACAGGGGTTGACAATAGGAGGTCCCAACAGTGAGGAATAATTAAGGGCTGGCCATCAGCCACACAGAGTCAACCTTCTGAGGGAGGGGAAGCCTTGGGCCATGAAATACTGACCATCGTGTTGGAAGGTCCCAGCTCCACTGTGTATCAGCCATGTGGACTTACCTCTGCTTTAGATTCCTGATTTTAAAATTGGGAATAATGGTATCTTTCCTGCTTACCTCACTGAGTTGTTGTCAGCAATCATTTGACATGCTGTAAAAGCGTGAGCTGTATTAGAAAACAGACCCAAAGGTCTCTTTTTTCCACTGTGGCGGAGAGGAGATGTGTGAAAAGGGAGGTGGTTACCCAGACCTCACCACTGAATAGTGCTGGCCTCACACTCGCTGTGCATGGGTTAGGGGAGGAAAAACAAACTTTGCATACTCTGCCTTGAGCTGTTGCTACTTAACAACAAGCTTCTCTTCAGTAGTTCTGTGGTTCTATTTTAATTTTTTTAATTGTTTGTTTGTATTCCATAACAATCTAACCTTCCTGGATCTTCACAGACATTAAAACATTAGATCAGGGCACACAGCCTGAGGACTGACGCCTCGGAGTGATACTGCAAAGGAAGTTACCCAGTCTCTCCCTAATGCAGGCACTGTGTTTTCAACCCTTCATTCCTAGTCTCTCTTCATTCTCCTTTTCCTTTTAATCTCCTACTCTTGGAAAACAAAACAAAACCCTTTTCTTCCTGTGGTTGTCTCTGTTGCAGTAAATGGTACCACTACTCACCCAGTTGTTCAAGCCAAAACTTGGGAGTTACTATTTGTCCCTGACTTTCCCTTATGTTCAATCCACTGGCAGGTCTGGTTGACTCTACTTCCAAGAAAAACTGACTTTTCATGATCATTATCACCATCGCCGCAGTCCAGCAACCATCATCTTTTATAGGGGCAACCGCAATAACCTCCTAGCTGGTTTCCTTGCTCCTGAGTTTGGCTGCCTGTATTTTATTGCCTCCACAACCCATTCTCTAGTCATCTAGAGAATCTAGTCATCAGCCCCCCTGCCCACCCGCTTCACTCACGCTACCCTAGCCCTTCTGTGAGACCTTGAACTTGCCAAGCTTGTTTTAGCCTCAAGTTCTTTGCCACAGCTGTTCTCTTGCTCAGGAATGCTGTTCTTCCTGATCCTCACATGGCTGGTTCTTTCTTGCTATTAAAATCTCATATTGCCACCTCCTCAGAGAGTACTTCCCTGGCCACCAGCCGAAAGTAGGATGAATGATTTCATCTGTCTCACAGAAATATATACATTCTCTTCCCTATCCTTTCTTGTTCACCCCTCTTTTCCCTTTTCACTCTTAAAAAAGTTCTCTTGAACACATCTCCTCGTTAGCCTGTGGTTTATATTAAACATCACCTAGAATTCCCTAAGTACCACCTGTGTGGCTAAATTAGTGGAGCAAGCATTGCCTTGAAGTTCAAACATATTCCTCCCTTCTGTCCTCTTTTTCTCCTTCTCTCCCTTCTTGATTCTTTCTCTCCCTTCCTCCACATAATGAACTCATAGGCTCCCATGATAGATCAGAGTCATGTTTTCTTCATACAAAGGTATGAAGAAAGGAGTTCTTGATTTGAACTTTAAAGACTTAAGTGACATTCTATGTTCCTTCTATTTATTCATTTCTGAGCCTCAGTGTTCTTAGGTTTGAAGTGGCAATAAAATTACTATTTCACAGACTGTTGGTGAATGAGACAGTGTTTCAGTTATCTACTACCACAATAATGCTGTGTCACAAACCACCTCAAAGCTCATTGGCTCAACACAGCCATTTCTTATTTCTTATTTCTCTATGGGTCAGCTGGGCAGCTTTGCTGATCTGGCCTGGGCTCATGCATGTATCTGCCATCAGCTATCCACTCAGCTGGGCTATCTGGCCTAGGATGGCCTTCAGCTGAAATAATTCCCCACTGTTCCATATGGTCTCCTATCTCCCATCAGGCTTGTATTTCTGGTGGTGACAGGGTTCCAAAAGAGAAATCAGAAATCACATTTCAGGTTTCTGCTTGCATCAAGTTTGCTACTATCCCATTGTCCAGACAAGTCACCTGGCCAAGCCCACTGCCAAAGAGTACAGATACAGAGAGATATGAAAAACCCATGGCCAATTATCCACCACAAGGAATTGAATCATGATAATGCAGAGCCTCTTCCTTTGGGAAACCTTCCCTGATTGCCCTCAGCAGACTTTAGCAGATGGTGAGTGTTTGCTTCCAGTATAGAAATTATTCATAAATATGTATTGAATCCCTAACATTCCCTAGGCTCTAGGAGTTGGTGTGCTGTACACAAAGCAGTGAATGTGACAAAGTCCATTGCATTGCAGTACTAGAGGACAGAGAGTGAATAAGCAAACATATGAATGATACATAATTCCACATGCTGATAGGCCTTAAAAATATCACTTTGTAGCTCTTTATGAGCATGTCAGTCTTTCAACTATGCCAGGATCTATGAGAGCAGGGGCTAATGAAGCTGCAGGAGGGCAAGAGAGGCCTGCAGAAGGCATTACCCACAGAAGGCAAGGCACTGAGAGGTGTAGAGCAAAAAACTTGGCCATGGCAGTAGCTACTCATTCTTAGGCTCTCATTCCTTTCAACTCTTACATGTTACTCTTCTCTGTATACACATCTTCTTACGGACCCTCCTAACACAGATGTCTGTCAGTCAGCATTGATTCTGACCAACGTCTCTGGCAGCATTTGCCTAGTTTTACCTCTCTCATAATTCAAAGAAACTTTTGCTTCCCACTTCTCATCACAGATGGTTGTGGTGGCAACATCAGAGAAGACAAGGGACATGTGGCCCTGGGTGCTTGGATCTTCCCATTTCAGATTGTGAAGGCAGAAGTTAATCATTTTGAACAGAAAGGTTCCAGAGTACCCCACCTCTCTCAAAGTGAATGAGAGACAGATTTGGACTATAATTTACAACGTTTGCCATCTATCTTTAGAATCCCTTCTTCACCTGGCTTGGTTCCAAGCCCTCTATTTAAATGTTATCAGGCTTCCTTCCAAAGACTAATATGCCTACTTAAAGATACTGTTTGATTTAAAAGTAGTAATGTGGCTTCTTCTCAAGTTTTTAATTGCTCAGCTACTGAACCCCTTCCTCCATTTGGGGTAATTCTCACAACATGGGTCTTGGTAGAAGGCAGAACCTGCCTCTCACTCTAGAAACTAAGAAGGCCAGATTCTAGTTTTCTTTCTGCTCATTGGCAGGGGTGGTCTGTGCATGTTACCAAGCCCAGCCCATCAGGTGCTCCCACCTGGGACAGTGGAGCATTCTCCCTCAGTGACCAAAGTAGCAGGGGTAACAGCACCAGAGGGTGTCTTATAAATAGTATCCGGTGAGTTGTGTCTACCCAAATTCTTATGCTAAATATCTAACTCTAAGTATCTCAGAATGTGACCTTTTATGGAAATAGGATCTTTGCAGAGGTAATCAAGTTAGAAGGTCATTAGAGTGGACACTAATTCAATATGACTGATGTCCTTATTTTTTAAAAAAAGGAAATTTGAGCACAGAGACATGCACAGAAGGAAGACAGTATGAAGAGACATACAAGGAGAATGCCATGTGAACTTGAAGAGGGCCATCTATAAGCCAAAGCCTGGAACAGATACTTCCCTCACAGCCCTTGGAAGAAACCAAACCTGCAGACACCTTGATATTGGCCTTCTAGCCTCTAGAACTGTGAGACAATAAATTTCTATTGATTTAGCCTCCCTCTTTGTGTCATCCTATATAATAAAAGCCTAATATGCTAAATGTTCAGTGGTCCATTCAACCAATCAAAGCATAATATGCTAATGATATACTAAGGCCACTCAACCGCTCGCTATGATGTGCACTGACCACCAGGGGGCAGACAGTTGACCGGTCGGCCAGTTACTGTGACATGCACTGACCACCAGGGGCAGACGCTCTGACCAGTAGGTTAGCTTGCTGCTGGGGTCCAGCCGATTGGGACTGAGCAAGAGGGGCCAGACATGCCCTGGAGCCCACCCCCAGTTCCTCCCTGGCTTGCCAACCTCCTGTGTCCCTCCCTGGCCCCAATCATGCACAGGTGGGGTCCCTTGGCTTGGCCTGGCCTGTGCCCTCTCAGAAACTAGGACCCCTTGGGGGATGTCTGAGAGCCGGTTTCAGCCCGATCCCGCAGGCCAGGCCAAGGGACCCCACTGGTGCACAAATTTGTGCACGGGGCCTCTAGTTTAGTTACGACAGCCTTAGCAAAGTACTATACCATCTATAGCCATTGATGGCTGTGGCCCTTTGTTCTCTCTGGAGGAAAAGATAGTATGGATGGCATATAAGGCAAATAGTTCTTTTCTTCCTTTCTCCTTTGTTCTCTCCCACTAATAATGATCTGGCTGAGTGATCTTGGGCAAGTCACTTAACCACTTAAAGCCTTGATGATTTTATTTATAGAGTAGAGGTGATGGTACATATGTGTCTGACAGCTAGGACATGACCCAAAGCTTTTCTTGAGCCTCTACTCTTTCCATGCCAAGAGCTAGTAGTCAAAACAAACACACACTCTCTCTTATGATGTGAAAAGTAATTGCTATTCCAATTGTAGGCCTTAAAGAGAGACATCTTATACTGAGCATTCTTCTGAAAGGCAGTTAGGATTGGTAAATGGCACCAATCTTGGGGCAGTGGGGGTCAGACATTCCCAACCGCAGGCCCTCTCTGCACATGTCACTCACTGCTCACAGTCACCCAACTGCTATATTTAAAAATTAGTTTCTCAAATCGTGTTGTTTCCAAATTATATAGGGGAAAAGTTATTCTTAGAGCTGTGGGGCAAAGCACACTTTGACCCAGGAGGGAAGGGCAGAGTGAGGTTTGGTCTACGTTCACTCATTTTTTAAACAAGTCCCACCATATTGGAAGTTTCAAAACATCATGGGATATTCTCTGGGAAATATTCATGATTGAGCTATTTGAACTTACTGTTGAGAATAAGAAGCAAGAAATTATCATTGGCCTGTCTCTTGTCAGAGAACAGTAACTGCCCTCTTCCTGGGGCACCTGTTTGAAGCGTGGATCTGAGGCTGTGAGCCTGAGAGGTGTCTCTGGTGGGGGTGAGAGGGAGCTGCGTGTTTGAGGATGCTGTAAGTTATTGTAGTGTGTGCTTTTACTCCCTTACTTTCCCTGGAAAAGAGGAGATGGAGCCAAATGATAGATGAATACTTCTCTATGTAGCAAGGGAAATAACCAACTGTTATGATGGAAACTCTCTTTTATAGATGCTCCCTTTGGAAAGTAGAGGAGTTCTAGGGCTTGCATGGAGACCCTAACCAGAATCTTGAAGCCTTCAGTGATGCCAGGTTTCCTAGTGAGAAACTGTTAGTCTTTTTAAAAAGGAGATTGTGGTAGTAGTAGCAGCAGTATTACTAATAACTACAGCAACAATAATAATATTTAACATGAATTAGTTAAGTTCCAGGAATCTTTAATGCTTTATGTGCATTAACTCATATAATTCACACAATAACCATACACGAGCTATTATCTAGTTTTAACAAACGAGGAAACATGCACAGAGACCTTCCTCAAGGTCACACTATAGGTGGAGTCAGGATGTGAAGCCAGGAAGTCTGGTTCTGATGCCCACATGCTTTAACCACTACATAAAAGGACAGTGATCTCTACCTCCCCTTGGATCTCCCCAGCACCACCTCTGTGACAGGTGACTCTTGATGGTAGTGCTGAGGGTAATTCCTGCTCACTAATTTTGCCTTGAACATAGGGCCATCCCTGGGAGGAATGTCCTTTGGGGAAGTTTCTGTTATTGGAAGTGGCTTCCATGACCACCTCTTGTGAAGGCTGCTGCCAATGAATGGTGGCTTCAGGCATCCACTCATGCTAACATCATTGTTCGGGCCCTCTTGGTGTCCGCTGCTCTGACAACAACATCCAGGTGTCTCAGTTCTCGTCAGCACTATCCCTAAAATATAGCTCATTGGAGGTACAATGCCATGCAACTCTGTCAAGAAACTTATTTGAGGAAACGAGTCTACTACTGTGTCATCTCCTTTTTGTTATTTGAGGAGTAGCACAGCTCAACTTAGCTTACAGGAGCAATAATTACACTTGTATATACCTGGTGTATATTACTTTTGAATTTACAAAGTTATTTTAAAATTTATTATCTCACCTAATCCTCACATTACCCCTGTGAGTGAGGCTATTATTATATCCAGCTTAGAGATGAGAAAAATTGAGGCTCAGAAAGCTAGAATGGCTTTCCTAAGATTTTTAAAATATATTTTTATTGATTTCAGAGAGAAAGGGAGAG
>NW_005353967.1:13361893-13386468 GCF_000412655.1 Myotis brandtii
GCAGGCTGATGCTGTATCCACTGAGCCAAACCAGCTAGGGCAGCCTTCCTAAGATTTTAAGGTCAGAGACAGGAGTAACCTAATCTATTATTAGTCTTTTAACTCTCTGAATTTATGGGCAAAATGGTATCATATTGTTTTAATTTAACTTATTTTATTTATACTTTATTTCTAAGGCTCTTCTATAGTACTTTCTTGCCCATTGCCTATGCTGATTTTTTTTTGGGGGGGGGGGAGATATCCTTTCTGAATTGACTAATAAAAACTCTTACTATAAGGGATATAATTGATTTTTTATTGATCATATATTTTAAAAATTTGTTTTCTAGTTTATCCTGTGGCTTTAGCTTTCTTTATAGTTTTAAGATCCCCAAAAATAAAAAAAAATTATTATCCTATTTCCTCATAGTTTCTGTCTTGGAAAAGGTTTCTCAATACAAAATCATATAAATTTATTTCTACCTAATTGATAGTTTAATTTTTATATTTAAATTTTAGTCCATCTGGAATGTTTTTAAGTGTATAATGTGAGCTAAGTGTTCAATTTTAAGTTTTTCAGATGAGTAAATAGTTATTTCATACTACATATAAATAATGTGTTTTTTCCCATTGATTTTATCTTCATCACATTTTAAGTACAATTTATATTGGGGCTTGACTCTGGGCTTTCTATTCACTTCCTGTGAAATGTTAATCCTGACTCCAGTTACACTTTCCTCCCCTTTCTACCCCATTCCCACCCAGGTGCTAGAGGGTAGAACCTGCCTCCTATCGCTACATCGCTCTCCCTTGGGTACCAAGGGACTTGGCATCAGCACCTAATGCCTTGTCACTTGTTCCTTTGTTCCTCCCATGATTTGTGACTATGATTCTGGGCCCCAAATCAGAATGCATGACCTGAAAAGAGGTGCTTCTTTCAATTATGTGTGTGTGTGTGTGTGTGTGTGTGTGTGTGTGGACTCAGGGCTAGTTTTCTGTATCGTGTGGTTCTCTAAAACAGAGACATTTTCTACCTGTGGCCTGTGTTACTGAGTACAGTGTCTAAAATCTGAGGCTGACTCAGTGAATATTCCCATTCAGAGAACTCTTCCTTATTCAAGAAAAGTGTTGTTCCATTTAATGTGGGGTTTTGTGGAGAAGATTTTGCCACCCTCATTTTCTTTCTTTCTTTTTTTAAAAATCCTCACCTAAGGGATTGAACCTGCAACCTGGGTATCTGCCCTGACTAGGAATCAAACCCACAACCCTTTGATGTATAGGATGATGCTCCAACCAACTGAGCCACCCAGCCAGAGCCACCTTCATTTTTTTAAGGTGTGAAGTATAAGAATATGTGGAAACACATGAGAACTCAAGACCTAGGCAACTGCATGTATAGAAACTGAACATTGATCTCTTAAATCCCTGTGAAAAATCACTTTCTGTGCTATTACTGGTCTGTTCAAGTCACTTAAAATCATAAAATGTTACATCTGAAATGGAGCCTCCCCATTGCTTTTGCAAATTTGGAAACTGAGGCCCAGGGAGATTATATGACCTTCTTAATAGGTCAGAGCTGGAATTAAAGAGGGTGTCTCAGTGGACTACACTCTGCCCCTACAACCTTGCTTAGTACATGAAAGGTAATAAACCAAGCCACTCAATCTGTCTCAATTGTACTGAAATCCAAAACCCAAGTCAGAACACATGTTTTAAGTGGAACAGTCTTTCAAGATAATCAACATATTATTTCTTGGATTGAGAAAAATATATATCATAATGGCTATGAACACCACTCTCCCCAACCTTTCTGTTTCTGTCGTTCTGTTTCACCTTTTTTCTCTCTCTTACTTCTTTCTTCCTCCCTCGCTTCCCCCTTGCTCTGGCACCTCTCCTGCCAGAAATAAAATTTGCTGCACGAGGCATTGAATTGGAGCCCCCGCGGTACATTTGGCTGTAATGGGTGTGTCTCTCCTGTGTAGGATGCAATCATTTTGCAGCCTCTTCTACCAAGCTGTGGTTTTGTTCCCAGAATTCAAGCAGGAACAAGGCAAAGTGGTGAATAAAACCAAAATAGGACATGGACGTGCTCATGGATATAGAGTTTCAGTCTGCACGCCATATACCCCGGACTTCAAACAAGTGAGATTCAAACTCCTCTTCCCGACCCCTACCATCCTGCCACACACTCCAGTCATGCAGGAGAAGAAAGACAACGAGGATTCTATGTACTTAGAAAAAGGGACCAATGGGACTCCTGATGAACAGAATTGGATGAACCAGAATCCTTGGTTCATGCACTCTCTCATTGAGGACTCTATGTACTTAGTCAGAAAAAGGGACCAATGGGACTCCTGATGAACAGAACTGGATGAACCAGAATCCTTGGTTCATGCACTCTCTCATATTGGTTTTTGCATGCTCTTCTTTTATGTGTTTAGTTAGTTCTTTTTTTAAAATATATTTTATTGATTTTTTACAGAGAGGAAGGGAGAGGGATAGAGAGTTAGAAACATCGATGAGAGAGAAACATCGATCAGCTGCTTCCTGCACACTTCCCACTGGGGATGTGCCCACAACCAAGGTACATGCCCTTGAATGGAATCGAACCCGGGACCCTTCAGTCCTCAGGCCAACGCTCTATCCACTGAGAAAAACTGGTTAGGGCTAGTTAGTTCTTTAAATAATTATGGTTAAAGGTAATAAGTACCCAGAATTGGCCACTCAAAACAAAATCTCAGACCTTGACACTAATCTAAATATAACCCTCCCCACCTGCAGTAACTATGATCCAAGTGCCTTGCTTTTCATTGCTTTGAGTTTCTTTATAAAAAAAGAAAATTTGGCTTTATTGCATTTATATAGTCATAAAGTGTTTTCATTTTAACTTATAAAATGTTTCTATATGTTTAAAATTTTCTCTAAAAAATCACTATAGGGCATCATGCTGTATGTAATACTTTGGGACATTTTCTGCTATTTCTGTATAATAATTTTTACTGTAAATAGATCACAGTATATTTGAAATATTTTTGAATTCAAGAAATGATGCAAAAGGACATTTTTTTTATTAACATAAAACTCCAAAGTGACAATATTTTCCTTGTTCCCACTGATTGCAGCTACATTGACTTCTTTCATGCTTTTCCCCCAATTCTGCCCCTTCATGAATAGATTCCACCTCCTCCCCAATCACCTCCAGGTATTCCATGAAGTGGATCTAGCTCTGGTGAGCTCTGGGCCGAACCCCGCTGTTTTGACTTTTCTCTGATTGGATTGGATTCTTAGCCACCGTCACCTTGGTTTCCCAAAGGTGTTACTCTCTTGCCAGGTACCTCTCTCCCTTCCCTGGCCACGGTCAGTGGAGGACCATGAAGAGCTCTACGGAAGGGTCGCAAGGTGTTACTTGTTTGTGTTTTTGTGTCTTTGCAGTTGCATTTCCCCTTCTGCTGGGCACAGTCTCACTCTACCAGGCCCCAGTGCTAAGGGCTCCTTTCCCAGTAGCTGGGCCCCAGCTGGAGCTAAACTTTCAGTCTTCCATGAAAAGACAGCTCTAAAGTCAAATCCAGAGAAAACAGAGTATGTCTCTCTATTTTGCCCTGCTCAATGACATGCCATCCTTTCGCGTTTTCATCCACATAACATAGAACACACCTTCAAGTGGCACTCTTCGGCTGCCCTGAGACAGACTCGCATAGAGACTTAGCAACGCCCTTCTTTCCAGGGCATCACGCTTGTTGCATATACCCCAAACAATAACCATTTCTTTTATTCAGCAAATATTTATTGGTTTCCTATTATGTGCCAGGCACCAAGAATTGATGTAAACTGGGCTTTGCATATACAATGGCAAATAACATGCTGTCTCTGCTCTAAGACCTCCCCATTCAGCAGGGGACGCAGAAAAGCACACGAACAAATGTCACACAGGCCTTGCAGTCAGGGCCACATTACAACTTTCGTGTGTGGGCCCTAATACTTTTGCCTTCATTGGCCACTTCCTCCATAAAAAATATTTCTAACTCTTTTTATAGCATTAAACTGCCATTGGAACTCATTTAATATCCAAAATGTGCCTATTTCAGGGAACCTACTATGGGAATGCAGGAGCCACGCTTTCCCTGTGTCCTAGAGCTCTCTCCGGTAGCTGAACATGGGCCAATGGAATGAGAAGCTGTGACTTGTCCACCCTGTCCTCCCTGCCCTCTATGATGACTTAAGAGATTTGAGCCCCCTGGGACCCTGGCATTGTCCACAGGCTTGAGGACTCAAATGACAGCCAGTGCCTCCCTGGGTTGTGTCCTCACCAACAATGTAGATTCACAGAAAAGGAATTTAGGTAAAAAAATAGATGATGTCTTAAATTCTAGACCCATAATGGTAGAACAATCTTTCTTTGCCAAGTAGAAATTTATGTAATCATAAGACTAAAGACACTTTTAATTTCCAAAATGTTATTGCAACTAGCATAACTCTCCCTAAGTAAGTGCCAAAATCATTTTCCTGGAGTCCTCTTAAGTGCTTTCAGTTGATAGAAATACATCCAGAACTGCAGCTATGTAACATGAGAAAGGAAGACAAGAAGGAAACATTTCGACTGAGATGCACAGCAATGGGGAAGGGAAGAGTTAACCTTCCGACCCATGTATACAGGTTTTCTGGGACAGAAATGTCATTTGTGCAATGAGAACTTCAGTATAGAATTAAAAGCAATGACAAAAAATTATGATTTTTTTCTGCATGGAGGAGGAAAGCTTGAGAACTTGTAATTTTTTCCATTCATACAGCATGAGGCCAACAAACATGGCGTGACTGAATAATATCATATACAATTAATGGGTGAAAACATATGAAAGCCAGCCCAGAATAGTCCCTTAGACTGCAGCATTTGAGTAATCAGTAATGGGTTGATAAAAAGTAATTTCACCGTCCAATACAACACTGCCTCCTTTCTTTAAAAAAAATTATGTGTTTTTAAAAACAATTTTAAATTCCATGGGAGTCTACCCCTAAGTGACTGGACTCTGTATAAAGTGTCTGATCACTTAGTCTGAGTTCCGGGAATGGGATTCCAGGCAGAGGCAAATGCTTCGGTCAGGGCATGTGGATAGGTGACAGATGGTAGATTTTTGCCTTTCAACACATAACCGTAACCTTATGCACTGTCTGAGTTTATTTTCAATCCCATACACAAGGGCTTATTGTGAATAACAAGCTTGCCTCCAAACCCATTTCCAGGAAAAGATTCTCCATGTGGGTCACCCTATATCACTTCCCGGTTGCACAGTGACCATGACGACTCTAGGACCCAGGGGCCAAGTGTCAAGTTCCAATAATGGGGTGTGTATGAAATTTCCAGTCCTTGTTACTATTTATATTAATGTCTGTCCTGTCTAGTCTAGTCTCAGATGCATTACTTAGAATTTGCATTCTTTTTCTACTTTCTCACCTGGAATGAAAACCAACACACATTTCTCCAAGCCATCCCTACTTGTTATAAAAGGAGGGAAGAAAAGAAAATTTTGTCTCACAGGGTAGGATCCTAGCTCAAGGTGGGAAAACTCAGTAATTTATACTCAAAAGTAAACAAGCTACACCCACCCCCAGCCTGTGAGGTGTATAAACATTAAACAGGCAATCCTAATTTATTCTTGGCATTGTGTTTGTGTTCTGAGTCAACTCTTACCTTCTCTTTATTTTGAAGCTAATGAATAAAGGTCCATAATTCCATCCAAGACCATGTAATTCCACTGGCTTTTCAAAAGGATTGGGGGGCAACAAAGAAACATGAATTTAAATGAGTGCAAACTCTAGCTATGTGACTCCAACTAAAATCTGAAGCAGAAAACAGCTCTCAGATTTATGAACACCAATTTACTTGAGGGAGAAAAGCTGGATAAAACTTGGAGTTTGGTCTCAAAATAGCCTGGACAATTTTAGTTTTCTGACAGCATTTGGTGGCAAGCCTGTTAAAGAACACCATCTTGAAATTTCCCATTTGCGTGCTGTAGATAGCATATCATCTGGACACGCCCAGAGCATCAGAAGCATTAATCACCAAGGCACACCTGGCATGGAATAGAGATGTGAGGAGAGAAGGAGCTAGAATTTTAGATGGACTCCATATCTTGTGTTTTCCACATTCCTTCCTATTTGATTATTCAGTGCTAACCCTGGGAGGCCCTAGGGTACAATGGCTAACAGCACAAATGCTGGAGTTAGAAGGATTTGATTCTGAATCCCAGCTCTGCAATGTACTGGCTGTATGATTATGTACTCTTTCCTTAACTTCTCTAAGAATTAGCTTTTTAATTAGACAAAGTATGTTAGGACTAGCACAGTAACTGCACATTTGGGAGTTCAGAGCTCTTCTCTCCTCCCCTTTCCTTTTCACTGAGTTTTCATAAGGATGATATGAGAAGTGTTCAACATGTAGTCCATTCTCACAAACTATTAGTTTATCTTTATCACAGGGGCCCAATGATGTAGAACTTAAAGTCATTATTTTTATTATTACTATTTGAAAAAAAGCCATCTAAGAGTTGCCTTTTCTGATTCTAGTTTCAAGTAACTTTGATCTAGACAATTATCTGAGAGGCTCAGTAGATGTAAGGCTCTTCTCATAAAAGAGTTGTTACTAGGATATTCCATGACTTGACAAAGTCTTAGAGCTCGACTGCTCTTGGTAATGGCATTGGACAGTGTCATTCATGAACCAATCCCATATTTATAGTGGGATTCAGGAGGTTCTCTGACAGTTGAAGAGAAACAGGACTCAAAGTCCTTATTTTTAGATGCTCCAAGTTATTAGATAATCTCTCAAATATTAAATTGTTTTTAATTAATTTAGCAGGAAAAGTCACTTGGGTGGCGCCTGAGGGGAAACTCACCATTACATTTGAGTGTCTTCAGCTTAAGAACAGAGTCAAGATTTCCAAGAGGAGAGCTGGTCTGGCATTGATATTATCCAATCCTGATTCAGCACATTTATATCATAGTCATGCCCATTGGAAAGTGGCTGAGTATGTGAGGAAGAAAATTAATCATAAAGACTGGTCTTGCCAGAACCCAGCTTGCTATGGCATGGAGTTCCATGGCTGAGTGGAACATGGCACTCTAGGGAGAAACACTCTACCCTACCTACCTCTCCTGACTCCAAATGTTTGGTGGCAGCAGCCCTTCTGCTTGTACTACACTGATGGATTAATACTTTCAGTAGAGACACAGCAAGAGCTGTCATCTTCTTCCATGAGTGACTGTGTTGTCCTATGTGAACATGGGTTCTCAGATTTTCATGGGCAATGGCCAGGAAAGAAAGTATAGACTTCTTTTCCCAGTGAGAACAGGAGATTAGAGTTATTATAAATTGAAAACTCAAAGAAATGTGAAGTTATTCACATTCTAAACTGATGAAGCAGGATATATTAGTTATGCCTAGGTGCATTTGAGTTAGCAGTCTTCATAGTATCAGCTTCTAAGGCCTTCTGCAAATCCTTAAACTAAAGAATTTGTGAAAATTTTAAAAAGCTGGGAGCTCACATCTCAGAAGGAGTCCTACCTCTGTACCATACTACCTTCCAGCCCAGATTTCCAAATGAGGACTGTAGTAAGAGAGGTTAGGGCCACAGGTACGTTCATTTATCTTTTGAGCTGAACAATTCATTTCCCTTTGGTGACTAATTTCCAATCTCTTCTTCCCACCAGTTTGACCTTTGGCCAATTTCAAACAATTATAAAATCTTGTATTGTTTGAGGCTCATGGTCTTTAAAGGCAGAAATGAAGTTATTTTAGAACAATCCTGCATCTTAGCATTCTTAAAGAAAAATCTGAAGTAGCTCATTAGAAATTGTAGATATTCTTGTGATGGTACCAGGAATAGGCCAAGAACAGAGACCTCTATCCCAGCTTTGTTTACTATAAGCTCAAAGGTGCCATCTAGGTTGATTGGATTTGTCAGGTTTTGTATAATTTTAAATAAATGGCCTGGGAAGGGAAAAATCTTTCTTCTTATAGAGCGATGTGATGATAGAACGGGCAATTTTATAACCTGACCCATATAACATTTTTTATCTGATAATCTCAAAGTAATTTTCAGCATCACTAGTGACCTTCTTTGCACTGTTGTTTGATGGGAAAGGTGCCAAACATTTGCTCACCAGTTGTGTACCTCACCTTCCAGCATTAGCTGTGGGAATGAGACAAAAGGGAAATTGCAGAACCTGAAGTTAGACTCCTGTCTCTCAATCTATCGTTCCAACCAGCATGCTCACATCATCTTTGCTGGGCAGTTGAATGGATGGGGTTTAGGGAAGAATGTGAATTCCTGTGACTTACTTGGGTGATTCATAACTTGGCCTGTGGAAGGCTTCAGTTCTAAGGAACAATTTCTCTCTGGGGGCCTGGGGAAGAATGGAATTCCTGTGACTTACTTGGGTGATTCATAACTTGGCCTGTGGAAGGGCTTCAGTTCTAAGGAACAATTTCTCTCTGGGGGCCTGAGAAGCTGCAGCATGACTAAGCCCTCTAGTATGTCGGACTTAAAGGAACCATTGGGAAGCAATGCACAATGTGACTACAATGCCATTAAGACACTGGACACTTACTCATTTGCCTATTAAAAAGTCTTGGATATCATGCTTACCGGGTGCTCATTCACTCCCTAAGTTCTTTAGGGGATTTAGGACAGATACACAGATCTTAGCAATCCTCCAAAACAAACAACTTGTTTTACTGATAAATGAACTCAGATAATGACGCAGATAATGAATGACAGATTCATGACCAAGATCATAAATTCATGATTCCTAATGTTCTTTCAATTACCCTTCTTCTGTGGAGACAAATAAGATGTGGCTTTTGCCCTAGAGGGGTTCACAATAATGGAGGGGAAAGGAAACTTTTGCAAATGAACAACGGATGTCCCAGCATGAAAATGAGATAGGGAGGGACAGACGTTTAATATATGCTGAGCACCTGCAACATGCAAAGGGTTTGATTATACATTTCCTCACATAATCCCCACATCAAACTCATGAGGAGTATATAATAATCCCACTTCATTGGTAAGGAAACTGAGGCTTGGAGGTCTGTGATTCTTTATTATCATGTGCATGGAACTCTAACCCATCTATTTACCTGCTGCTCTGGACTCCCAAAGAGGAGTGGTTCAGTTTGAAAACGTTGTTTGGTAAGATGAGGCATGAGTTGGGGCACTGCATTTGCTTAGGTCCAAAGAAGCCTCAGCAGATGGAGAAGACACAGATGGCCTCTCCTTGATTACGTCACCACCCAGAGAAGGTTGGAATCAGTTACACACCCACTGCTCTGCAGTCTCAAATGTAAATTGCCTGGAAAATTGAGCACGATGAAGAGAAAGTTTGCAGCTTAAACCTGCAGTGGTCTCGTTCCCAGATGGTCTATTCCGGGCAAGGAGTAACACAATGTATAGGGGGAGTTCCTGAGTATGAAGATGACCCTGATGCCCCTTTTGTGAGTTGCATCATTTCATGATGAACTAGAACAGCCATCAGTAAAGGGGTGAGATTATGGACAATTGAATGGAGCTATATATAAGTGCTGAAGGTGAGTGAGGCAGACCAGGGTGAAGACAGGTAAGGCTACATAGCATGTAGCAATTTTTCAGAAAGAGAAATATTTTGAGCAATGGTTGGAAGGATGTGGCTTGGCAGAGAGCTGGGAGAAGCACTGGAGGGAAGGTTCTGAGGTGGGAGAAGGAAAATCACACACTTAGTATGGAAGCTGGAGATGAAGAGGATGGGTAAGAAGTATATGCTGGGAAGTTTAGAAACTCCTAAATTCAACCACATTCCCCTTGATCCCTAATACACAGAACTTCAGACCTCCTCAAGGACCCCTTTCCACTTTGACTACCTTTGGATGTGACTCTGGCACTGTCTGTCATATTCCCTTTTTTTAAATATATTTTTTATTGTTGATAGTATTACAGATATCACCCATTCCCCCCCATTACCCGCTTCCTCTCAGCCCCTTCCCACCCACCCTCCCAGGTCCCGAGTCACAGGGAAAGAGATAAAGACCTTGTCAGAACTGGGATTTTTATCTTCTCTTTCTCTAACTAAAGTAGAGGCTCAAAACAACACATTGACCAAATGCAAGTAAACACCGAAGTTGAATTTTATAAAAGAGCTTCAGAATGCATAGACTGTCCATTGAAATGTGCTGGGAAATTAGGCCACTATGGGCCAATGGCATGCCTTGTTCTGTGAAGAATTTCCATTAGACATGTATTCATTTGATGGGATGCTCCAACATTGGGCCCCAAATTTTCTGAACTCTTGGTGGCTGTAAAGGGAGCAACTGGAATTGGTGGTTAGCAACATCTCTCACGCAGGAGGGCGAAAATGTTCTTCTTGAGGAAGCAGTGAGCAAATGGAGTGCCCTAAAGGCAGGTGCTGCAGACTGAGATGCTCAGTTCCCTGCCTCATAATGTAAGAGACTTGGAAGTGGTCAGTGGGTTTATTTCAGAAAAAAAAATATGTTTGTTGACTACTTTTCCTTTTCTCTGACTTTTTTTCTGATAGAGAAAGAGAGACAGAATGCTCAGATTCATCATAAACAGCGGTGCAGCGTATGCCCCACACAAAGGTGGCCATCTAAGAGGACAACTGGGGGCTGAAATCCACTTTCCCCATCATAATGTAAGTTCCATCAAGGTAAGGGCCTTGATCTTAGCTCCTTCGTATCTCCAATGTCTAAAACAGTCCTTGGTGCATAGAAGTTATTCAAAAGTATTTGTTAAGTAAATGAGTAAGTGGGCTCAGCAATATGATGTCAACCTGCAGGAACAGGAAGAAAGGCCCAGGAGGCCACTTCCCCATGAAAACACCAGGCCACTGCTGAGGCATCCATTTCTGAGTTCTCCTGCCCAGGAGTCAGGAAGTGACCAGGTGTGGCCAGTGTGGAGGAGCCAGGAGCAGTGGCTCAGGAGGAGGCCTGGAAGGCTGGCAGACACTCAGACACCGCCGGGTGCTCGGCTGCCACGCCCTTCTCTTTTCTTACCAGTCATGTTTGTGTTGCTTTCGGTGGGCATGTATCTATCTCCCTAGACTCCTTGCCTTTGCAGGTTTCAGGGAAGGCACTGGCACTTGTTTCAGGTCGTTGAGACATATTTAAAAACCTGCTGGAGATTTCTGGGACAGTTTTGCTTTTCTGCCTCAGGTGTTGGCCCTTAGTCTTTTGTCCCTTCTTTTAGCTTAGAGCAGTGATTTTCAACCTTTCCCACCTCATGGCACACATAAACCAATTGCTAGAACTGCATCATACCAAAAAATACAGTTTTTGCCAATCTGACAAAAAAAAATAGGTATAATTTTCTTTGTCCCTTCTTTTAGCTTAGAGCAGCGATTTTCAACCTTTCCCACCTCATGGCACACATAAACTAATTGCTAGAACTGCATCACACCAAAAAATATAGTTTTTGCCAATCTGACAAAAAAAATAGGTATAATTTTTATTCATTCATACCGGACGGCTATTGTGCTGGCTATTGTTATTTTTTTATTTGGCAATCTAACAGAAAAGAAGTCAGTGCCCCTGACTAAATAGTCGGGTATTACAGGTTTTAAAAATTCTTGTGGCACACTGGTTGAAAATTGCTGGCTTAAAGCAAAGATATGAGCTTGGAAAAGGGGCAGCCATCTTGTGGCCACGAAGCAGTAAGAATGAGGCAAAAACCATGTGTTAGGACAGAGGAAAGAAATGCTGAAGGGGCCTGGAATGCTGAAAACCTTACAGAGGCCTTGGACTACTCACCTCCAGACTTGAAATGTGTGAGAAAAACACCCCTCCTCCTGTCTGATTAAACTTCAGCAGTTAAATGTCAGTTACATGCATCTGGACTCAGTTCCTAACTGATACAATAAGCAACCACCAGGAATACAAGCCTTCCTTGGATGCTCAGAAATACCCACGAAGAAGACAGGATTTCTTGTATTCAAGATAGAGACTTGGAATAAGACTGAGGGACATTCAAGGACATAGTGACTCCTCATGAAGCTGGAGGACTTGGATTACAAAATAAATAATTTTCTAACAGTGAAGCTTTTGGACTTATTGAAATAATACTATTAAGACAGTCCGTGGCCTGACTGGTGTAGCTCAGTGATTCAGCATTGACCTATGAACCAGTAGGTCATGGTTCGATTCCTGGTCAGGGCGCATGCCCAGGTTGCAGCTGGATCTCCAATGGACAGGAGGCAGTCAATTAATGATTCTCTCTCATCATTGATGTTTCTATCTCTCTCTCCCTCTCCCTTCCTCTCTGAAATCAATCATATCTACATTTCTACATCTATATCTATATCTATCTATATGAGAAAAAGACAGTCAGTGGACTTTAAAATATGTGCTTTTGGGATTTCAATTCTGACAACAGTAGAAATGATCTCCTAGCTCCGTGGTCAGCAAACTGTGGCTCGCGAGCCACATGCGGCTCTTTGGCCCCTTGAGTGTGGCTCTTCCTAAGCCTTAGGAGTACCCTAATTAAGTTAATAACTATGCACCTACCTATATAGTTTAAGTTCAAAAAATTTGGCTCTCAAAAGAAATTTCAATCGTTGTACTGTTGATATTTGGCTCTGTTGACTAATGAGTTTGCCGACCACTGTCCTAGCTGAATAATGTCTAAAAGACCATATGTCCAGAACTTCATCAACTTGAGCTACAAAGATGTGTACAAACCAGTTTGAAAACGTCACATCCTTTCTGTTGCTTACTGACAGAGTTGAAATGAACCAATTTATTTTGAATGGTTGCTGTAAATTTGGTCTCCAAATTACTGGGTGGTAATTTTAGTGTCCATGAGCTAAAAGTACCCTATGATCGTAAGGAGGAACAGTTGATATTATCACTGTCATCAAAATAACAACCTCATTTCACACACTAACACCTTGAGTTTGTTGACACTGCTGGTGACTGCACTACACATCTATTCTGCTTTCCACAATACTGGTGTCAATTAGTGTCCCGAAGAGCTGTGGGCTCTTTGAAGTATATTTGGAGACTTCTTCTACCCTTAGCATTCGTGCAGCTAGAAACAACAGGGAGGTGTTGATTGGTAGGTATATTTTTAGTTGGATTACTTCAGCCCTAAACAGGGAGTGCTTCAGGCAGTAAGGAGTGAGGCACATCTGATTAGGGCTCGTAAATTTTGTTTAGGACCACTCCTATAGCTAAGCGGCTGGTGTGGCCTGTCTACAGGTGCGTGTGTTTTGATGGATGTCCTTAGGTGACCCACTCTCCTATGGAAAAATATGTGACTGTGGCAGATGACCATCTTTATTGTGTGCAGCTTCAAAATTTATTTTCCAAAAGGTATATTTCTCTGTCCTCCACAGCTCTGTGAGGTAGTTACATGTCCTATGCCAAATACCCCTCCCCCCCCGCCACTCCTTACACATAACAAACTGAAAGTCAGCTTCACTATGAGGCTAGTTCTCAAGTCCTTTCGTAGAAGGGTCAGAAATGTATAAATGCTGTTCAGATGGGCAAAAGTAACACAGGTTCTTTATTTTCTCTTTCAGGTCTTATTTTGTCTGGGAGTGCTTCATTTCCGCAGGGAGCAGAGAAAAGTTCATGTTGTTACTTCACAGTTACTCTGACTCTGTTGTTCCTTGGACGTCCCAGGCCTCTGTCAAGACATGACTGCTCAGATCTTCTCTCTGTTGCCCATGCTTGTCTCTAGTGGGATGCAGCTCCTCTTAGTTACATCTAACACCTGGGTAGACGTTTGTGATCTCCTGATGTGAGGACCCAGCATCATAAAACAAACTTGCCTCACTTCCCAGACTTTTCTCTGCCTCCCTCTCATTCAGCGGTCAATAGCGCCTCTTAATTCTTTTATTGAGACACCTGAAGGTTCTGGAGCTCCATCTAGGCCTAGAAGGATATCTCTGGCCTTTCTGAGGGGTACCATGTTGCTCCAGTGTTGGGCTGAAAACCGGAGCTCCTGGAATGGGCTTTTGAATTTCCTAACATTCACCTTGAGATATTTGGGTTGTGCCTACCTGCTCTCAGAGTTTCTCTAACGTTCTCCCATCCAGAATTTTTTTCTGTGAAGTCATGTGCCTCTCCTTTCTCCTCCTTCGTGCACTCTTCTCTCTCTGGAAGCTTAAAGGCTTTTTCACTTTCCCTTTCAGTCAGATGAAAATTTTACATCATCTCTTCCTTTTTCTTTCTCTAGCGCTTATGAGTAGAGCTTTGGACCCCACTCTACCAGCCTTGACTCTCCATATGTAAAGGGAAGCTTTACAATGGAGGGTATCTTTTCTTTTCCAAAAGCTTGACTTTCAAGGTTATTATCACACGATAGACTCAAAACATCAGTTTTTCACCTGAGAGCTAAATGGTGACCTCTCAGTTTTAATGTGTGCCCACCCTCTCTTTCCCTGAGGCAATCAAATATAAAGGCCAAAGGAATTTAGGGAAACAGAACTTGCTAGCCATTAATATTTGAAGGGAGGAGGAAAAGAGACTAGTTTAATATTTTAAAAATATTCTCCATCGAGCTTATGGGAGAACCAATCTTTGCATGTTAACTATATACCAGGCGCTGAGAAGTGCTCCTCATGCTCTTTCCTTCATTTAATCCTCACAGGATCTGTGTCTTAACAACTTGCACGATTACTGACTTATGACATTGCATCTTAGAGAGGACAGAGGACTAGGTGAGAACACAGAAATCCTTATCCTCTCCAAGAGTATGGCAGCATAATTCATCACACCTGCTTTTCCCATGGTTTTCACTAAAATTGTCATGCCCCCTGAAACACATCAGGCAAATTCAAGTATTTTCATTGGAAGGGAAAGAGGGGATGAAAGCCTGGCTGAAGGAGATGGAAGGAGGAAGGCATAGAATGTTCACAAGATACCATTCCTTGGAAATAAACTTGGTGGTAAATTCATTAATTTTTCACCCACATCACTCTGAATAGAATTTTAATGAGCCATTTATTGGAAGTTTGTTAGGGGCCTATATTTTGGGCACTATATTTTTATTGGTTTCCTTTTTATAAAAAGGCAAAACCAAAGTACACAGTGTTCAGATGACTTGCTTAAAATGGGAGGCATCTGAGTCACCAAAGTAAAGTTAAATTCTCTAAGCTTCTGGTCCCATAATATCTTTCTTTAAATATACTTTTGTCCTGTAGCTTCACTTTTTCAAGATCACAGGATGATTCTGTAGGAAGAAGGGAATCCGTCAGACCTGCCTACATGGCAGTAAGAAAGTCTCCTTGGAACCTGGGGTATTTTTTGTTTTAGTTTTGTATTTTTCCCCAAAGAAATCATGTTTGAGACAATAGAGGTGGTGGGGATTTGGGGGAAAAAAAGGTCCAATGTTGTTGTTTTTGTAAATCTAGGAAGCACTGTTTCTTGAAGTACAGATCAATAGTGTAGGCCCATATTTTAACATTGTCATGTTTTCTCACTCATAGGAGCTATATCTTAATATGCACTATTAGGAGAATAGAAAAGCAAAAAGTCAAACTTGCCTAAAGATAAATGACAAAATGTTCCAGAACAGAAATGAAAACCATTAAGGTTAGTAGTCGATGAAAATGAAAACATCTTAGATTACCAAGTAGGGGTTCTTTTATTTAATCAAAGGTGGTAAAAAAGAGTTAGAATTAAGACTCTGAACACAAACAAATAGGGGACCTATCAGAGAAAATGGAGCAAGAGTATTATACAAGGACACAAGAATAGTTTTAAGTACATAAAGTAGAGGGAGTGGGAGAAGTCAACATGACTAATGAAAGAGAGCTCAAGAACTTTTTTCTTTAATTTTTTAATTTTATTTTTTTCATCACCATTTATCCCCCCTATACCCTCTTTCCAACTCCACCACTCCCCTCCACCTTGCAATCACCACACTGTTGTCTGTGTCCATGCGTTCTCTCTCTTTTTTCTTTTTTTCTCAGTTCCTCCATCCACACAACACCCCCCTACCAGAGCTGTCTACCTGTTCTTTATTCATGAGTCTGTTTCTATTTTGCTTGTTAGTTCAGCTTGTTCATTGAATTCCAAATATGAGTGAAATCATATGGTCCTTGTCTTTCTCTGACTGGCTTATTTCTCTTAGCATAATATTCTCCAGGTCCCTCCATGCTGTCTCAAAGGGGAAGACTTCCTTCTTTTTTACTGCTGCGTAGTATTCCATTGTGTAAATGTACCACAGCTGTGTTATCCACTCATCTACTGACGGGCACTTGGGCTGTTTCCAAATCTTGACTATTGTAGATAATGCTGCAATGAACAAAGGGTTGCATATATTCTTTTGAATAGTTTTCAGGTTTCTTCGGATAAATTCCCAGAAGTAGAATTACTGGGTCATAAGGCAGTTTCATTTTTAATTTTTTGAGGTAACTCCATACTGTTTTCATGAACTTTTTTTTAAAGTGGGAAAGATGGCTTGAGAAATGAAATGATTTCTTTGTCTCATTGTGGGAAACAGGATAAGTAGAGACAGATGCCAGACACAGGAACATTTCCCAAAGGAGGAAGAAACAGAAAATTGGTTTCCTGCCAGAACAGGTGGCGTGTTGACATGTACACATGAGACGGGCTCTCCAAGGTCTTACCAGGCCAGTCTGAGATTGTCTCTAAGCCTTCAGGGAAAGGTGCCATGGGGAATGCTAGGGTTTCAATAACAGTGGTGGTGGGTAAGGAAAGTCAGGTAAGCCACAAGGTTGAAGGTTGGCCCAACCTCCTTCCTAGCTCACAGTTTGATATTCTTAAACTTCCATTATAGGAAAAGAACCAAATGTCCTCTTAATTTCAGGAACAGGCAGACATTCTCACTAACCTCCCTTTGACCAAACACTGTAGAAGCTTTATTGGGACTTTTTTTGTTCTGTTTTTTGGCAGTGGTGGTAGTAGTAGGTAGCAAGTGGGTAGGTGGGTCTGAGGTTGAGAAAAAAATATGGAAAGTGGGGCTGAAAGGATGATGTACCGTGTTCTTGCAGAATTTGGAATCTTTTCTTTGAAAAACTGGCTTTTACTATGATCTGCGATTAGGACTCTAGAAATGGCACACCTACCCAATCATAAATATGTTTAAATAATAGCCTGGGGTTAGATCTGGGGTGAAATGATGAAACCAAATAGTGATGCCTTGAGAATAATATTTCTCACCCTGCAATAACGGAGGGCTGCATGGAGTTGTGTTTACAAGCACGGGCTTAGGAATAAGACTGCTTGTTTTCGAATCACCAGCCTCCTTATTAACTGTGTGATATTGGGTATTGAACCTTCCGATGCCTTCATTCCTTCAGATACAAACCGGGGATAAAAACAATATCTATCTGTGGCATAAAATTACTGTGTGTCTACCACACTGGTTCTTTTCCCTCCTGTTACAAAGGAGGACCACATTCCCCATGTTCTCCTTGCAAACAGTGTGGCTCTGGGACTAGTTCTGACCATTGGCATGTGGGTGTGCCTACCACACTGGTTCTTTTCCCTCCTGTTACAAAGGAGGACCACATTCCCCATTTTCTCCTTGCAAACAGTGGGGCTCTGGGACTAGTTCTGACCATGAACATGTGGGCAGAAATGGTGGTAACACTATGGATGACCCCAGAAACCTCCCAGCAGATCCTCATGCTCTTTCTCTCCTCACTGTCTGTGGCCAGTTGCAGAAGAGGCAGGAGAGGATCTGAGGCCCCTAAAGCTGTTGCTGCCCAAATCATGGTGGGAAATTTATCTGCCAATCATCCAATTGGCTGTGATGTAAGCAAGAAATAAATCTTCTATTGTATGAAGCCAATGTTGTAATATTTGGTGGGTTTCATTACAACAGTCAATTCTAACACTATCCCAACGTATTAGTCACTTCTGATTAAAAATTATGTCATAAATTTTACTGTATATAGATTAAATGAATTACTGTATATAGAAATTATTAGACTAGTATCAGGTATGAAAGCTTTCAATACATATTATCTCACATATCATAATTGGTATAGAATTGACAAGTTGGTTAGATCCAAGAACCCCTCTTTGTCCATAAATTCTAATAAAAACAATTTGTATTTTCTTAGCAAATTTGAGTGTGGACTGGGCCACCTCCCCTCATAGTTGTTAAACTGCTTCTTGATATGCTTCAAAATGATCACTTTGGGTCAGACAGGCAAGACTGCATGTTTGGGTGGAAATCTGCAAGGACCTCTGAGGATCGGGCAGTCCAGCTGTTCAGAGATACCTTTCCATAGGAACATAAGATTCAGATGGACAACAATATGGCTAAGATTCTGATCAGGGATTTTATTTAAAAAGCCACACAACGTATTTGAACAGCTGTTAGGTTTAGAAATAGTATATGCAAAGGACTTAGCCGAAAATATCGTCCAGATTTAAGCATATTCTAGGTATCTAGTAAGTGATGGCAGTAATAATAATAACAACAAACAATAATTACTGCTATTATTTGAGTACTTCTTTTTTTCTTAGAACTTCAAGAGTGTGTCTATTGTATACTTTCTACCTTGGACTCTTTGGAAAGCTATTTTAAATCCTGAGGCAGCAGGATTTATACAGTATAATGCCATGTTTTCTAATATTTCATCTCCTTTTTCCCTGCTGCAGTCAGACATAATAATAACAACAAACAATAATTACCGCTATTATTTGAGTACTTCTTTTTTTCTTAGAACTTCAAGAGTGTGTCTATTGTATACTTTCTACCTTGGACTCTTTGGAAAGCTATTTTAAATCCTGAGGCAGCAGGATTTATACAGTATAATGCCATGTTTTCTAATATTTCATCTCCTTTTTCCCTGCTGCAGTCAGACACCATTACTTGTCCTTATGCTTGCTTGACCTAATGAGGCTAATTGGTCCCTGCCCTCTTGATAACATCCTTTATTTATTTGCAAACTCCACACTTGGGTGTTATTACATATTATACATTAGATACGCAATATCACACAGAGATCTCAGCAATAATTAGGCAGTAAGAGGTGAGTTTTTCAAAGAAACATTAGGTTCAACTCTAAAATTTTCTTTTTTTAGTAGGTTCAGGTCAATAGATAAAGGTTTTAATGTTCCTTTAATGTGGAGATGAGCAAACCTGGCTGCTTTCAGGTTTGGCAAACTCTATCTGGCTATCTTTCAAGCATTATATGGCTGGCAACTCCTCAGATGTTCCCTGCCAAATGCTCTCTCCCCCTAACCTCTAAGTGTGTGTGTATTTCAAAGGGAATTAAAACCATGAATTTCTGACTTATTCATACTTAACTGATCAAAGTTGCCGCGTTTGTCTCGATCAACACTTACAGGTTCTAACTTCTGTTTCTCTGACCCAGGAAACCTGGAGAGGTTGGCAGTCACCGGCTTTTAGAGAAGAAACCAAACTGGTTATCTGGGTCTGGGAAGCAGTTAGCTCAGATCTGTCGTGCAGACAATATTTAAAATAAATTTTCCCCCATCGAATTCTATGGCAAGGGTAATGCAAAAGATAGAAGTGCTTCCAAATCTCTCTTAGCTGATACCAACCTGAAATGGAAGGAATCCCAGCTCATCTCAATGGGAGGGGCTGGAGGGGCAGCAATCTGGTTGGAAGGGTGTAGGGTGGGAGTCTTGTCTTGGGGCCCAGTTTACACACCACTCGACATAAGCCTGAGAAAACATCAACTGTCCATACCAAGGAAAGAGCATGGTAATGAGGAGGGGGGCGGCAAGGGGAGAATATGGCAGTAATGTAAATCCTTGGTTCTCTCTCTAAGCCACTCCTTAGTACTGCTTCTTACCTGACACCACCACACATTGGATCCAACATTTAAGGGGCTAGTGTTTCCAGAAGCAAAAGGAACCACTAAAATACTGGCTAGGCAAAGAGTGACAATAAAAGGCAAATCTTTGCTGAAAGGACATGGACATCAAGCATGCCAAACTCACAGGCTGGTTTAATGCCCAGGTTATTTTGCTGTGATCCTTCCTCCCCCCACCCCGCCTCTGTAACTTTTTATAATCTTGGCTCTCCTCCCAAAGATGACCAAGTATCATGTGAGTATGCACAGAGGACATTCACTCTGAAAATTCTTGCCAGAAGGCTGTCTCCTAGAAAGGCAGGTTGAAAAATCCAGTAGATTTATGTTGGCTGCCTATTGTATGGTACTGGGTGGAGTGATCCTCTCTTGAGAAGATAAAAGGTAGCCTGGGACTGTCATAAAAATCAGCAACTCTGCAGACATTGGTCAGTTTACAAACCAGTTTCAAACTAATATTTAAAAGATGTACCTCCCCCTTCACTTGCAGAAGAGACCCATGGAGAACAAAGTTTAAACTTTGAAGAGAAATGTTTAAGAAGACATCTGCTTATCAGCAAACACGGAGTTTTATCACATTAATAGCTTATAACTTCCAAAGAACAATATCTTTTTAAAAATAAAACCAAATGTGGTAGGCAAACTCTAATATGGCCCCCAAGACTCCTGGTTCTGAATTCCTGGTGTTCATGCCCTCTGTAATCTGCTCTTCTGTGTATGCGTAGTACCTGTGACTTGCTTCTAACCCAACAGAATATGTCTCTTTCATGATTATGTTGTGTTATTTAAGATTCCATCTTGTTAGCAGACTGGCCCACAGAGCAAGGGACAGAGGGCTGCTTCTATGGAGGCTTCCAGCTGACATGCACAGCAAGAAGCTGGGCCCTGAGTCCTATTACTGAAGGATGTAACTCCTCCCAACACCTCAAGTAAACTCAGAAGCAGATCCTTCCCCAGTTAGGCCTCCAGAGGAGGGAAGGATTAGCCCAGCAGACAGCTGATTATAGCCTTGGAAACCCTGAGCACAGGACCCAGCTAAGTGTCTCCTGATTCACAGAATCTGTGAGCTTGTAAATGTGTATCCTTTTAAACCGCTAAATTTGTAGTCATTTGGTATGCGGCAATAGATAACTAATACACCAAGTGTCTATTACAATAGTTTCTGCTACTGATAGGTTTCATATTGAAATAATGAAAAAGAAAGCTGAGCTCTACAATCAACTGATGTTATTAAGTGACACAATGAACCACAACTCCACTACTGCCAAGTTACCACCAGAATAAAATGAGATCAACATTTGGTCATGGATATGACTTTCCTCTTTTCAGCACAATCTGAAAAAGGCCGTAATGAATGATCTGTCCCTCATGCATTTGGACACTGTGACAAGGAATGTGTTTTGTTGGAACCCAATACACTGAAACTTTCCCTACCCTACAGGTCACTAGTAGAATTTCCTTAAGGACCACCATCCAAATATATAAAATAATTAGGGTGGCCCACATACATTTGCATTTGCATCATCAATTGACTGCAAATTGCAATTTTTCAGATCCCATTATGCCCACAATAACATCCATACGTCTTACTGTGATGTTCAAGGCTTACACAATCTGGCACAGCCTTCACCTCTGACCTCCTCACTAGCCTTCTTGTTCAGCATGTTTGCCCCACTGAGCTCTAGCTGTTCCTCAAGCACACAAACCAAAGCTATGCCTACTGCCAGGGCTCCTGTCTGGAGCACTCCTCAGAATTTCCATAGCTAACTCCTCAGACTGTGGTCTCAATTGTCCACTTTTTATAATCTTGGCTCTCCTCCCAAAGATGACCAAGTATCATGTGAGTATGCACAGAGGACATTCACTCTGAAAATTCTTGCCAGAAGGCTGTCTCCTAGAAAGGCAGGTTGAAAAATCCAGTAGATTTATGTTGGCTGCCTATTGTATGGTACTGGGTGGAGTGATCCTCTCTTGAGAAGATAAAAGGTAGCCTGGGACTGTCATAAAAATCAGCAACTCTGCAGACATTGGTCAGTTTACAAACCAGTTTCAAACTAATATTTAAAAGATGTACCTCCCCCTTCACTTGCAGAAGAGACCCATGGAGAACAAAGTTTAAACTTTGAAGAGAAATGTTTAAGAAGACATCTGCTTATCAGCAAACACGGAGTTTTATCACATTAATAGCTTATAACTTCCAAAGAACAATATCTTTTTAAAAATAAAACCAAATGTGGTAGGCAAACTCTAATATGGCCCCCAAGACTCCTGGTTCTGAATTCCTGGTGTTCATGCCCTCTGTAATCTGCTCTTCTGTGTATGCGTAGTACCTGTGACTTGCTTCTAACCCAACAGAATATGTCTCTTTCATGATTATGTTGTGTTATTTAAGATTCCATCTTGTTAGCAGACTGGCCCACAGAGCAAGGGACAGAGGGCTGCTTCTATGGAGGCTTCCAGCTGACATGCACAGCAAGAAGCTGGGCCCTGAGTCCTATTACTGAAGGATGTAACTCCTCCCAACACCTCAAGTAAACTCAGAAGCAGATCCTTCCCCAGTTAGGCCTCCAGAGGAGGGAAGGATTAGCCCAGCAGACAGCTGATTATAGCCTTGGAAACCCTGAGCACAGGACCCAGCTAAGTGTCTCCTGATTCACAGAATCTGTGAGCTTGTAAATGTGTATCCTTTTAAACCGCTAAATTTGTAGTCATTTGGTATGCGGCAATAGATAACTAATACACCAAGTGTCTATCACAATAGTTTCTGCTACTGATAGGTTTCATATTGAAATAATGAAAAAGAAAGCTGAGCTCTACAATCAACTGATGTTATTAAGTGACACAATGAACCACAACTCCACTACTGCCAAGTTACCACCAGAATAAAATGAGATCAACATTTGGTCATGGATATGACTTTCCTCTTTTCAGCACAATCTGAAAAAGGCCGTAATGAATGATCTGTCCCTCATGCATTTGGACACTGTGACAAGGAATGTGTTTTGTTGGAACCCAATACACTGAAACTTTCCCTACCGTACAGGTCACTAGTAGAAGTTCCTTAAGGACCACCATCCAAATATATAAAATAATTAGGGTGGCCCACATACATTTGCATTTGCATCATCAATTGACTGCAAATTGCAATTTTTCAGATCCCATTATGCCCACAATAACATCCATACGTCTTACTGTGATGTTCAAGGCTTACACAATCTGGCACAGCCTTCACCTCTGACCTCCTCACTAGCCTTCTTGTTCAGCATGTTTGCCCCACTGAGCTCTAGCTGTTCCTCAAGCACACAAACCAAAGCTATGCCTACTGCCAGGGCTCCTGTCTGGAGCACTCCTCAGAATTTCCATAGCTAACTCCTCAGACTGTGGTCTCAATTGTCCCCTTCCTCAGCAAGGCCTTCTCCAATTTTCCAGAAGGCTCCTCTTTACTCCAGGCACTTTCTTCCATATTAACTTCTTCCAAGATACTAATGCTATCTGAAATGACTTGTTTATGGGTATATTTATATGATGATTCTATTTCTCTCACTGGAATATGATTGCCACATAGTAGATGCTTAATAAATATTTACTGCATAAATAAATGAAATACAATTTGATTATTATATTTATAAACCTGCCAATATTTTATTTATTTTTCTTATTTGCTCCTTGCACACAGGTTTGAAATTCCACAGCAGTTTTGCCACTAACTCAGCCAGAATGTTTTGTACACTTACACACACAGCACTATACAAGGCATCATAAAGGAAATAGAAGCTGGAGAAGACATAGTTTTGTCCTTGAGAACTACACAAATTAACTGGGTGGGAAGATGTGCTATACATAATTTGATCAAAATCTACCTATAAAGCACTCACCACACCAATATCTGGGGAAAACTAAATATAAAATTGCTAATAAAGTAATTAGGCATTTCTTATATTGCATACGTATACCACATTTTCTTTATCCAATCTTCTAAAGGGACACTTCAGTTATTTCCATGTCCTGGCCATCGTGAATAACATAGGGGTACATATATCTTTACAAATAAGTGTTTTCAAATTTGGTGAGTAAATAGTCAGAAGAGGGATTGCTGGGTCATATAGTAACTCTATTATTAGTTTTTTTAGGAACCTTCATATTATTTTCCATAGTGGCTGTCTCAGATTAAATTCCCACCAGCAATGTATGAGGGCTCCTTTTTATCCATGTCCTCTCCAATACTTGTTAATACTTGTCTTGTTAATAATAGCTATTCTAACAGGTGTGAGATGGTATCTTATGGTAGTTTTGCTATAACAATATGGCTGGATCTTGAGAATATCATGTAAGTGAAATAAGTCAAATGGAAAAAGTCAAGAGCCATATGATTTCATTCATATGTAGGATATAAAATTGAAAGCAATAAATGAACAAATAAGACAGACAAACAAAAACTCATAGACACAGACTACAGTATGGGGATTAACAGAGGGAAAGGAGGGAGCCGGGGAGGAGGTAGTAAATGGTAAAGGAGGTCAAATATATGGTGATGGAAAATTGACTTTGGGTGGTAAACACACAATCCTATATAATATAAACCTAATATGCTAAGTGTCCGGTTGTCTGGTCAGCCATTCAACAAATCAAAGCATAATATGCTAATGACATGCTAAGGCCGCTCAACTGCTCACTATGCTGTGCACTGACCACCGGGGCCAGACAGTTGACCAGTCAACCAGTCGCTATGACGTGCACTGACCACCAGGGGGCAGACACTCTGACCTGTAGGTTAGCTTGCTGCTGGGTTC
>NW_005353967.1:13386874-13388358 GCF_000412655.1 Myotis brandtii
CATGCACCGGGCCTCTAGTTCAATATAAAGATGATGTATTGTACACTTGAAACCTACATAAACTTGTTAACCAATGTTACTCCAATAAATTTAATTTTAAAAAAACTTCTTAGCCAGGGCAGTGTGGTTCAGTGATTGAGTGTCCACCTGTGAACCAGGAGGTGATGGTTTGATCCCTTGTCAGGGCACATGCCCAAGTTGCGGGCTCAATCCCCAGTAGGGGTCATGCAGGAGGCAGCCGATCAATTATTATCTCACATCATTGATGTTTCTATCGCTCCCTCTCCCTTTCTCTCTGAAATCAGTAAGACTCCTTATAGGGGCTGATTCCTGAAATGGGTGTGACTATGGGAGAGAAGGCATAGGCATTCAGAGCAAGGTGAAAAGAAAGAGAAGCTGCCACTAAACTCCCAGCATTTAGGGTTTCCATTTTCCAGAGAAAATGTATCTCTAACCCCTGGGTTGCTGGCGGTTTAGAATCATTGTTTTCCTTTTTCACTAAACGCTGGCTTCTACCTAACTGAAGATATCAATATTGGCCTCAACTCCAATTAAGTCAGAATCTTGGGGGCTGGGCTTGGGCCTGGTGTGTTTCAAAAGGTCTCTAGTGAGTCGGTGTGCACCCAGGGTTGCAATCCCCTGCTACCCTAAAATGCCATCACAGGGTTAAACTGAGGAGAAATGCCATCACAGGGTTAAACTGATGAGAAATGCCCCAGCACAGCAAGGGGAGGTGCCAATGAAGTAGTTAAGGCTCTGGAGTAGAATAGCCTAAATTCAAATCAGGCCCTGCAACCTTCCAACCTTGGGCAAGTGACTTGCCCTCTCTGCACATCTCTAGGCTGGGAATAATGAATATAGTTGTCTCATAAGGCCCATGGAGAATTGAATGAGATAAGATTTATCAAGTGCCTGAGGCAATTCATGGCTCATAGTCAGAAATCAAACTTTTTTCATTATTGTAATCTATGTCCAAAATTCTCAATATTTTATAAAGGCACTGGAAAGTCCAATGCACATTTCTGGAGTCTTTACATCCATTATCTTAACAAATTATCTTAACCCTGACCACAGCCTTAACCTAGCACAGTGATGAGTTCAAGCACATTTAAGTAGGAAATAAGACAGAGGCTGAGATAAGCCAACCTGGAGGCAAATGAAAATTTTAATGGAAATTGAAATCGTGAGTAATGGGGCCAGCAGCCTCACCTGGTGAGGAGACCGGGCACTTGCAAGGTCAGAACACTTCTGTAAAAAAATTACAGGGCATTTCAATGAAACATAACAGAGCTTTTCCACATTACTGGGATTGCTGTCTTTCTCCATCATCAGTGGGACCCAACCCTGGGTAAAAATCATAGCCAGAATCACTCTCTCACTGCCTCACCGTGGGTCTGATCACTTTACTCCAAAGTTCTATTACGTGTGTCCTGCCTGATATTTTTAAAACAAGTCATTTGAAAGTTTCTTAAGCATTTAAAAAT
>NW_005353967.1:13388989-13447745 GCF_000412655.1 Myotis brandtii
TCTTACCATTTGCAACAGCATGGATGGAACTGGAGAGCATTATGCTAAGTGAAATAAGCCAGTCAGAGAAAGATAAATATCACATGATCTCACTCATTTGTGGAATATAATGAACAACATAAACTGATGAACAAAAATAGAACCAGAGTCATAGAAGCATCGAACAGACTGTCCAACCTATATGGGAAGGTGGAGGGTGAGAGGGTTAGAGATCAACCAAAGGACTTGTATGCATGCATATGAGCATAACCAATGGACACAGACAGGGGTGGGGTGAGGGCGTGTGCTGGTTGGGGTTGGGGACTTATGTAATACTTTAAACAATAACAAGAAGTTTTAAGAAAGAAGAAACAAGAAGAGCTCAGAGACAGCTGGTCAATGATTTCAAATGCTCTGGAAAGTCGAGGACAATAAGAGTAGAGAGGTGTCCTTTCAGCAAAGTAATGTTGTGGTCTCTGCTAATTTTAATTTTAGTTAATTTCAAGTTCTAAAATATACATTTGGCTCTTCTTTATAGCTGTTTTTAAGCATGCTTTATATGTTGTTAAATGCTTAGAAAATAAAATCTGCAAGAATATCTTCTCATCTTTTGACGGTGATCATATCCGGAGTAACATTAGAGTGACTTTAAGTTTCTTTATTAGTCTTTTCGGTGGCATTTGAAATTTGTGTAATGAGCATTTATTTTAACATTTTATTTAAAAGAGAAGTTTTCCGATGAAATAAAATGTATTTTTTTACAAAAAGACTCTGGCCCTTTTGGAAATAAGAAATGGGTTTAGAAAATGCTGAAAATCTTCAGCTCAGTCAAGAAAGGGCTGTCACTGAGTATAAATTTTAAATATTTAGTGGGTTGGGAAAAGCCTCCTGCACTGGAAAGAGAAGATGGAACAGACTTCTGGTTAGAAAAGGATAGCCTTCCTGGCTTTGAGCGTCTCAGCTCCCCTTTCAAAGGCTACCCGAGGAGGTGACAGCGAATACTCCATTGCATATGTCTGTGGAGTGGAGACCTCCAACGCTGGCCCAGAACCCTTCTCCTCAGCAAAGATTTACATCTCCGTTTCACACACTGAATCGGTGCTTTTCATGACTCCAAAAAAACTACTGTTCAACTTTTTTTTACCTCTTCCATCATTTAACTCGGAAACATTCTTTTCTGTGGATTTCATGAACTCCTGCCCAACACCAGGTGCAAATTGAAAAAATCCCACTGGCCAATTTCAACATAGGGAGGACTACTGTTCTTCCAACACAACCCCTCTTTCAGGCCAGGAGTTCAGATCTTAGCCCCTGGGCACACAAGGCAGGGTTTCACTTTCATCCACAAGCATCACTCATGAAAAACTCCTTCTCTCCAGACCCCCAGCCTAGAGGCTCAGATACATCTGTCTGTGTGAACCTGGGCATTTTCAGGGAGGAAAGCCAGAGGGATTCCTTGCTGCTTTTAACCTTCAAATGTACAACTGTCCCGGCTCAGACGTGTAGTTTTCCACACACTGTGGTTTATGTGTGGTTGACATTATCATTTGGCAAATACTCTACAGAGAGTCACTCTCCTTAGGTTGCAATTTCCAGACTATTGGGTGGTCTTTCCCCACTCAGGGCTCTCCACAGATGGATCACAACATGAGCTCTGTCACCAATATCCAAGGAAGAACATGCGGGCCTTCAGAAACCGGTGGGTTCAAATGGAAATTCAATTCTGGTTTCAAGTCAGCTCTACAAAGTGCCTGGGGCATGAGCAATCATCCAATTAAATTCTATTTTACAAGCATTTATTGAGCATCTACTTTGGATTATTTACCTATGGCAACCCAAGTTACAAACACTTGTTATTAAATTGAATTGCTGCCTCCATATCCTGTGGTAGATTAAAAGATCAGAATTGGCTCTCTTTATGTTTCCTCCCCTGCTAATGAGGAGGGGGCACACCCAGCAATGCAAGTTCTACTGTTAGAATTTTCCTGATCTGAGTTGTCATTATGGACTCAGTGATGGACATGATATCCAAACTCCCCATCTAAGATGCAGAAGTTGGGGGTTTAGAATAATATTCTTTTGGTATTGTTAGCAGTCTGGGTCTCCCCATCTTACAGATCAAAGAGGCAGTTCAGATGGCATCTAGGAAGAAGACACCAGATTATCAGACTATAAATGTTACATAAAGTTCCTGCTCTTTGCAAACTAGGTCTATTAGTCAAGGTCCTACAGGTTGCAGATGGTCCACTTCTCCTGGGGAACTCGTGAAACAAATGAGAGTCTTTCCACAAAGGCATGGGCAGGGTTTCAGGAAACAAACAAGGGCAATGCAGTACTCCATAGCTAGTAGCAACTAAGAGCTTTGGCTACCACTAGAGACCTGAATAAGCAAGAAGGGGGAGAGGACCCCAGAAGCAGGAGAGAGTAGCTATAAGGAACAGGGTTGCCTGAAAGGCATTGTAGCTTTTGGTAGAAAATCCCAGACTAAACATAGCAACCAAACTTCCACTTAGTTGGGAATAAATACCCCAACTCTCTCTCCTCCTACTTTCTGATCTCCTGCTGGCATATCCCATTAGCCCGAATCGCACTGAGAACTGGAGGACAAGAAAGCCCAGAATGTACATGGGTCAGCCTCCTGGGGCACAGAGAAGGATGGAGAGGGAGCTGGGGGGTGGGCACACAACAGTATCTAGAACACCACATTTCTCTAAGTGCAGTGAGGACACAACAAAGAGTAAAAAAAAATACATAATTTCTTAGAAGCTAAAAGCTAATGTATAATTTAGGAGTTGAAGCTTGAGTTGGTTCTGATGTAAGTGGAAGTCAGATCTAGCTGACAGGGAAAGGCATGGTGGGCTGAGAAAGGCTATGGGGAAATGAGCTTCTGGAGCTGCTGGCCAGAGCCTGGGGTGTAAACAGCTGTGGCGAGAAAGGAGCCTGGAGCAGAGAGGGGCCAGGCTCTGGGATCTATGTGAGCTTAAGGCAGTGGGATTTTCCAGGGAAGTGTTATCAGACCCACAGTTTAAAAAGGCTGCCAGCTGTAGAGAAATGGGATTACTGATGCTGTGGAGCTTCAAACCCTCCCTGGAAACAGGCAGGTCAAAGAGATTAGATATTCAAATAAATAAAAGGGTTCCTTCTGACCATCATAGTCCCAGAGAATTTGGTTTTGGTAACAGCTGAGGAGTCAGAACAATCATCTTCCTTTATAAACCAGACAATTATTGTGCTTAATTATCCCTTATAAAAGCTAGTCTTCCTCTAGGTTCTAAGTATCCTTTCCCAGAAACTGCCAACGTACTTTGCATATAGAGAAACACCGGTCATATCGCCTACAGGAGCCAGGTCCTTTTTTTGTCATCAGCTTGTAAGGAAACGTCCTGGGCACTGGCAGCCTCCCTCTGGCTGACTTTTCTGATGAATTCTTAGACCACTTTAAATGGCGGCCACATGACTTCACACTGAAATATGTACACATCATCATTTTCTCTGGGTTTCTTGTTAGAGCTCATTAGATTGCAAACCTCTTTGAATGCACGTCGATGAATCCTGCTGTGTGTTTCTCACCACCGCCCCCAGGGCTAAACATGCTCCGCACACTGACAGGTATTTGTTTTTTCAAGAGCACATGGTCATTCTCTGACTGGGAAGCAATGTGTGCTTCGAAAGGAGGGTGTGTCTCTCTCTAAACTAGTCTATGTCTTTGAGCACCCACTGTGCATACTTTCTGAGCCCAGGACTAGTGTGGATTTCATCAGAAAAAAAGAACTACTTTGAGAACCTATAGCAAACAAGGATCAGACCAGATAGTCAATGAAATATAATGATTTGGAACATAAAAATAAGGAGGAAATTTAGTGTGAGTGACCAAAAATGACCCACTGTGTTAACCTTTCCCAATAATAATTAAAATTTTGCAGAGACCTTCAAGACCTATTCAAAGACTGTAGGAATTTCAAACACCGTAGCAGGACAAGTGAGGAAGAAATTTTGGTTAGGGAAGCCTTTTATCATTTATCATATTACATCAATCACAACATGTGGGGCTGCCACAAGTCTGGATTCGGGAGCACAAACTTGTACTCTTCTTTTAAAACCTTGCTGAACTCTGACCTTTTCTTCAGAGGCTTCCAGATGACTTCCTGCACAGTCCCAGAGAGTCGGTCCAAACTCCAAGTTCCTACACCTAGTGCTTCTTAAACTGTGGGTCTGTCACACTCTTCAGAATAATAGGAATTTCAAACACCGTAGCAGGACAAGTGAGGAAGAAATTTTGGTTAGGGAAGCCTTTTATCATTTATCATATTACATCAATCACAACATGTGGGGCTGCCACAAGTCTGGATTCGGGAGCACAAACTTGTACTCTTCTTTTAAAACCTTGCTGAACTCTGACCTTTTCTGCAGAGGCTTCCAGATGACTCCCTGTGCAGTCCCAGAGAGTCGGTCCAAACTCCGAGTTCCTACACCTAGTACTTCTTAAACTGTGGGTCTGTCACACTCTTCAGAATAACCTGGGGGGGGGGGCTTGTTAAGCCTGTACCCCATCAGTTCCATCACTCATTCAAATCTTGATGTTTCATGTACATCTACCATTTCCATTAGACTATGAACTTCTTAAAAACAGGAGCTATATATAAATATTCACATCCCTCAAACCTGGCACAATTCCAGGAAAATAGTAGATTCTTGCTATACGTGATCCTTTCCTCACAACTGTGAGAGGTCCCTATGTATCCCCATATTCAGATGCTCATACTTTGAACTCCATCAATGTATTCTAGGTATCAATGTCCACATAACAAAGTACCACAGAAACAGGCACAATGTCACCTCCAACGTATTCTGTTGGTCCAGCAGTCACAGAGCATGTTCAGATGCAAGTTGAGGAGGTATAGACCCCACCTCTCATTAAAGGAATGTTGAAAAATCTGTAGCCATCTTTAATCTACCACATAGCACCTGCCATTGCCTATCATAAAGAAGACTAGGCTATTACTTAATAGGCCTTTAAGGGACTTTCAAAGAGCCAAATAAACCAATCATGTGTTGTGGAATGAGAAATAAAGAGTTCAAAAAAGATGGGGAAAAGTATAAAATAGGAAAGAAAAATTCAAGGGCTTTTCTACTGCTTATGGCTCTTCATAGCTTACTACCCAAGCAACTGGGTCATGGGGTATTTGAACTACATTTGAATCCCATTGTAGTCTTTAATAGTTTCTTTTCACAGAAGGAAATTGGACACTTTAGTGGTAGTAAATAGAATGATTGGTACTCTTTATCAGTCTTAGGGCAGGATCCAAACCTGGAGCTGCAAAAGTGTTTTAAAAATTCGGGGGGATAAAGACACATTTGTAATACCTTAATCAATAAAAAAATTTAAAAATAATAAAATTAAATCCTGGGAATAGGCCCAGGGTATTGAGCCCAGGAATCCTCCATTATAGGGATGTTCTTAGCTTTCTTGTGGGTGTGTGCAACTCTAGATTACGTTTGATTGAAAATTCTCCTCTCTTTATTTTGCATATTGACAGTTTTAATCCCTCCATGTGCCTCAATAAGGCATCTGGTGATTCATTTCTGACAACTGTAAGAAATAAGACCTCGCCCACTGACTCTATACCTGGAAAAAGTGCATGATGACCTAGCACCAGACATGGGACCAACCAAAGTGGTCAGTCATTAGAATAATCAAAAGTGAATAACGACTTGATTGATATAGAAACTGAAATAAGTTGTCCTTAGAAAGCTAGGTTAAAATGACATTTTAGCTAAAAGTGCATTTGTTGAGCTAGGGGTGGGAGTCATAAAATGCTTTGTGAGTCATGAGAAGGTCAAAGATCACCTTTCAACTTTTAACACTAGCCTGACTATGTGTGGTATTTTTCTTTCTGTCTCCCCCAGCACCCTCCCTTCCCACCAGCTTCATCATCTATGTCCACTTCACTATATTCATTATATCTGTAATAAATTTGGATCCAATTCAAGGAATACACAGGAGGACTTCAGCTCCCAAAGCGAACTGCTCTGTAGGAGGCAGGGAGAAAAGAAAACACCCTGAGGTAGCTCCGTATTTCCAAAAGATTAAAAATAATTAAACAATAAAATGTTCAACTTGGATTATTACAGGACCATGAGTAATGGCTCTTCTCTCTCTAATGATGCCCTCTCCTAAGCTAGTCCCTCCCAACCTCCTTTCAAAGAATGTTGGTTAACACTTTATTTTATTTTACATACTCTTAAGTAAATCAGAGTTTATTATGGCTCTGACAGTCATACCAACCAGCTGCCTCCCTCTCTCCTCACTTGTAATAATTGAGGATGAAAGAAAGCAGACATTTTCAAAGGTATCAGTGCTTTACTGAGTAATTACCTATCTACCCACGTCAACAAAGCAAGGCTCACCTAGTACGCTGCTGTTGGAAGTACAGGTCCAAGCATGAGTGTTGCCCAGCACTGTGTCCACCACAAAATAGCCACTCAATAAGTACTGGTTGCATGAATCAATTATAGAAACAATTCCTTCTCTCTTTTGCAATGGGAAAGTGAATCCTTTTTGGAGGATCACAGAGGTAAAGCAAAGGTGATATTGATGCTGCTGCTAACATAGGATTTCTCAGATTTCATGATAGCCTCATGCCTCCATTCAACAATCATTCATTGAGCACCCACTCGCTATGTGCCAGACTGTATTCTATCTTGTAGTGTATTAAAACTGGGTTTGCTCCAGCAGAGGCAGCAGCAAACTATAAAAATAATCATCACTCCACCAGACAGTAGGTAGTAGTTTTGTTGCACTTAGATAGTTCTTAAAACATTGAGGCACTCAGGAAAGAGTTGAATAAATAATAATACAGAAAAATAGCAGCCACCGATTATTTTAAGCATGACATTTTCAAAGCTCATGTCCTTGAATCTTACTGTAGCAATCTCATGGCAGCCCAGTGCATTTTGAAGGAATGGTGGGTATTTTTGGGTCATTTAATTTAAAGCGTAAAAATATAACACAAGCATAGCCTTTAGCTCTCGTGTCTCTCCTCACCTTTATGTGGTCGGGAAGAGAGAGCCTTTTGCAGTGGGAAAGTTAGAAGGTTCATATGCAAGATGATAAGATACCAAAACCCTATGGATATTGCTGAGATCACTTAGAAATGTGGCAAGTCCATTTTCATAAGTTTATGATAAATTTAATTTGAAATAAAACCTTGACCTTTGACTTGGTGATGAGATTAACATTTCACTTAGCAATATCAGCTGCATATTTTTTATTACTTCCCCAAAGGACTTTATCAGCTTCCAGTTTGGGCTTCCTAGCATAAGGAAATTCAGGTTGTATTCTACAGCTCCACCAGCAAACCTACACACAACAAGTGTTCTTTTTTCAAACCTGCATATAATTTTATTAAATACTAGAGGCCCAGTGCACGAACTTGTGCATGGGTGGGGTCTAGCCAGCCACCCTGATCTGGGCGATTGGGCCAGGCTGGCCAGGGGAAGGGGCCGCGGGTGGTTGGCCAGCTGCCCCACCCCCCAGTCAAACTCCCGGTCAAGGGGAAATTTGCATATTAGCTTTTTATTATATAGGATACTTTGTAAGAAAAGGACACTCTGCCAGATTTTATGTAAATTAGATAACTTAGGAAATATAATGATGGGGAATAATCAAAAGGGAAAACATGATTTAAATAATGAACTCCATGTGGTTACATCTTCCTTTATTCACCCAAAGTAGAAGTTTTCCTTTTGGATAACAGTGACTCCCCTTTCTAACTTGTAGGAATGGATAAAGCCCTTACCATGATGGGCTCAAGAAGACTGAATGGCCACACTGTATGGAAGTTTAAAAAACAAACAAACAAAAAAAAAACTTCTATCCTGTGCAGTTGCTGTTAAAAAGCAACTAAATGCAGCCTCTATGTAAGTTGGAGCTGGGCCCCTGAGCATCCTGTCTTGAAATGTAACTCCCAACTCTCTGACTGAAGTCCCTGTCCCTGCATCAGCAAGAAGCTGAGCCCACCACCCAGGGAATGCTCTGAGGAGCCACAGAAAGATCTACTCCATCAGCTGTGGAAAGGACTTCTGTGGGCCTGTCCTCTTAACACCCACAGGAGAACTGGGCTGAGTGTCTTTTGAGAATATTAGTACTTTCTTCCATTAATAACACAAACCAGATTTCTTAAAGGAACAAGTTTCTATAAAAAGACATATTGGGTTCTAGCCAGTTTAGCTCAGTGGATAGAGCACCAGCCCACCGACTGAAGGGTCCCAGGTTTGATTCTGGTCAAAGGCACGTACCTTGGTTGTAGGCTCAATCCCGGCCCTGGTTGGGGTGTGTGCGGGAGACAATCAATCAATGTGTTTTCTCACATTGATGTTTCTCTCTCTGTGTCTCTCCCCCTCCCTTCTACTCTCCCTAAAGATCAATGGAAAAATATCCTCAGGTGAGGATTAACAACAAAAAAGGTTATACTGGTATGCATACCCAAGTGCCTAATATATTGGCTACCACCCATGCTCATCCAATTTTTGAAATTCAGTAGGTGGATCAATAAGGAAAAACTGGTAGATTCTGTAACAAACAACCCAAAATTGCAGTGACTTAACACAATAAGCATTTATTTCCCACTCATGTCATAGACTATGAGGGTTGGATGGCTCTCCTAGGTAGTTCGCCTCCATGTGATGACTCAGGAATCTAGGCTCTTTATAGCTTGTGCCACCTTCATCTACAGCATATGAACCCCTTATTTCTATGGAAGGAGAAGAAAGGACAAAGAAATTGTCTAGAGAAGTATATGTTCAGGCTTAGAAGTAGCATATGTTATTCTTGGTCCCATTCCATTGGCCAGTAGGCAGCACATTTCCAACTTAACTTCAAGGAAGAGTAGAAAATTTAGAATTCCAGTGTGCCTAGCAAGAGGAAAGGGATTGAGCATCTGCCTAGTCTCTGCTATGAAGTCAATGCCTTATGCTAAGAGCATACAGGATGGGAGGAATAGAAAGAAATAACATTTAAAAAATAGATTTTTATTGATTTCAGAGAGGAAGGGAAAAGGAGAGAAGTATAGAAACATCAGTGATGAGAGAGAATCATTGATGGGCTTCCTCCTGCACACCCCCTACTGGGAATCCAACAATGACCTCCTGGTGGATAGGTCAACATTCAACCACTGAGCTACACCGACTAGGCAAGAAATAACATTTTAAAGTATGAAGAAAAGAGTATCTTATATAATGCCTGATGTGCTGTACCAGCAAAGAGAGAGAGAGAGAGAGAGAGAGAGAGAGAGAAGCTTAGTAGTTAGGCGCTGGTGCTCAGGATCACACTATTTCAGTTCATATCATGGCTCCACCATGTATTAGATATGTGATAGTGGGTAAATGGCTCAATTTCTTTGTACATCAGATTTATCTGAGACATGGAGATTATAACAGTATGTACCTCATAAGAGGGTTATTGTAAGGATTCAATGAGATAAAATATTTGGAGCACCTGTCCATATTAGAGTCTGAAAGTGAAGGAGTGTTGGACATACCCAACCTCTGAGCTGCTAGTAAACACATGTGACAAGAGGAAGAGGGTGTGAGGAAAGCATCCTCAACTTGGACCAGGAATTCCCTAGAATTATAATGGTACAGGCAAGGCAGATGTCAGATCAACTAGTCAACTTTTGAAATTGTTTTCTACAGAAGCAATGAGAATGGACACAGAAATGTCTCCTGGATCACAAGGACAGGGAGACACTGAATCTCAGAACTGTTGGAACTAGGGACTAGAGACCATTAGGCTCCAAGAGTACCTTCTCTCTTTCTCTTATCTTTGTTTCTCTTCACTTTTGCTTCATTCTTTTTTTTTATTCTCACCTGAGGATATTTTTCCATTGATTTTTTTTTAGAGAGAGTGGAAGGGAGAGAGAGAGAATGAGAAAGAAAGAAACATCAATGTGGGAGAGACACATTGATTGGCCATCTCCCATAGGCGTCCCAAACAGGGCAAGGAGCCTGCAACCAAGGTACGTGCCCTTGACTGAAATCGAGCCCAGGACCCTTCAGTCCACAGGCTGATGCTCTATCCACTGAGCCAAACAGCTAGGGCATTTGCTTCATTCTTTTTCCTCACTGCAACTGACCTCCTTTGTTTTATCATGGTGGACAATGGCCACTACTACCATTATATCTCTTCTATAAGGGAGGATAAGCAAACTAAACTGGCATCTTACATTTAATTCCAAATTCCTAAAATAGGATCTGATTGGTCCAGCTTGGTCAGGTGCCACCCTTAGTCAGTTCAACTTTGGCCAGGCAGGTGAGTTCATGCAGTAATTCTGTAAATCAGGATGAGATAGAGATGCTTCCCAAAAAAGGAAGAGGGCTGGGTAGACTTCTTTCTGCAGGTTGCTGATCACATACTGCCTTCTGGCATCCTTTTTTGTTTTGCTATTTCTATTATTGTTAACCTCAGTTTTTCATGTGCTTATAGCTTTTCTTTCCAATTAGGTTACGCTATAGTCTGAATGTGTTTCCCAAAAATTCATATATTGAAAGCTAACCCCCAAGAAGATAGTATTAGGAGCGGGTGGGGGTTTGGGGTGTCTTTGAGAAGTGATGAGGTTGAGGGTGAAGCCCCCATGAATGGAATTAGTGCCCTTATAAAAGTGTCTCTAGAGAGCAACCTTGTTTCTTCCCCCCTGTGAGGATATAGTCAGCATCTGAAACAGGAAGGGGACCCTCACCAGACTGTGCTGACACCCTGATCTTGGACTCCCAGCCTCCATTTCTTCCCCCCCTGTGAGGATACAGTCAGCATCTGAAACAGGAAGGGACTGTGCTGACACCCTGATCTTGGACTCCCAGCCTCCAGAACGGTGAGGCATAAATATCTGTTGCTTTAAACCACCCAGCAATGGGATTTTTGTTATTCCAGCCTAAACAGAATAAGACAGGTTATAAGCAACAAAGGTCAGGACTGTGTGTTACAATTCTTTTTTCTATTTCACAGGGCTAGCTCATTGATCCATAATAGGTGTAATATTTTATTGAATGAAAGAATAAATTATTAGCCTGGGGGAAAATTCTTGCCAACTCATTGTTTTTAAAAGGTTGGTGTGGCATCCTTGGATGTCTACTTAAAGAACGTGGTTGAGTCACAAAGGGATGGTAAAGAGGAGAAGCTGATATTTTCACCTTTTTCTTTTACCCTCCTTGCAAATTACTGATTTGAGGCTCTAAAAATTAAGCTGCCACTGATTACTAATTACCTTTGCTTATCAGTCCTTGAGTTCTGTCTGCAGCTTCACTCAATCTTTTGACCCTTATCTCCTCTTGTCATCACTCACTCCTAAAACTGAACCTCAATGTAAACAGTCAAAAGAGTATTTTTCATCCTAATGCCACATCATGGATGCGCATGGTGATTAAATTTGATTCTAACTTAGTACATTTATAACTACAGCATTCAATCCCTAACTATTAATCCTCCTTGCTTGTTTCTAATTCATTTATTCACTCATTCATTCATTCATTCACTCACTATCAGTCAAATGTCTCCATGCACAAAGCCCCAGGTATACAATAGTGAGTGATTAAAAACCAATGCTTCCCTCAAGAAGCTTACTACAATCAGGGAAGGAAGCAATTTATCAGGCAGTTAATAAGGAAGCTAATATTCACCTTTTTCATATTTGTGATTCTGTAGACAATAGTCAGCAATGAAGAAATTTAAGAAATCTTCTGGCCCTAACCTGTTTGGCTCAGCGGATAGAGCGTCGGCCTGTGGACTCAAGAGTCCCAGGTTCGATTCCAGTCAAGGGCATGTACCTTGGTTGCGGGCATATGCCCAGTAGGGGGTGTGCAGGAGGCAGCTGATCGATGTTTCTCTCTCATCGATGTTTCTAACTCTCTATCCCTTCCTCTCTGTAAAAAAATCAATAAAATATATTTTAAAAAAAAAGAAAAAGAAATCTTCTGTTCCATAACTTCTAAGTGAAGAGTATCATTTGAAAGGCTACAAATCAGGGTAAAAATTGTGCACCAAATTTAACAGATGGAATTTTATGAATTCTCTATTTATAAGCACAGTCTGTATCTCTTTTTGTCTGTTTTCAAGTTGAAGTCTGACCACTGGTAAAATGAAGACCCACTTTTTTTCTTTCTTTTTTTTCTAGTCTTTTTCATCTATTTATTGCCATTGTCCTAGAGTTTAATCCCAAAGGGAATAGCTATGAGAGAGGGCTCCCTGTGGGCTGGGGAGTGGTGAGAATGGCAATGAGAGAGAATTGCAGTCTTGGGAAGTCGGCAAAAGAGAGATATGTACTTCACTCCATTCCCTCCCTCATTACAGCGAACCATCTGCACACCTTCAGTGTCCACGAGGTGAGAAATTTGAGACCTGCATGGGGAAGGGAGTAGATGGAATCTTCCTTAATCATTGAGTACCTATTCCTGTAGCACCACCCACTGAGAAGGAAAAGTGAATTTCTAACCCCCTCCACCCCATATATAATTGACAAGAGATCTCTTTGGAAACTCAACATGGTACAGCTAGACTCATGTGAAGGACAGAAGTCGGTGTCAACATTTTCTACAAGACTAAATATTTTACACCCCCATCACATCCTCCAAATGTAGCAATGGAAGAGACAATCAACCACCCAACCAACCAAAAAAACAACAGAACACCCTAAAAGCCAATGGAACAAAGGCTCCTGGTATTAGTACGATTAAAGATTGTAATGTGCAAAGAATGCAAGCTTCTTGTTGGAGTCCCAGATCCCCTTGCACATGTAAGTACAAGGTTTGGTTTTGTGATAACGTGTGGCTTTCAGAAGGCTGCAGAATTAGCAATCCTCGTGTGAGAATGTTGTTCCATTATTTATTCAGCGTAAATCGTCACATAAAAGCCCACAGGAGCTGTCAAGGCCAGTGTTAGACCAAGCCTGTGGGCAGAACTGTTCTTTCTTATGTCTTCATCAGGGGCCCTTTCTAAAGAAAGAAACACCACATATTTAAAACATGATCGGCTTGGTCTGACTTCATTTTGGGTGGTGCAAACCATTGTCTGTTTTTTCCCAACTCGGGAAAACTAAGCACTGCGGTTAACCTTGGGAGACTCACTACCTACTCCCCTCCCGCATTTATAGATTGTTCCATTCTTACGTAGTTTCCTCTTCCAAAGAAATGTGGATTCATTGTTCCCCTATTACACCATTCAGCTTTTTCCAGTTAAATTTCAACTCTTTCAGAGATGGCTTTTTTCTTCTTAATTTCCAGAGCTAAGTACCACCATGCCGAGGTTGGTCAGCATCGGATACAGCTGGGACTTGTCTGACATAAACACAGATGCCGAATACATGGAGAACAGGACTCAAGTTGCCAAGGGCCTTTCTAAGATCTTTGCGCATTTTTAAGCCTTAGTAATATAGGTTGTAGGACTGTTAGAAATAACCCTCAATTGGCTTTTCAAATGCCATTTATTACGTTTAAAATAACTACATTAGGTAAGCATAGATGATTTTTTTTTCTCCTCAGAATCCATGACAGAGAAAAAAAGGCTTTCATGGATGATACGGTAAACTGTGTCCTCTGGTTAGCAGGGCTGAAGTCTGTATCAGTTGTGAGAAAAGAATTCAATTTGTGTTTTAACGCCATCACAGTTGCAGCCTAATTGTTAAACTTTGAAAGTTAAACGTTTAAAAGCTGCTCAAGAATTTTATGATATCTGAATTTTTAAAAAAAATAAACGCATGTTCACCTTTTTCAGAATTATATTGGAATAATCACTTTAAAAAAAGTAAGTGCAAAAGTTGTATTGAATATAACCCTTATACCTTGTTTCTCTCACAGTCGCAGCCTAATTCTTAAACTTTGAAAGTTAAATGTTTAAAAGCCACTCAAGGATTTTATGATATCTGAATTTTTAAAAAAATAAAAGCATGTTCACCTTTTTCAGAATTATATTGGAATAATCACTTTAAAAAAAGTAAGTGCAAAAGTTGTATTGAATATAACCCAGGTAAAGAAGAGCTCATTGAAGTAGCTGGGACCCCGAGCCAGAGATGTTGGGTAATTCTCTCTGCTGTTCTCCGAGACTGTTCCTGGCACTGTCATGCCTTTCCCGCTTGCCTCATCTCTACAGTTGATCTTGCGAATCACTCACACCATTCAGGAACCAGCTTAACACCCAGCAAACACCCAGACCTGTTCCATACTCCATTGGAACTTGAGTTGGGTGACAATAGGGGGGAGCTTTGGAAAATTAGGACTGAATTTTGCTTTCTCTTCCAAGTCAATGAACTGCAGGACCCGAGTTGGGCATAGAATAAGGGTCTCCTAACAGGAATGGTGCACCCTGACTCCAGGAGGTATGTGCTGTTGGGCACTGCCTAAGTCTCCAGCCTCGGCTCACTCAGTCAGCCCGTGAGTTCTTTTCTCAGTAGTTCTTCACACTCTCAGAGTAACTGATATTCAACAGCCCTGAGTTCTAATTCCAACTCTACACTTGTCAGCTATGTGACCTTAGTCACTTTCTGAGCTTCCATTCTCTTTTCTGTAAAATAATGAAAATAGGAACCCTCACTCCTGGGTTTGTTGTGAGGATTAATTATATGATACATGGAGAGCTCTTCCTACGGTGCCTGGCCTACCGCGAGAGTCCAAAAACCATTTGCAGTTATTATAATAATCAATATGCATCTGGCAAAGAGTCCAGTTGCTTTGGGGTGAAAAATCATTAAAGTCATAGATTCTCTCATTTTGACACAAAACATCTATTCATATTGATAGCAGAGTATTTCTCAGGACAAAAATTCACTTCTTTTAGTTAATCTTGAACACAGAATCAGATTCTAATGTCCATGTAGAGTTGGAATACTGCAGCTTCCAGTTCAAAACAAAAGTTCTCACTAATCAAGGCAGCTTAGAAATCTGCTAGTCCTCTCCGCAGAGCTCTCATCAGCTCTTTCTCTGAAATGGCTCTGGAACCTGTTCCTACGCCCTGCACTGCTTTCACAATCTACCCAGTGAGCCTTTCCAGGCTCACCTGCTGTAACTTCATGAAATCCATTATTACACATTACATGGCCTGGTCCCCCAAACACCCTGCTCTTTCAATCCTTCTGTCTTTGCAAAATTGGCTGCTACTATCTGTGGAATGACCGACATTTATCCCCCTTCCATGTACAAAGCCTCTATTCAAATGTCACCTCACAAGAGGAATACTTTTGAAGTCAGAAGAACCTGGGTCTGAATCCTGGCTCTGCTGTGTCCTGGTTCAATGACCTTGAGCAATAACTTTCAGTTTTCTCATCTGCAGGTAGCCCAAAGCGCTCCACCATACTGGGAATAAAAGTCTGGGCATTTAACACAAATCCAAACTTCTCACCGGCTTGACCACCCTGTTTCTCCCGTGGTCAGTTTAAAGGTGGTTTAGTTGCGTTATGTTTACAGTATTTGTTTGTTTAACAGATTTTCTCTCCCCAAGGATTTTTGGGAACTGCTAAGAAAGACTGATGAACACTGACTCTAAATCCAGACCCTTTCTTGTCCCCCTTACACCACCCCACCCCACCCCAGGCCTTTTATTCGATAGTCAGGAAATTAGATTGTTGTGTTTATCAAAAATAGGAGGGTGAGTTAAAACCGATTCCCCATGGTCTGGGCAGGTCACACATGATATTGCCAGACATGGGCCTGGCGATATGCAGTTTTAGAAACTACCAATGCAGTGCTGATACAGCCATCGGGTTCCAGTGAGTGGACTCATCTTTGACTTGAGTAATCCATCAGGGCTCAGTTAAGGCTTTTCTAAACCCATTGGTCCATTGTTACAAGGGATGTAGAAAGAGAGTAGTATGGCAACATCTTAGCCAATGGGATCTATCAGTGGAGGGATATGTTAAGCAGAGATGCATGGGGTGGGATGGCACAGAAAGCAAAAGCTAATGTTGAATTCAGATAACAGGGAGGAATATGGAGTATGACCTGAATAATGAAGAAGAGGGAAACTCCAGAATCGGGGCTTTGAGGGACAAGGACAGTAAGGCAGGCAGACAGGAAGGAAGCCTGAGGAAGCCAGGCAGCAATTCAGGAAAGGCTGCACAGAGGTTCAGCCCTGGGGATTTCCAACACACAGGACAGGAGAGATTTCATAGCCAGAGTGATAAGTGGTTCCAGCCTGAGTGCGTGGTGGAGGGGTGGTGTGTCAAGGCTGGGCTCCTCTTCTGTTTCAATAAGGAAAGTTGTGGGTGCCACCCAGGAGATAGAAAAGAAGGCAAGTGGCACAGGGCCAGTGCCAGCCAGCGTGGATGTCTCACCCTAAGAGCTCCAGGATAGTCCAAGTAAATTGAAGAAGAGCAAAATCAAAGAATGTCACTCAAGGAAATTATCTATTTAAATTAAAAAAAATTGATACTGATGATATTTGCCACTTTTTCACTAGATGTCTTTAAGTGAAGAAAAATATATCAAAATCAGGCTGTTCCCAGGCCTTTGCTTCTGGGCAGAGGGCTGGGAGTGAGTCCCTGCAGGCACACATTCAACCAGATGAGTGCTCTCTAATGGAATAAGAATCAAGAACCCAGGTGCAGGCAAAGCAGTGCCCTGACACAGGCAAAGACCAGCCCCAGGATGTCAGGAGAGACACACATGAGTTGGCAGTATTATTAAAGGGGAAGAGTCTTAAGTGTGAAGATCAGATCCTACTCTGAACTCCATGATGGTACATTACACGTGCCGTTGATACTCCTCAAGCCTCTGCTGGCCCACTGGATTTCTCAGCACCTTGTTGATTACTCTGTGGCTCTCACCGGGGCATGGGGGAACCTCTGGGTTTCTGTATGCCTTGCCCAGACCATGGGGAATCAGAAGCATCATAACAGACCCATCAGCCTAGACCAGCCGTGGGCAAACTACGGCCCGTTTGAAATGAATAAAACTAAAAAAGAAAAAAGACCGTACCCTTTTATGTAATGATGTTTACTTTGAATTTATGTTAGTTCACACAAACACTCCATCCATGCTTTTGTTCCGGCCCTCCGGTCCAGTTTAAGAACCCATTGTGGCCCTCGAGTCAAAAAGTTTGCCCACCCCTGGCCTAGACTCTATACCAATGCTCTCAGTCCTAAAATGCACTGGATGTGACACGGAGCCACATGTGGGGCTTCCTCTAGAGACGTGGAACCACCCATGGCCATGCTTGGAGAAATAGGCCACTAAGCCTGATATTCTCTAGTTTGCTTTTTCCAAACTGGATGCTTCAATAGCTCTCCCATCCCAATCTCCATTTGAGGTTTTGTCCTGTAGCAGAAACTGGTTCATTTCCTTCTAATGAACCCCAATTCTGTCAGGTGTCCATGTACTCCGAAAAAGATGCCCTCACTCTCAGAATGACCTCACTCCCAGACCCAGGAATAGGTCTGACCGATATAACAAAAATCTCATTTTTTCTTGTCTCATTTGTTCAGAAGTGGTTACGGGACCTCATTCCTGCCAAAGAAACATGAGCACTTCTTGGGAAAACATGAGGGGAAATCTGAGCACTTCTTGGGAAACTTTCAATCTTCGAAGACAGAGCTGCAGGAAGAGAGTCTGCCCCGGCCTCTGCAGATTGCCATGTATGGGTATTCTGCCCCAGATTGCTGTGGCCATCTTGCTGCCGGCAGGAGGAGGAAGCCGACATCAAAGGTGAGGGAGAGGAGCGATGGGGAGGACACGGTCTTCTAAGACATCACTGAGCAACTGAGTCAACTGCTTCCAAAGTCCTGAACTTCCAATTATGTGAATAGTAAACTTCTTCATTGTTTAAAGCAATGAGTCAGGGTTTCTCTCCCTTGTAACTGAAAGCGTTCTAATTGTTAAAAGTTCCAAAAGGAAAGGGAAGCATCTGAACAGATCTTTTTTATTCTTTTCCCAAACCCCCAAAGAATGGAAGGGTGGTTTCCGTGTGCTATTCCAGTCTCCTGGGACTTCCCCCAGCATGGCTTCCCCCTTCCTGAATTGGTGTTTCTTCCTCCGTGTAGCCTGTAGTACATGCACTGTGTTTAGGACTTCTATTTAATTGATGTGAATGTAAACAGAAGAATTTGTTTGATGCAGCATGATATAGGAAAGGGAAGAAGAGGGAAGTAAAGGTTATGGATGAAAACTATGAACATTGTAGAAAATACTTAAAATGTTTTACATGCAGGCGTGGTCATGGCACACTTACCTACAGTACAAATCCATGTCACCTTTCAAACCTAGTGACATCTAGGAACCTGTACAGTAGCCAATAGCAACTAGCTATTTGTCCCAGCCACTAGACACATATAACTATTTAAATTTTTAATTAAAATTAAATTGAATTAAAAATTCCTTCACATTACCCACATTTCAATTCTCAGTAGTCACAGGTGGCGACCATATTGGACAGGACAGATAGAGAACATTTCTATTATTCCAAAAGTTCTACAGGACAGCAATGCCATTAAGGTGTCTCTTAGTCAAACTGAAGTGATAACCAGAGGCTTCGGAAGTATGAGAGAGGGATGGCACAGTGGCAAGGACACAGTTTTGTGGCAAATCCTGGCTCTACTATTTCCCTAACCTCTATGAATCTTAGTTTCTTCACAGTCAAAATGGAGATAACAGTATTTACCTTGTAGGAGTGTTACAAGGACTAGAATTGATGTATATGGAAGACCTAGTAAGGGTCTTATCACACTGCAGATGATCAATAACAGTAAGTATTACCTGTTTCCTTCCTTGGGAATGAGTCACACAAAATTTTGTTTTGTCCATACGACCCTCTATACCGTTGACATTCAAAGTGTGGTTCACAGACCAGCATCATCGGCATCACCCTGGAAATCATTAGAATACAGACTGTCAGGCCTCACCCCAGAGCTACTGAGTCAGAATTCACATTTTAACGAGATCACCAGGTAATGATTTGTCCACACATTAAAAGTTGGGAAACACTGATATATTCAACATGGCAGGCAAAAATTCAAAATATGCAAACTATGTGATGCACAAAAAGAATGTGGATAACACACTAGGGAACCCTAACCATAACTGAGCTGCCTGTCTGAAGAACGTGTGAGAACCTAGTGGTTGAGCCCAGCAACAATGAGACAAGAAGAAGCAGTCAGGACACAGGGCTCTTGCACCATCTTAGCAAGATAACTCTGCAAGCAGCCAAATCTCCCAGTTCTCTAGGTGAGTGATCTGGTGACATCTGGTAAGTTATTGCTGCTTAATAAATTACTTACAGAAATTAAAAAAAAACACACACAAAAAAAAATACCACAACAATAATCATTCTCTCTCACAGTAAAAAAAAAAACACAAAAAAATACCACAACAATAATCATTCTCTCTCACAGTTCCTACGGGCCAGAATTCAGACACGGCACCTGAGATCTGGGGCCTCAGCTGGAAGACTTGCGTGATGGGGACTAGAATCATCTGAAGGCTCCTTCAATCACATGTCTGGTAGTGATGTGGCAGTCAGTGGGGGCCTAGTTAGCATTGTCAGCTGAAACACCCACCAATGGCCTCTCCATGTGGGCTATCTTCCTCAGAATATAGTAGCTAGGCTCCAAGGACAATCAGAGAGGGATGAGGGAACAAAGGATGGAAGAAAGAGGAGCGGGTGGGGGGAGAGAAAAGGGAGAGAGAGGGAGAGAGCGATCCATAGAAGCCATAGAGCATTTTATGACCTAGCTTTGGAAGTCATGCAGCATCACTGCTGCCACATTCTGTTGGTCAAGATAGTTACAAAGGTTGAGGGAGAGGAAGCATAGACCCAAGGTGTGTCACGGTCATACTTGACATAATAGAGGTATGTCAAGGTCACATTGTAAGTACACCTTGTGGGAAGAGATATTTTTGTGATGGCCATATAATTAAGGTCATCTTGTTATGGCCATCATTGGAAAACCAAATCTTCCCCATGAATATTCTTTTTGGTTCAAGTTATTCCAGATCTCAAATCATCATGCTCACTATCATCATCATAAACAAGTTCTTATGTAATGTCTTCCTTGTAGAGAAAACCATATTCTAATTCTTATTTATTTATAACAAGAGTTATAAGATGTTCATTTCCCTTTAGTTACCTTGTTCTTGGGAATTCTTTCATAATTTTTTCCAGAAAAAATAGCCTCACAGCTAGTTTCACTTTCCATTCTGTCTTGTTCTTTTGCATTATTTCATTATATTCAAACTCTTTGAATGTGCCATCAAAGAACTTTTAAAATAAAGTGAGAATAAGTGGAATAGGTAAAGGTAATAGCTCATTCACTGGTACTAATTTCCCAAATAGTTTTTTGGTTGCTGAACAGCTTGAGTTTCATTGCTAATGGCAAATAAAATAGTTATAGTAAAATGTGCCCATGAATTAAATTTTTGATTTCCATTTTTTTGTAGCTATCTAACCACCTTGTATTTTCAGACTAAAACTTTTCTCAGTGTATTTTCATTTTCATAATAAAACTTTCTGGGCAAGATTGATCTCAATCTGGTGATTCTTATATTAGAGTAAAATTAAGAAAGGGAGAGGAAGAGATCGTTTTCTTCATATAACAAAATAGAAAATACTAGTATTTGCTTCTCGTTTAAAATATCAAAGGCAAAACTACTATTGGATCTGACCTAAATAATTTATCCTAAATAATGGAGGAAGAGAGACATCAAGCAACTGGATATAGACTTGGCACAGACTTTTAGGTTTCTAATTTTGCACAACCTTCTGTGGTTCCTTCCCCCAGAAAATTACATTCTAACTTCTTATGGTTAAATGGTCTGCCCCTGTGATGTTCCCTTTTCCCCACATACCTCCTAGCTGCTGTTAACATCTCAGGGTTCCCATTATTTCCTTCTCCTAAAAATTTCACACACACACATGCATACACAATCATTCACCATATATGTACACATTCACTGACACACAAAAACTCATAAGTACACAGATACATACACACATACATGTATTCATATGCACATGGTCACTCATACATAGTCACTCCCAAACATGAGCGCGTGTGCACACACACACCAGCCTATTAGTACAATCCACCTTCTAACTTTGACCACATAAATAACCACTTGCTCATCTCTTCCCTCCCCTGACCAGGAGGAAAACCTCACATCATCATTGGAAGATACCTAACCTTTTGGGATCTACATGACAACAGCAACATTCACATTAAAAATTCACTCCCCAAGGTCACCCCGGGTCCTGAACTCCAGTGCCAGCAGTACATGATTCTACCCCCATTCTTTTCTGGTAATCAAGATTCTCAGAAAGAGTAAAATTTGCATAGAGTTAACCCTGAATATGTTTTATTTTTTATTTTCACAAAATTCTGTAACATGAGTACTATGGATTGAATTGTGCCACCAAAAAGACATATTGAAATCCTAACCCCCAGTAAATGTGACCTTTGCCAATAAAGTTTTTGCAGTTGCAATCAAGTTAAGGTGAGATTGTTAGAGGGGAGCCTAATCCAACGTGACTGATGTCTGTAAAGGGAGAGAAGAGGTACAGAGACACACAGGGAGAACACCATGTAACAACAGAGATTGGAGGGATGCAGCTGCAAGTCAAGGAGCAAGGGTGATTGGCCACCCCCAGGAGCTGGGCAGCAGCAAGGAATGACTCTCCAGTGTCAGAGGAAACATGGTTCTCCTGACACCTTGCCTCTTGACTGCTAGACTCCAGAACTGGGAGAGAATACATTTCCTATTGTTTTAAGCCACCCAGTTTGTGGTACTTTGTATGGAAGACTAATACCATAGTATTCAATAAATTACTCCTAATGGACCTCATGACAGAGAAGACAAGCTGGCATGTTGTTAGCCAGAACAACAAGAGGAGAGAACCTGAGAGGCAGACGAGGTGGGAGCCTGTAGCCTGGTTGTCCTAGTCTGCTTGGGCTGCTACAACAGAATCTGAAAGACCGGGTGGCTTATAAACAATGGAAATTTATTTCTTATAGTTCTGGAGGCTGGGAAGTCCAAGAGCAAGGCACCAGCAGATTCAGCCTCCGGTGAGGACCCACTTCCCAGGCCATAGATGGCTCTATGAACTCACATAGCAGAAGGGGGAAGAGATTCTCTGAGGTCTTTCCAGTTTGTGAGGCCTCCACTGTCATGTCCTAAGCATTTCCCAAAGGTCCACCTCCAAATACATTTGGATTTAACATAAATTTGGCGGGGGGGTGGCGGGGGGCAGGGGGGAGACACAATTATTTAGTCTGTAGCGCTGGTCAGCATTAAGTAACTACTTTAAAGACAATAAAGCTCTAACATTTTATGCAACTACTTTAGAGACCATTTCAGTTCTTTTAAGCCATTTAAGATGCAGACATGATCTGTTGCTCATAAAAAGGTAAGTGCTTATCCCTATGCACATTTGCAATATATTAATGTAAGTCTTAGGTATAATTGTGTATCTTCTGCATGTTTCTGGGTGAGCACTAGCCCACAGAATGTGTTCAGGGCCAATAGTGTATGTCCTGCTTTCAACATCAGCATGGCAATGGCTGCAGTTGATGATGTACCTGGGATATGCTGAGGCTACCCCTTTATGTGAATCACTTGGAAAAGATCTGGACCAGGATCAGAAAAAGACTCCTTGGGATGTTGGGAATATAGATACCATCAAAGAACAGAAGTGCAGCTTCCAGATAAAGGATAGTGTATATTAAAAGAGGAGGGAACAGAAGTTCCTATTTATTGAATCAACTTATTTCACAGCTGTATTGTCATCTAATCCTAAAAACATCTTCAGGCATGGGTGTCATACCCATTTGTAAGGATAATTAAATTGAAGTTCAGAGAGCTTAAGTAATCTGCTCAAAGTCACACAACTAGGAAGTAGAGCCAGGATCTGAATCTAGTTATGTCTGACTCCTAATTTATAGTGAGAAACTCAAACCCTTTAGAAAAGCTTTTCAGATATATTCTAATCAAGGAAAGGAGCTAGATTCTTTTATTACCAGCTTTATATTGTAGTGTTTTATATTGCATATCTTACTTTGATATTAAGAAGGCTAGACCAGCATGCATTGTTAAAATGACTCCCTGAGAGAGGGGATTTAAGAAATTACCATGGCAATTTTCTCTCCATAATAATAGAACCGCTGGTTTTTAGCCAATATTATGGCCTTGTGTCTTGGTTTCCTTTCTAGCTAGAGGTGGCCGTGTGTCTAATTGTCATCCAATGGAAAATAGATGGAACTGTGACACAGTTTCAGAAAACTTTCTCAGAGAAATTTGAAGCATGCCCTTTTCCCATTGCTTCTCCATCCCTTCTTTCTTTCTGCTGCTTGGAACTTGAATTAGATGGCTTGAACACTAATGACTATCTTGGACCCTGAGGACAAAGGCATCAATCTAGAGATAACAGACAAGTGAGTTGAAAAGTCCAAGTCTCTGAGGACTTTGTGAAGCAGAGTGGCCATTCAGTCCTGGACTGCTCACATCCCACCTGTATATAAGACAGAAATCAATGTCTATCTTGTTTAAGATACTATAATTTGATTCTTTGTTACTTGCAGCCAATGCTAATTCTAACTGATTTGGGTTCATCATAGAGACAAGAATTCTGTCCCTTAAAAAAATAAAAGGATATCTCTCGTTCTCTATATTTCCTACCTGGGTATCTTAATGGACTTCCCTTCCCCCCACAAAAGCCCAGAACCTTCAAGTCAAGTATTGAGTACTCAGTTCCCCTGTATTGCCAATAAAGTCAACACAACTTAAGCTTGAAAATTTTCTCCATTTCATTATTCTTCTTAGTTGGTGCTACCTTTACCTGCATATGTTCTATAATCTGGTCTGTCAAACTCCTATCTCTCTGCTCTTTCAAAGCCCTCATTATAGTTTGCATGTTGAGAGAGTGTATAAGCAAGACCCTGCTACTTACAATTACTTGCTCCCCATTCTTAATGATGTGAGGCTGAAGGATCAGAAGAACAGGCCCCAGGGCAAAGGGAAAATGAAATGAAATGCTCTCAGTGGCTCACCGGGAAGGCTCATCTAACTCTTTACCTGGAATGTCTCTGTGTTATAGCTTTGCTTTCTTTCATTATCGATAAATTCAGTGACCAGGAACTCTTTCTTCATCTTGTATAACTGCCAACACTTCATGAATATTTAATAAGCAGTTAAATATTCACAACAAGAGGAGGGAGACATAAAGTCTAAAATTCCAATCTTCATTTGTGAAATTTTATAATTCCTTTAAAAGCTATTTTTTAATTCATTTGACTAGGAGCAGAAGAAGCTTATTACTTCAGCAGGAAGTGGCCCACAGCAGCAGGTGAGAGAGATGTTGGGGCAGGGGGTGGGTGGTGGAAGAGGCATTACACACTTGGGAGCCAGCATTCCTAACATCCTGCACTCAAACACGATCCACTCTCTACCTCCACTCTCTACCATGGGTTAAACTACCGCTGTTGTTTGACCTGCCTGCCTCTGTGAGTCCCAAGGCAGTGTGATCAGCTGTGCAAGAAGGAGTAGAGGGTTTCTCCAGAATTTTGCCCCAGGGGCACCTCTCCTAAATGATAGGCTCTAGAACTCCAGAGATATTCAGACTGTATAAAGCCAATTCTTCAAGATATGGCAGGCAAGGGGAGGCCCTCTTCTAGAGCAAGAGCATGCTATTTCTAAGTTTGGTTTAATCAGTTCTCCATAGACACCAAGCATGGATGCTCCCTGAGGGCTGCATTAACCTGTCATCAACCCCTCTCTCTTTCCTCACTGAGAAGCAGTGGAGTGAAGTGAGCCTGTGGACTGCCCATACTCCCTAGTATTATCTCCAATCTGCCCAACAGAAGATGGGCTTCAGGGGACTGTTGCATAACCCGAAGTCCATCAAACACATTTCTCTGTGCCTTCAAAGAGTATCTAGAAGATGAGTCCAATAAACTCTCAATAAAATCAGTCAGCTAGCTATCAGGATTTGACTGAGAGAAATACTTGGCTGGAGTAACCCAACGGCTACTAACAAAAAATTAAATGAGAAAACTGATGGAAATAGAGGGGTACTGAAGTGAAATGAAAAAGCAATAACCAAATAAAAGCAATAACCAAATAATAGCTAACATTTACTGAGCATTTGCTGGGTCAGACATTGTGCATACTCTATATATTTTGGATAACAGTCCTTTATCAGATGTCTTTTGCAAACACTTTCTCCCAGTCTGTGGCATGTCTTTCATTCTCTTGGCAACATCTTTCTCAGGACAGACTTTTTTATTTTAATAAAGTTGAACTTATTAACTCTTTTTCTTTTTAATCCTCACCTTGAGGATATGTTTATTGATTTGAGAGAGAGAGGAAGGGAGGGAAACATCAATGTGCTTCCCATACACACCCCAAATGGGGACCAAACCCGCAACCCAGGTATGTGTCCTGAGTGGGAATCAAACTGTCGACTTTTTTGTGTGTGTGTTTGGGATGATGCTCAACCAAGAGCTACACTGGCCAGGGCGCCCTTTACTTTTATATTCACAGGTTTCAGTGATGAGGTCTCTTTGGATACCATTATTTAGCCTATTACAAGGACAGTAGCCTGACCAAGGGGCCCATGTCTAGGTCTCTAGAAATTTATATTATCATTTTAGGGAGAGAGAGTTATACTAAACAATGGCTCAAATTACACTGTTACATGTAAATCTGCTATTTAAATGCAATATGTTAAGGTTGCTAATTTATTTAAGGAAATATAGATTGCTCATCATTCAGCTACTTTGCATCATGTAGTCAGCCCCAAGATTATTTTTTTTGCCTGGAGCATAATTTCAATTTAATTAATGCTGTAAAAATGAATGTGAGCATATTAATGTGGAATTAAGTTAGAAAATGTTAAATTTAGTATACATTTTCTGAGGTGTGGTTCACTCATGACTTCTGTTCCTGTCATCTTGTGCTTGCACAGCTGGTAACTATAAATTCAACATGAAAACAGTGTTTGAAAATCAGCAGACATTGCACTGGGCTTAGGGGTGAATTTATCACTGAATTCTGTGATGATCTATATTCTCAGCCTGTTGACTTTGGGGGGAGGTAATGGCTATGGTGTCACTCACATAGGGGTCCAATGTTGGCCCAGCTTGTCATAGCACAAGATACTTAACTATATTCAGAAATTCTTTTCTGGTCTAACCACAGAGAGGAGCACTGAGCCAACCATCACACTTGCTGAGGGAACAGGTATAATCCTGGCATTGGGAGGGGCCCTCTGAGAGTTCAGAGTTCATTTACAGCTCTGGTTAACTTCAACACAGAAGTCTGGGGGGAGAGGGAAGCAAAAGATGTTATGGAAAGCATCAGACCCAACCCTCTTTCTAACAACCATCCTCATGTCAATGAGACTCCATTGCTCTCCCCCCTCATCCTGTGTTAGCATGTGGTGCCTGGCAGATTCTTTTCTAATGGTTGGGGAAGGGAATCTCAGTTGTAAGAGTAGCCATGTGTACAGTTGTTACCAAAGCCCCATATAATGAAAAAGCCTACCTGAGTTCCTCCTCCTCAATTTCTAAAAGGCTCAGATGGCTTGCAAAGAAACATGGGTCTTCAACAGCCATCTTCAAGGTTAGCAACAACAGCAACCCTCTCTCCCCATCTGCCCCTGACAATCACACAAAAGTACATATTCTCTTTCTCAAGGACCCGTGAGGCCTCCAGTCAATGGCTGACAGAAATGGAAAATCGATTTCAGATTTATCTCCGCGGGGAAGTAAGTATATTCCTTAAAAAAGTATAATCCTTAAAAATAATGAGTTATGAGGTCATGGAGGGCTTGTTCTTTTTCCTGTTTGCAGAGACAGTTTAACTTTAGAAGAAAAAGTGACTAATGAGCAGGACATTCTAATTCTAGTGATGTGCTTTTCCCATTTTAATGTCAGCTGAACCACAAAAATGTTCATTTTTCTCTCTTCATTACTCCTCAGGGCTCAGGAAGAACAGTGTCGCCAAAGGGGGGAAAAAGCTGGGTAACTCCTGCTCCCTCCACCCAACTTCCAAAAAACATAATAAGATGCAGCTCTGGCCTCAGCCAGCCTGTGTTGTCACTGTTTTTGGTGGAGCCATTCCACTTACCAGCAGGATGCCCACAAAGCAACATTTTCCATCCTTCTTAGACAGTAGTGGAACATAAGGAAGACAATGTTGTTCAGAAACCAGTACATTCAACAAGGTAGAAAGAGGCTTGATGTGCAAAAACAAGAAGTTTCCCTAGCAAGCAGACTCACAACCCCACCACCCTACGTCCATAGGTAGGATCTATTGAGTGCCAGCTCTGATTCTGATTACTGTTAAAACCCTGTGGACAAGCTTCTTCTCATTTAATCCTTGTAACAGACCTCTGATATCACACAATTACCAAATTAGAGAATTGGGATTAGAACCCAGATAACAAAGTCTGCATTCTCAAACCCTGTGCTCTAATCTAGTGGTTCTCTAATTTAAGCAGACATCAGAATCACCTGCAGCACTTGTCAAACTGTAATGTTGAGGCTCACCACAAATTTTCCAATTCAGTGGGTCAAGCAGTCACACTTTGAGAACCACTAACCTAATGCCTCTCTCTGATCATCAACAATCATGTTCTATAAAGGAAAAACTTCAAAACACCCTTCTATGACTTCTGTTCCCCTCTCCACTTCCTAAAAGAGAATCTGAGAACAATAGCTGGTGTACCAAAGGCCAAGAAGAGAAATAAGAAAAAGTAGAGCATTAGAGATGCCTATTTCTATCTTAACAACTCCGTTCAAATGAAACTCTCAATAGTGGCCCAGGACACCCATGACACACATCCTTAAGAATATGGCTCTCTCTTTAACGCGAATGCCTCTTTCATGTTGGCAGGAGTTGATCCTATGGAAATGACTATGGTATCCACCATCCTAGCTCTTGGATAAGTTCTTATAATTTAGAATACTTTGCATTTTCTATGTCTCTTGATCTGGCCCTACCATTTAGACCCACAGTGAACTTAGTCACTGATGCTTATGACTTTTAAGCAACATGCTCTCTATGAGTCTAAGTTTTTCTTTTTCTTTGAGGGTATGTCCCTCTCTATCTCATACTCTCCCTCTTCCTGTCTTACATTATTGCTCACAATTTTCTCATGGATTAGCTAACTATTGGTGATTCAATAGTGAAATTGATGCAGCACAACAACATTAAACCCCTCAAATACAGACAGCCGAGTACTTTGATTACACCGGGCAAGAATCTAACACAGCTCTTCTCCCCCACTTCTCTACTCCCAACAACATCCATACCCTGGACCTGAGACAGCTACCCATCTCCTCTCTCCCATTCACTTGGGACAGTGGAGCTTTTAGAATGCAGAACAATTATACAATTCCTCCCAATGGTGAGGCCACCTTCTGTAACTTCCTGAACCTCATGGAGCTATAGTGAGGAGGTGTGGGTGTGCTCCTAAAGGAGGAAGCTTGGCATGATCAAAGCTACTTTACTTACAGACTCAGTTTTGCTTTTTTTTTCTGTTTTAATACCAAAAAGTCATAAGATAACAATGATAGCAGATAAAGCTTCATGTTCCATCTGTCTGTATTGAAAGACTCAGGAAGTTATTTCCTTACTAAAAAAATTTATATTTGTAAAATAGACAAGCTTTGAAAAGAGAGCCTAACATTTGTGTACACCTACAATGTACCTAGAATACCTAGAATACAGAGGTTCCAACTATGCTTTCAGTTTAGTCTTTATAACAACTGAGAGCTTGGCTTTATTATATTTCATAGTCAAGAAAGCTGAGGCTGAGAGGTTATGCAATTTGACCAAGATCAAACTGAGCCAAGGCTGGAACCCAGACTTGTCTTTCCTCTATATTATATGGTTTTCTTGGAAAAGGATATAGTAAATAAAGTTGGCAGCCCTTGCCCGCTTGGCTCAGAGGTTAGAGAGTGTTGGCCTACAGACCGAAGGGTCGAGAGTTCAATTCCTGTCCAAGGGCACGGACCTCGTACCTCAGTTGTGGGTTTATCTCTGGCCCCTGTCAGGGCATGCGGGAGGCAACCAATGTGTCTCTCTCATGCCAATGTTTCTCTCTCTCCCTCCCTCCCTCCTTGGGAAAAATATCCTTGGGTGAGGATTAAAAAAAAAAACAGAGATGGCAAAGTGGAGGCCAAAGATAAGCAAACTAGCAAGGAAAATCAAAAGAGAGCATGCAATGACAAATATCAAAGGCATTTACATGGATTATAGAACCAGGACATTTCCAATTCAGACATTGATTCTAATGTGTGTGTTTTTCTTCAACATAGCACCAAGCAATTAACTCAATTCTCCATGGGCCCTGACTGGATGTCCCACAAATTTAACTCAATTGCGATACTATTTCCCTGGAGATAGCATCGGATTCCAGAGGTTAAGGTCTCCGTCCTGTAAGACTTCACCCTCCCCTCACTGCAGATGCCAACTGCAAATCAAGGTTGTTACCCTTACTCAGGAAATCAGTTTACTTACTAGACTGCCAGTTTATTACAAAGGCTATCAAGGGATATAAATCTATAGCCAGATGAAGATACATAGGACAGGGGCAGGAGCTTTTGCTCCTATGGAGTGTGGGGCCTGGCGTTCTGATTCACCAACTGGAGCCTCTCTAAAAGCCCATGCTTTTGATTGTTTCGATTGTTTACTGATTACATCACTAGCCTTTGGTAAATGAAAATCTCCAGCCCCTCACCCACCTTGGAGGTCAGAGGGTGGGGTCGAAAGTTTCAACCCTCTGATCTAGGTTGGTTCCTCTGGCAAATAGCTTCCATCCTTAGTCACCTAGGAAATTTCCAAATATTGACTCATTAACATAAAAGACATCTTGATCGATTGACAGCCTTACTTAGGAAATTCCAAGATTTTTAAAAAGGAGGCCCGGGCCAGGAATAGAGAGGAAGACCAAACATATATTTCTTATTATAAATTACAATATCACAACATGTAAAGGCCATTAACAACAAATAAAAATTTAAAACTGAAGACAGATTTGAGAAGTAATGAGAGACACTAATAGGAAGTTTCAGGGTAGATTAAACTACAACCTATGGGTACAAAAGGATAATGAACAACAAATGCTTGCCTGTGATTACAGGGGAGGGCAAAAGTAGATTTACAGTTGTTCATATGGAAAGTAATACAATAATTAATAAATAATAATTCAAGAACAAACTATTTCACATACTCATAACTGTAAACCTGCTTTTGCCCACCCCTTTTTTGTGAGTAAACCATAACAAAAATGTTGAGAAACCATGACCAAGATTATGGAGAATAAGAATGTGAACAAATCCAACTAAAATAAAGTATTTCTTTAGTCTTGTTAAATAGGAAGTGGAAAGGAAGTACAAATAAGGGTCAGGTTATAGAAATGATAAACCCTAGAAGTGAGTAAAGGAATGAGAAGAATAAATTGCCATAAACAGAGAGAGAGGAGGAGGAGGAAGATAAAGATGGCAAGGACACAAAGGAGGAGGAGAGGTGAGGGAAGGGGAAGGGGAGGAACGAGACACAGGAGGAGAGACAGACTTTTAAAAATGTTTCCAAGGAGCAGACATGCAGTTACTCTGATGTTTGTGGAAACATTGATTTTTCTATTAATGAGGGAAAATACAAATACAAAATACCTTTAATAATGTCAAAATAAAACTACAGAGACAGGTTAAAGTGAGAATACTGGCAAGAGGTTCTTTGGATAAAGGAGCTTTACAAATTAAAAGGCTGGGCTCAACTTTTTCTTCGAGCTAGAGGTACCCGAAAGAACCCTGGTGAATTCAATGGCCTTCCTTTCCTTGCTTTTCTCTGGCTCATTACTGAGGTGCAAACAGGCAAGATGCTGTGACAATGCCCAGGCATAAAGGGTTGGCTGGGCAGACACACCTGCTACTCTTTCTTTTATAGGTGGGAGCTCAGGATGCTAGTTAGGATTTGTACCATGTCTGAAAATGACCCCAAACCAATCCCTGTCTGTAGGGTAACAAGTGTGGGCAGCCCAGACTCAGACCCTACCCCATGCAGCTGTATTTATGGGCTATAGAACAGTAATTGAGGTTAACTGCCATTGAAAGACACACACCATATGATCTTTTTGCATCCGTTTAGTGAGATGGTTCCAGCATCAAGATATTTTCCCAGGGGCGCTGTGGCGATTTGCTCTCCCGGTTTATGTGCTCCTTGCATCTATGGGTTGTGCACAAGCTAATGGGGCTAATTGTTATTGCTCCAGTGGAAGTCCCTTTAACATTTTCCCCTACCTCCCGCCTCAATGTCAAGCCCATTGTCTTCTGGTGCTTTGGTTTTTCCACACTTTGTAGTCTTCATCCTTTAACTGCAGTTTGAAAGAGAAAGAAAAGTTCCCACAACTGGAGGTTGGCAGCCTTGACTGCTGCTCTCTGCTCAAGAGAGATTCGTTTTTGGAGTCACAGAATAAAATGATTTAAGAAAAAGAATCCTCAGTGCTCAGGCTCTGCCTTCTAGCTTCAAAGCCTTTTACAAGCTGCAATTCATTAAACGCAATAATCATTTGAGGCCAGCAGGCCGACCTCTGCAGGGAGAGGGGCCAAGCCCACCCACCCCACCCTCTTTCTCTTTGTGTTCCCAACCACAGAGAGCAGGAGGGGCCGAATAATGGTACTCCCACCAAGTGGCCGCCCATGGCCCTCAGCCCAGACCTGCTTTTCTTCTCCTCCTTGCCAGGGCTCCACGCTCCACTTAGCCATTGGGCACAGGCTCTTCTCTCCTCAGGGCTGCATTTGTCTGCCTTTCACAAAATAGACAGTCTGCCCACATTTTATTTCCTTTAGATAAATGAAGAATTTCCTAGCCACAGGGCCCAAATAAGCCTGACATCTGCCCCGTGGGACAGATGCCTCCCTGCTTGACCACTCAAGGACAGTGACCCAGGAGGCACTGCACCCCTTTGTCACCAAGAGACAGAGCCAGTGTGCCCACAGCATGCAGGGCCCATTGTCCCAACATGGGTCCTTGCCATCCAGCCATATCTGGTTACCCCTTGGCAATTCCCCACCCACTACTGCCAAGTGGTTGTCTTTCCAGAGAGGAGGTGGCATGGTGGACTGTGGATTTGTGGTATCAGGGCCACTGAAATGAGAGCTCCTGTGGGCCATTCCACAGTCTGGAAGCCCCATTTCTTTTGCCTTCTGTTCTTTCACATGCACCCTGTCCAGATCTTTTCTTAGAGAGAAGAGAAAAATAATAAAGACCCACCCATGGCATATTCAATTTCATAAGGCAATGTCGCATTAATTCTTATAGTTCTTCTTTCTTTCCAGTTGCCTTGCTTCTCCTCAACTCTACCCACCAGCTTAAGGAGAAACAATCATAGGATCCCCTTAAAGCACTACATTAATAATTCTAGTGTAAAAAGGTAGATTGGGTCTACTTTTGACAGCTGATCATTTCCTAGTGGTACTCAAAACTGTTCATGAGTTTCATCCACAGAACAACCTTAAAAATTTGTGCCAGGATTTTCTTGGGCCAGAATTCATGGGGGTGAAAGATGAGTAACCAAATCCCAAGCCAGGCCTGACACCATCCTTTCCTTTCTCACTGTCTCCCTCACCCCACCTCTGTGCCTTTTCTCAAGGTGGCCTCAAGACACGTTTCCTCCATTGCTCTCTCCTCTTGCCCGAAGATTTATACTCTGCTCCACATTTAAGGCCCAATGCCACTCCAGCAACTCCTTGAAGGCTTTTCTCTCTGCTGGGGCCCAGATGGGTCTCTCTTTTCTTTGGATGCTCAAATGTTCATATTCGTTGATGTACAAAAGTATAATTTTAGACTTGGAAGGAACCTTAGGCTCCAACCATCTCCATTTATAGACTCGAACATTGAGTCACTGTGAGCTCAAGGACTCTTCCTGTATCACACAGCTGGGTTGTAGAGGGTGAGACAAGAATTCATATTTCCTGACAATGACCTGCCTTCCCACCTCCCCCACAGATGATTGCCAGAGACAGGGATGCCTATGGGTCACCAAGGGCATCGTGCATTGCTCATTTAGTCCCCCTGAAAAGCAAGGAGGCAAAAGAGCCACTGCTTTCAGCAGAATTCATTTCATTCCACTGTGAGCCACACTCCTGCCTCCAACGACATTCTGATGGCACTCAATACTTCCTTACTCAGAACATCTCCAGAAAGTTCTGTCAAAAGCCCTTGATGTCCACTTTTCCCCCCTTTTCCCCAATTTTGCTTCCCTGCTCAGGTTACTAGCTGGACCCTTTCTGGACACAGAGCACTCAGATGTGTTTACTATCACACTCAAAGTTAAAAAACTATCTCTGTAGAGTGATGTCAATTGGCACCAACATGACCAGGACTTGGTTATAAGGAGGAGGTCCAGATAACTCAGAATATACTTGTGTTAATTAATCTTCTTTGTTTTAACAATGTAAAACTTACAGAAAAGCTTCAAGAGTGCAAAGAAGTTTTCTTCCTGAACCTTTTGAGAGTAAGTTGCTGGCATGATGTATCATGACCTCAAAATTCTTTAGTGTGTAATTCCTATTAAAAAGGATATTTTCCTACACAACCAAAACAGACATCAAAATCCAGACACTCACACTGATATATCACTAGTATTCACAGATCCCATTCAAGTTTTGCCAATAAAGTATTTAGGGCAAAAGCATCCAACCCAGGATGATTTGTTAGATTTAGGTGTCATGTCATTTAATCCCCATCATTCTGGAAAAATTCCTCAGTTTCTCCCTAAGTTTTGTGACATTAACACTTTTGAAAAGATTATAAGCCAATTATTTTGTAAAAAAGTCTCAGTTTTGGTTTGTTTATATCTCCTCATGATTAGAGCAGATGATGTATTTTTGGCATAAATGTCACAGAATTGATGCTCTCATTATATCTGAGGTGGTATATCAATTTGTCTCATTTACGTTAATCTCTTGTTAACAGGATAACATAGAATCAAAACACATAAAGTAAAAACCTAAAACTTATGAAAGACTTTACAGAAGCAAAATAATATGGAAATACTTTAACAAAATTTTCTGGTTTTGATAGGTCAGGGGGCAAAAGAGTAAATAAGGAGAATTTGAGAAATATAATTTATATGGTTGCTCATTTTTGATATATTGACTTTTGGACCTTATAAACAGATAAATATTTTTCCCTATAATTGACATGCTTTGGATTACAAAGAAAACAGCAATAAGATTCCCAAACAAGATAATTTATGTCTGATTATAATAATAAAAATATTAAAAATTTAAATTACTACTGGATTATTCAAGGATGCTTTTAGAAACAAGTCATGGGACAAAGAAAAAATCAAAACTATGATTAAAAATACTTAGAAAATAATAACAATGAGAACATTAGATTTTAAAAACTGTAGTATGGGATAATATAATCATATTTATAACATTAAATCAAGAGTTTTATAAAGTTATGAAAAATTAATTGAAGATATTATAAAGACAGTCAAAAACACAAAATAAAGAGGGAAACTACTCATTAAATAAGAAATAATAAACTGAAATTGGAAGAAAAGAAAAAAATTGATAAATAAATATCAGGGAGGGATAAATCTATGATTTAGTGTAATATTGCTTCAGAATTGTACAGACAGATCAGTGAAATTATATAAAGTGCTCAGAAACAGAATTCATGTATAAGTATTTCATATATCTACAAGGTGGCATTTTATATCAATGAAGGACAGTACTGGAAAAATAGGTTAACCTAAAGAAGTTGGGGAAGGAAGTCAGCTTTTTCACCATGCACCATGTACCCCAAATTACAAGTGATTAAAGAGTTACTTGAACCATGAAAAAATTATTTTAAAAAAAGAAGTGAGTATTATATCATAGTGAAAATAATCTCTCTAAATAGCATCAAGTATAGATACTCTAAAATTAAAAAAATGAATACATTTCATATATGACATTTACATAATTATAAACTAAAATGAAAAGAAAATTAAAAATTAGAAAAATATTTGCATTACATAAAACCAAGAGAATTTATCTCCATGTATAAAGATATCATATAAGCATTTAAAAATAGGATGACCCCATTTATTTGTGATATGTATGTGTAGATTTCATCAATAAATAAATCAATAAATAAATACCAAATCATATTAGTAAGCAAATACATTCAAATTAAAAGAATTAAATAGAATTGTATGCTTCTCAGCTTAAAAAAGATGAACAAAGAAACACTGCTACCCAATGTTAGCCTGCAAGGGAAAAAAATACATTTCATCTACTACTGGTACAAAGACAATTTAGAACAATCTTAACTGGGAAGAAATATGTCAGCGTGTATAAAAAATTTAACATGCATATTCTACTTCTAGAAGTGAATTCTAAAGATATAATTATGAAGGTGAGCAAAGACATGTTAAAATTAGAGACAACCTAAATGTCCAACAATAGTGGTTTGATTGACTAAATTATGGTACCTGAACAAAATGGAATAATATTCAACTATTAAAATCATTTTGCTGAAAAATATATAATGTTGAGTGAAAAAGAATATAATCCAATGTGATTCTTCCTTTAGTTAAAAATATATACACACAAATGATATAGAATGCTATACATATATGTATATGTATGTATATATATATGAAAGTAAACCAGAGGAATTTATGCAAATGTTAACACATTAACAAAAGTTACCCCTGTTTGAATGACTTTTGTTTTTCTATTGATAATTTTTTTGTTTTTTATATTTTCTAGTGATCATAGATGTTTTTATCATCAGGAAAAGAAAATCTGCTATTTTAAAACATGATTCAAGTCCTTAAGTGAAAGTTACTACACTCCCCAACACCCTCCCCCGCCCCAAAAAGAAAATGTCTGGTAAATGAGCTTGGCTCACAAGTCAAAGCCAGATACACTCAGGCAGGCTTCTTCTCCTCCTCTGACCCCGCTCATCTACCTCTCTTTTCAAGCCCTGCTCCCCCAGAGTACTCCTCTGTACACTTTGTACATAATAGCTCCTCCTTTTAGCCTTTTCCAGGGTTCCTGGAATAAGGCAAAGGCTGGGGAGCCCCATGGAACCTTGAGGTTCCAGAGCAGCTCCGATCTTCTGCCCTAGACCCCTGTGGACAACATACCCTCCAGCACACTCTCATCCCTGCATGCCTCTCCTGAGCTCCAGCCAGCCCAGCACAATGGAACATCACAGCTGTCATGGAAAGAAAGGCTGAGAGACCAGCATGGCCAGAACAAACTGTCCAAGCCACAGATCAGAGGGCAGACTGTGCCAATTGTTGTCACTATTCATGTGCCCAGGCTGACAACAGGGCCCCATAGAACGGCAGAGACTAACCAGAGGGCATCCTAGGCAGCCTGGAAAATTTTTTCACAACCAGACATAAGTCTTACTGCAATAATTGAGGTTAATTGTGCAGAACAAGGCTAAGAAGACATCATCACTGTTCCCCCTTGCACATGGCTTCTCTGGACTTCTGCAAGGAAAGAGAAACAGGACATGGACAGTAGGGAGAGGGGGTTCCAGTCCACATAGTGGTACAGTTTTGAAAGCTTCTGCTAGCCCTAAGTCCCTCGTCAACTAGCTTCTGTCAACTAAAATAATTCCTAGAAGCCTTAACACAATAGTTCATAGTGGTCATATGAATGGATTTGCAGCCTTTTCCCTGGAGAATAAATTAGGAACAGAATGGTGGGCAGGTGCATTCTGAGAAGGGGTCACAATGATGGTGTTTCCTAAGTGAACAGATCTAGCAGGAGACTATGAGTGATGAAGAGGCCACTGCAGGGCTCTGGTGCCTTCAAGAAAGAGGGAAACACAAAGAGAGGAAGTGTCTAAAGCAGGGTGAAGAGGTTCAGAGATCTAGTTTCCCTCACTCTTTGTCCTGGGCCAGCCCTGGGTTTGGGGTTTCTGCCTGTCTTCAGTGTTGCCTTGGTGCCTTGGTGGCGTTGTGTACAGGGAGAAAGTAGCTTCTTGTTTGATTTGCATGTGAGCAGGGCTTAGGATAGTAGTATTCAGCACTGAGCATAATAGTTGGTAAAACTTGGTTATATGAAAGGAAATCCTATATAATAAAAGCCCAGCAACCATAACAGCAGAACAACCAGAATGACCACTCACCCAGTCACTATGAGGTGCACTGACCACCTCTCAGTCCCTTTTCCCAGCCAGCAGCCTCCCAAAAGCTCTGATCACCAAGAGCAAATGGGAAACCAGGGTGGGTGGTGGGGGATGCGGGCAGCACCAGGCCAAGGCCCCTGCCCCGCCAGTCACCCAACACATAGAGGGGAACCCGAGGTGGGGGTAGGGCCGGCGAGCGGGTGGAAACGGCTGACCTCTCGGTCCCTGCTCCTAGCTGACAGGTTCACATTGCCCTATGGCAAACAGGGAATCGGGGTGGGAGGCAGTGGGGCGTGGGGCCAGCTGCCGGCAGCTGAGGAAGATGGCCCTGATCGCAGGCTAGGCCTAGGAACCATACCCGCTCATGATTTCATGCACCAGGCCTCTACTTTAATATAAAATCCATATAGTTTTAACATTCTGAAAGGCCAATTCATTTCATGTGTTTAGATCCAAAGCTTTTGCTTGAGTGGCAAACATTCAAAACCTGTCTAATTTCTGTCTCCTTTGCCATTCATCAAAACTTACTTGTCCAATGTCCTAGCTCTGCTGGGAGCCTCCTTCTTTAGGGAGTGGAGGATAAAGTGTGGTTGGCATGAGAGAGAAGCCAAGTTTATTGAACATCACTAGATTCCAGCAATGTATTGACCCACACTCATTGTAATTCTAGAGGCCATAGTATTTTCACTTCACCTAGTGGGTTGAGGAAGGGACTTGGACCATAGTGTTTAGTAATGTGGAACTCACTTCACCTACAGATACATAAGGCCCTCAAATTAAGTCATAGGTCAAGCCTATTCTCTAAGACAGCGGTTCTCAACCTGTGGGTCATGACCCCTTTGGCGGTCGAACGACCCTTTTACAGGGGTCGCCTAAGACCATCCTGCATATCAGATATTTACATTACAATTCATAACAGTAGCAACATTACAGTTATGAAGTAGCAATGAAAATAATTTTATGGTTGGGGTCACAACATGAGGAACTGTATTTAAAGGGCCAGAAGGTTGAGAACCACTGCTCTAAGAAGTCTCAGGGATCCCAGGCTGCTCCAGGCAAGCTATATGAGGAGCCAAGGCCACAGCTTCTTAATATGATTATAGGAAAAGTCCTTTTATTCTGTACAGTCAACTTTTGTTGCTTCAATGAACTTCTCTTGGTCTATGAGAAACTTAAGAAAAAGCATTCCCTTTGGGAAGGCAATTTCAATATACATGTTTTGCAGTGCATAATTCCTAAGTGAACATCTTAGAAAGCTTAAGAAACATATCAGTGAACTTCAGTAATGTCCAAATGTCTTCCTTGTCCCTTGCATGTTGCTATAAATTATAAGTCATAAACCAGGCTGGCTATATTGTTGTCACTTTGAGCAATATTTATGTTGTTGATGATATATCCATTTTTTTAAAAATCATACAGGCTGTTCTGACTGTGTCTAGAATAATAATGGATCCCTAACATATTATAAATTGGATAAAGAATAGAAAGAGAGAGAAGAAAGGAAACCTAGAAGCCAAAATCTCCTCCCATTGCACTCTTTTATAAGGTGGCTTTGCTTTTCCTTTTATTTTTCTTTGAAAACAAATCATAGTCTTTTAGAGTCTTTTCCATTAAAAAATAAACAGAGGTTCTTAGTAAATTGCTCCAAGTTTACATTCTTTGGTGAGTTTGGGCAAGCAGGAGTGATAAATATTTTCCCTTACTGGCCACCTGGCTCAGCTCTCCCATTCCTTGTCCCCCTCTCCTGAGAACTCCCTGACTGAATTCCTCTTTGGTATTTGCTTTAGGTTTTCACTGGCTATCATGGGTCTTCTCTGCATGAAAATCATTCTGATCCCACAAACAGCTCTGGTTCTGGATTCTCCTTTCATGCAAATCACTTGTTAAATCATCTCATTTCTCCTATTTCTGTTTGTCCAGAGTTGTTTAAAAAAATTTTTTTCAGTTCAATGTCTTATATTCAATTGTAGTGATTCTCCTTAAATAATCAGAATTTCATTATAATCAAAGTCAGTAGTAAACATTGTCATAAGAATAGATATAAAAATGCAAGTGAATTGAGAGAAATAAATCCTTATATTTATGGTCAATTGACTTTTGACAATGGCGTCAAGAAAATTCAATGAAGAAAGAATAGGCTTTTTTACAAATGATGCTGGGAAAATTGTATAGCCACATGCAAAAAAGGTAAACTCAGACCTTACACTATTCTCAAAATTTAACTTAAGATTTATCCAAGATCTAAATATAAAACCTAAAATATAACACATTTAGCAGAAGACAGGGGAAACTTAATTTAGGCAAAGACTTCCTAAATACTACACCAAAAGCATGACCCATAAAAAAAATTGATAATTTGGACTTCATTAAAATTAAAAACTTTTGTACTTCAAAAGACATCATTAAGAAAATACAAAGAGCCCTAGCTGGTTTGGCCCAGTGGATAGAGTATCAGCCTGCAGCGAACTGAAGGGTCCCAGGTTTGATTCCAGTCAAGGGAACATACCTCGGTTGCAGGCTCCTCCCAGGCCTGGGCCCTGGTCCCTGTGTTTCTCTCACATCGTTATTTCTCTCTGTCTTTCCCTCTCTTCCACTCTCTCTAAAAATCAATGGAAAAATATCCTCGGGTGAGGATTAAAAAAAAAAAAAGACAAGATAAGCCACAGATTGGGAAAAAATATTTTTGCAGATTACATATTTGATAAAGGACTAGTATCCAGAATATACAAAAAAAAACTCTTACAATTCAGTAACAAGAAGGTAAACAACTAATTTAAAAGCGGACTAAAGGTATAAATAAGCATTTCATCAATGAATATACATATATGAGTGGCTAGTAAGCTCGCCAAAAAATTGTCTGTATCCTTAATCATTCAGGAACTGCATATTAAAACTACAATGTGGTATCATATCATACAGACTAGAATGGCTATAACTAAGAAGACAGAAAATCACAAATGTTGTACAGGATGTGGAGAAACAGTAAACCTCACACGGTGCTGGTGGGGATGGAAAATGGTGCATATGCTTTAGAAAAAATGTTTGACAGTTTCTTAAAAGTTAAACATAAATTTCCCATATGACCCAGCATGTCCAGACCCATGCATCTAACCAAGATAAATGACAAATATGTCCACACTAACATTTGCACACAAGTGTTCATAGTCACATTATTCATTATAGCCTAAAAGTAGACATAGTACAACACTAATAAACCTCAAAAAAGTGAAAGAAGCCAGACACAAAAGACTACATATTGAATAAGTCCATTTAAATGAAATGTCCTAAAAAGGCAAATCTACAGAAAAAGACAGTAAATTAGTTGCCTGAGGCTGAAGGGTAGAACAAGGATTAAGTGTAAATGGTAGAACAAGGATTAAATGTAAATTAAGTATGAGAGATCTCACTTGAGTGATGAAAATGTTCCAAAGTGATTACTGTAATGTTACACAAGTTAATAAATCTACCAAAAAAAATTGAGTTGTACATTGAAAATGGATACATTTCATAATATGTAGGCCATCCCGTAAAGTAAAAGGCTAATATGCAAATTTTCCCCATTGGTGGGAGTTTGACCAGCCAGGAGTTAGATGTGTGCTGACCACCAGGGGGCGGCACGGAATGTGGTGGGCGTTGGCAATGCAGCGCTGGCAATGGGTGGCAGTGGAGGCACTGCTGGCCCCGATGGGCCCTGATGAGAGCAGGACCGAGGCCAAGGCAGGTGCAAGTGGGGGCTCCAATCACCCTGCCGGTTGCCCCACAGACGGTGATCAGTGGCGGTGGCAGGCGGCGGGGCTAGCAAGCGGGCAGTGCCAGGCAAAGGTGGGTGCAAGTGGGGGCCCCAATCACCCTGCAGGTCACCCCAAAGATTGGCCCTGATCACTGGCCAGACCTAGGTATCCTACCCGTACACGAATTTTGTGCACCGGGCCTCTAGTACCTTAATAAAGTTGTTAAAAGTCAGTAGCAAACAAAGGAAATGCAATGATAGAAGATTGTAAGGTTAAACTCTCAAACTCAACTTCAAATGTTTTCTATTTTTTATTAAGCCTAAAAAAAGAGGAGAATAGTGTTCTAACTGCAAAAATATATATAATTGTTATAATAATGGAGAATGTCTTTTCTGGAATATTAAAATGATCCATTAGTAGAAAATAAATAAGTTCAAATTAATCTAGCCATGATCAGAGGGAAAGCTAGTTTTCTTCTAAAAGTTTTCTTTGTAGCAGACATCCCATCTCAATGAAAACGTACCCTATCTCAATAAGAATTAGTCTTGAACCTCATATCCTGAAGTCAGATATTGGGGCAGTTGTCATTGATATTTTCCCTAAAGATCTTTCAAAACAGAAGCAAAAGAAGGGAAGAAAGTGGGGAAAAGCAAGGAAGGTTGGGAGGGAAAAAGAAAAGCAAGCAAGCTAGACGAGGAGACAAAGCATTTGAGATTTGAAGAAACGCAACCCAATCTCCCAAGTTGGAAAAATTTCACACAGTTGGTGAACCAAGTTTCCATAGCTGCCAACTCTTGGGACCAATTTTCAGAAAGAAGAGCCCATTGCTACTCCACTCCTTCAGTATGCGTGCTCCCTCACACTCTATTCCCGAATAATTACAAGCATACAAGTTATACCACAGACTGCAAGCAAAACCCCAGCTGCCTCCTGAAGCTGATTAACTCAGGAAGCCCACCAAAGTGACCAAGTGCCTTCCCCTCTGACCACCAGGGAATATGCAAACCACTGCCTATTATGGAAGTCCCCAATCCTGAGGATAGTACAGACTTTCTTTTGCCTCCAGTGCCCAAACCCCAAGTCAGAGCATTCTTCACAGGCTCCTGTGATCTTTTAACACTCCTGTTTCTTTCTTTCCTCTCAGCTAAGCAATAGCTAGCTGATCATTACACAGACAAGACTCTTCTAAAGAATAAATATGAATTCTGAGATTTCAGAACATGAGTCTGCAAAACTAAGACCTGTGGCTGTTTCTCTCCAGGGTTAGCCCTGGGATAATAACTAAGGTGTGTCTGTGCTGAACTTTTGGTCAACTTCTATGACAGATCCTAATCAATGCTATTTCCTATTTCATTCTGCTGGAAGATTTCAAGCCAGGCAGGAATGGTAGTGGGGAGACGAGGAAGTCTGGTTCTTTTTTAAGAACTGGGATCTTTTCTTTGGTTGACTGGAGAGTAGGGTGTGAGAAATGTACCTCCTGCTGACACAAAGAAGGGGTTCTGGTAACTGTTTATTTTACCCAGAAAAACTCTGAATGTCTATCAGACAAAAGGTAGCTTGTTCCTTTGCAGACTCGGTGATACTGTGGAATTGGCTGAGGTGGTTCCAAAAGGTGTTTGGCCAGTGCAAATGTATGAGCTTGGAGAAGGGCTTGCCAAATCCTGTTAAGGTTTATAGAAGTCAAGAAGCCATGGCATTCCAGCTCTGGTCATATTTCTCAAGTCCGGCTTAAATTTTGCGCTTGCAGTTGACTGGCTTTTTTGTATTTTGATTTTCATTAACACAGAAGGCTTGCTGTTGGCAATAATGTCTTGGAACGTCCTTGCTGGAGCTTAACATTTCAGCACATTTTGCATTGCCTAATGATGGAGTTGCGGTTTGCCAGGAAGGACTGTTAACGCTTTCCTCCTAGAACTGGGTAGAACTATCCCCATGCAAACCTCAGCTAGTTCAAACAAAGCTTCTGTAATGGCAACAGGAGAGAAAAGCTGCTATAAATACTTTTATAGGCTGCATAGGTGATTTACAACCCGCTTTATTAATCCTATAAAAAGGCACAGCTGAACGCCTTTAAGTTACATGCATACAGATGACTAATTAAATACACAGTTAAAAGTCTTGACCCAGCACAATTCTGACCATTAAAGAAACAAGTTTTGAATTTCCCTCTGGGCAAAAGGTTTTGGATAGATTTGTGGGTGGAAGAGGGTGGGAGGGAGGAAGAGAAGGTTGACATGGTAGAGGATGGCAGGTGAGAGAGCAAAGGGGAAAACTGAGTTTCTGCTGGTTCATGTTTACACTTCACTACAGTTATGATGACACCGCAGCCATATGATTGCCCAACACTGCCCAAGGCCTCCTATTCTGACCTCTGACAATGACTGGGCCACACTTAGCTTGAGCGGGGATAAATTAAAGTGGTTTTTTTATTGATTGATTTGAGAGAGAGAGAAAGAGACAGAGACAGAGAGACAGAGAGGGGGAAAGAAATACCAATTTGTTGTTCCATTTATTTATGCATTCATTGGTTGCTTCTGGTATGTGGCCTGACTGGGGATTGAACCCACAACCTTGTCATATAAGGATGACACTCTAATCAACGGAGCTACCCAGCCAGGGCCTGAGTGGGGATAAATTAAAATGGCTTTGGGTACATAAAGAATAATAGATTCCTAACAGTCAGTTTGGGAGGCATCTTAGCAGCCTTACTTATCCCAGTTGGTTTACACATTTAGATATTGAGATTCAGGGATGAGAGGCAATTTTGGTTTTGGTCACAGGACTAGTTAACAACAAAACCAGGACAAGAACCCAGACGCAACCTCTAGAACATTAACCTTTCTGAGACACCATTCCCTCCTCAGGCTGTGTTGCCAGGAGACACAACATATTTTGATGGGGGTAAAGGGGATTAGTGGAAGGCAAGTCAGGTAGCATATGATTCCAAAACTATAAACGTTTGCCAAACCATTTATCAGAAATATAAAGGCCCTTTTAGTTTTTAAGGTTCTCGGAAGGGATTGGAAGAGGAGGGAGTGGCTTTTCCCAACAGGGGACAAGCCCCAACAATTCCTCCATCAGCTCAGTGGGATGTTCTTTGTTGGTTGGCCCCCTCGCAAAGTCTGGCTCTGTACAAAACATTTTTAGAAGCTCCCAGATCAGGCTGTGAAAGTGATGTGAGTACAACGGGCCAATGGGTCAGGAAGATTGGACAACATGTCTGATGGGCCACCTGGAGAAGCTCATATTATTCCTCCTGCAGTTAGCTCTTGAGGTAACCCACCAAGGTCAAGGTCACTTCCACACCTACAGGCTGCTCACATAGAGACTGTAGCCGAGAACTCTTTTTGCCCCACAGGCATAGCTCTGTTTTGCTTGGTTTCCTTATGACTCTAGTCTAGGGCCTTTTCCTGAACTCCAAAAGTTCTCTTCCCTCTTTATATGTGAAGCACAGACCCTGGCTATTGCCTCTATCAAGAAACAACACTCACACCGTTTTTCATTGACCTTCCACCCCTTTCACCAGCTAATTCCTATCCATCATTCAAGTTTCTGTTCAGATGTCACTTCCAAGTAAGAGATCCTAAGAGTAGATGCAGGGCTCACTCACCTGCTCCTACAAGAAAATTATATATATATAATCACTTATCATACACTTATAATTGTCTAGGTTCTAGTTGTTTTTTTCCACTAGACTGTAGGTTCCATGAGGGTAGGGACCATGTTACCTTAATGACCATTGTATCTCTGGCATCCATCATGGTTCTTGGCATATAGAGTGATGCTGATGAAACACTAAACTTCTTAAATGGCCAAATGTTCCTCCTTCTTCCACACGATCTCCTCAATGCTTTCCATATCTGCAAATAAGTTCATAGAATATAAGTTTTCCCATTAAAATAAAAAAAAATATTTTGCTGTAGGTGCAGGGATACAGATGAAAAATACTGAATGTAGGGATTAGATTAGTTTTCTAGGGCTGCTGTAATAAAGTACCAGTGACTTGGTGTCTTAAACAGCAGAAATTTGTTGTCTCACTGTTCTGGAGGCTCGAAGGCCACCATCAAAGTATCAACACGATTGGTTCCTTCTGAGGACTATGAGGGAAGGATCTGCTCTAGGCCTCTCTCCTTGGCTTGCAGATGGCTGTCTTCATGTTCACATGGCACTCTCTCTGTATGCTTGTTTGTCTCCAAATGTCCCCTTTTTGTAGGGACACCAGTCATACTGGATTAGGGCCTTCCCTACTGACTTTGTTTTAACTTGATGACCTCTATAAAGATTCTGATTCCAAATAAGGTCACATTCTGAGGTACTGGGAGTTAGGACTTCAACAAATCAATTTTGGGGGACACATTTCAACCATAACAGGGACAGTGGAAGACACTGCAACTCTAATTGGCCACTTGAAAGCCTAAAATCAAAACAAAGTAAAAAGTCTCTCAACTTTCTCTGCGGGCTGGATATGGTCACTTCTTGAAGGGCCTGGAAAGCCAGGCTGGGTAGCATATTCTGAGGATATAATCCTCTCCAAATTGGGAGGCTGAGAATTTTTAAGACCCTCCACCAGAGTGTTTGAAGCGCTTGGCTAAAGGAACCCCTGGATCACCTGTCACAGTCAAAGAACTTCACCTTTGTCCCCTCACAATCATTCCTGTGATCCTGATGGGAGGCAAAGGGAAACTGAGTTTCCCAAGGGAGTTACAGGGTTTTCATTTCTTACTCTAAACTCGCACTATTATTCCAAGAATAACTGTGAAATTGGAATTTGAGCCATAAACCTGGTGAGTAAGCAGTGAAGGTCACTTCCAGCTGAAATATGGCTTTGCTTGCTGATTCACTGTTTCTCTCTGAGTCCCTTTCCCTCCTGGCAAAGCCAGAGCCAGGCAGATCACTAAAGCAGCCTCGCTCCTGCCTCCTTCAGTTTCAACTTGCATTTGTTGAATTGTGAGTGATGTTGTGCATCTTTCTCTTTGTTTATAAGCCAGGCATACTTCCTCTTTTGTAAGCCCTCTTTATATTTGAAGAAAGGTAGCTCTTAATGTGGCTCTTCCTCCCTCCCCACCCCCAAGTTTCCAAGTTTCAGTTTTAGTCATGACATTTTCCCTGCCAAAATTGTAAATGCTTATGTAGTCAAGTAATCGGTCTTCTCCTTTACATCTCATCGTTTACATTTCATATGTGTTCTCCTCTCAGGAGGCTTGTTAATTCCCTAATGGCATCTTCTGCCCCCACCTCCTACACCAGGAGTTGTTCGGGTCTGACTTATTTGGGAGTCTTAGGAACGACACAGGCTCCTCATGTGACAGGTTTTACCTTCTCAGGGTGGCTTTGCAATTTCCTGGATAAGACACATTTAATAACCTTAAATAGCACTTGTATTTATAGTTTTATCATATTTGATGTAACTATCTAGGTAGATAAATGTGCGTGTCTCCCACCAGTCTGGCCTCTACAGAAGGCAGGGACTTTGCCTTATTCACTGTTGTAACCCTGGAGCCCAACACATGACTTGCAAACAATAGATGTTCAATCAATGTTCTCTTGATGCCATCATGAGGGCCACTCCTCTAATGTGGTGCCCCTTACCCTTTAAGTGCCCATGTTAAATTCCCTTAGATTATTCAGCATCTGAAATGTTATCAGTTCATTGGTCACATGGTATTAAGATGGTCATGTGACCCTACTCTAAAAATACTTTCATTAGCAAAAGAAGCTAAGGACTGAATCCTTTGGAGTCAGTCACTCAAGTTCTAGGCCTAGGCCTGCTGGTCTATGTTTGAGGCTGAACCAGATTAAGAGACTTTTCATCCAACACTTTGGCTATCGCTTACATTAACCTTTGTCATTTGTTCCTTCTCAGAGTCACACAATCACCAAAAGCCCCATCTTTAGTGGCTTCCATTTTGATGTTACTGTTCATGAAGGGACAAAGCTCAACCTCTATTAAGAAATGGATGCTGTAAATAGAATTTTATACATTTTTCATGTGGCCATTAAAGAGAATAATAGAATAATGAGATCCTTTTCTAAGTCTACACATGTGGCAACCACCACTCTCAACCACTCAGTTTTTCCTCCCTCACTTAGCACTGCTGAGAAAAGAGAAGACACACGCTTGCTGAACTACTCCAAACCTAGGAAACCAAATGCAGTGATTTCGTTTGCGGAAAGTAACCTTACTTTGTGTTTCTCAGTTCCACCTTAGCAAAATAAGGCTGCTACTCAGGAGCTGGGCAAGCATATGAAGGGAGAGAATGAGAAGAATGAAGTGGGATGTGCCTGTCACATCCAGCACAAGTCTGCTGTTGGACTTGCTATGAAAGTGACTCATTTCATAAACAATACAGCTGCTGTAGGAGGCAGCCCTGTCAGATTTGATGGATGGCTGTGTATCTCTGGATCTTCTGCAGTTGTTGAGGCAGACAGGCTTTGGGGCCAAGCAACCATATCAAATACAACTTGCGTCAATAAGAAATATGAGAATGTTTCTTACAAATGGTAAAAATAAGGCAAAGTTCTCTAAATTCTGGGACTCCAGATCCTACATGTGGCCCCAGCCTGCCTTTTAACCACAGTTTCACAGCTGACCTTTCTGAGTGCCCCTGCTTTGCAAGGGCAGCTCTTGGAGTCACTTGACCTTCATAGACCAAGGTCAATCTCAGTTGGTCCCAAACAGGAAAGCTTGAATGGGGAAATGGATAAAGTATAGCTGGTATGAGGAAAGAATGAATTTCTGGCAAATGTGAGCTTGAGATAACAAATCAATGGGTCGGATAATGACTTTTCTCCTTTCTTAGTGTAGATCTAGCCCCTTTCCTCATTTCCAGCAGAACCACCACCAACAGGACTGCCAAGAATAATCACCTATGGGCTGTTTTCTGATAAGAGGGTATGGACATTAGTGGAGCTAATCTCCATCTCCGTCCTTCACTCAGGCTGAAGGGACAATGGGTTTTGGTCTGGTCTGACCTCTCAAGTCCTAGGAAGCCTGAGTCCTGGCCAGGAAAAACACGAATTTTGATGGAGGGAATGTGATTGGAAGAACTCTGGAAGAGCCTTCCCCATCAAATATCACCTTCATGGTCTCTGAAAGCTCCTGATAAGATATTTCTTTGTGTTAATACACTGAAGGCATCTGTGGATCATAAATGTAATCATAAAAGATGGAAGCAGTAAGCCATTTCTCACAGGACATTTCCAAAGGAACTTGATTCTGGTTGGATTTCTCTGAGGAGAGCTCCCACCTCCAACCACCATCAACAGCACTTCATCATCTCTCCCTTCTGCCTTCAACTCCTTTGTCCTATCCTCTTTTTTTCATCTCATTTTCTCTTCTCTGACAGGCCTCGGTCTTAAAAGTGTGGCTAGGTTAGGCCCTCACGACTCAATGTCTGGCCCAGCAGCACTGGTATGACCTGGAGCTTTAAAAAAAATGTAGGCTCTTAGGCTGCATGGGAGACCTGCTGAGTCAGAACACGCATTTTAATAGGTGACTTATATACAAGTGAAAATTTTAGAAGTCCAGATGTAGGCCCCTCTTCTCAGACTCCATTTGAGAATATTCATCCATCATTCCCTCCACCTTGAAACCACTGTTCCTGGGAATTCTGGTCTCAGCGGCCTGACCTGGCAGTGCTGTCAGCCTCAGGTCACCGGATGGTTTCTCTCAGGGATTCACAGTCACTCACCCCCCAGCTTGTGGAAGGTTGCCTTTCTCTTGCTCTTGGAGATACTTTTAGAAAAACATTTCAAAGTTCCATTGAAACCACATTCTGGTCTCAGCGGCCTGACCTGGCAGTGCTGCCAGCCTCAGGTCACTGGATGGTTTCTCTCAGGGATTCAGTCACTCACCCCACAGCTTGTGGAAGGTTGCCTTTCTCTTGCTCTTGGAGGTACTTTTAGAAAAACATTTCAAAGTTCCATTGAAACCACACATCTATCTTGTCTAGTCAACCTCTACTCCAGCAATAATTAGGGGAGAAGGTTTTGTTTATATACCTGGGCACAAGGAAGAGGAGTGCTGACAGCCCCTCTGACTTATTAGTGGGTGGGGGCTAGTAACTCCCCTCAGCCCAGGCTCCCCCCAGACTAAGGATTTTTACCAGCTAAGGAAACTTCGCTTTTGAAAACCAATATGGAATATTCTTTACAAAATCCCTTTAGCAAGTCAATGTACTAGAAAAAAGGGTCATCTCAAGGGCTTGCTCTACATTCTAAAAAATGTTTTATTCTGAGGAAATTGTAGATTCCTATGCAGTTGTAAGAAATAGTACAGAGTTTCCCCCAATGGTAACATCTTGCAAAACTATAGTTCAATATCACAGCCAGTGTACTGACATTGATGCAATACATCAACTGTCTTCAGATTTCACCAGTTTTCATGCACTATTTTTATATGTCTGTGTCTTTTGTTCTATGCAACTTTTTTGTATGTGTGCATCCTGTGACCACTGCTGCAGCCCAGTTACAGAATAGTTTCATCCCAAGGATCCCTTGTAACACCCTTTTATAGCCATAGCCATTTCCTTGTCCCTCTGCCCCACCCCCACAACCACTTGGCAACCACTGATTTGTTCTGCATCTCTATAATTTTTAATTAAAAAATGTTATATACTGTATATGGAAACACACAGTGGGTAACTTTTCACTATTGGCATTTTCCAGTCAGCATAATTCTCTGGAGATTTATCCCAGCTGTTGTGTCAAATCTGTGGTGCATTCCTTGATATTGCTAAGTAGTATTCCATCATATGGCTAGACCAGTGATGGTGAACCTATGACACGTGTGTCAGAGGTGACACGTGAACTCATTTTTTTGGTTGATTTTTCTTTGTTAAATGGCATTTAAATATATAAAATAAATATCAAAAATATAAGTCTTTGTTTTACTATGGTTGCAAATATCAAAAAATTTCTATATGTGACACGGCACCAGAGTTAAGTTAGGGTTTTTCAAAAGGCTGACACGCCGAGCTCAAAAGGTTCACCATCACTGGGCTAGACCACACCTTAACTATTCAGTTTACCTTTTGAGTTGTTTCTAGTTTATGGGTAGCACAAATAAAACTGCTATGAACATGTATGTACAGGTTTTATGTGGACATAAGTTTTTCTTATTCTGGGACAAATGCCCAAGAGTGCCATGGTGGGGTCATACAGGAGTTGCATGTTTCATTTTGTAAGAAACTTCCATACACTTTTCCAGAGTGGCTGTATCTTACATTCCCACAGGCAATGTATGAGTGATTTCTTTGCTCTACATTTTAAATATTTTAATTGGACTAAATGTCAAAATCCCAGCCCGTTCACCAGTTTCCGTTAAGCACCCCAAGAAGCAATAACTGAAAGGGAAGCCCTCACCCTCTTTGTGTTGCGAGCTTTGTGGCCCCCTCTGCTGTAAGGCTCTCTCTGCCCACGCTCGTTTTGATTCTGCAGACCGTCTTCCCTCCTCTGAGCACCTTCCAAATCACTTATCAACATCAGCTGCAATTCCTTTGTGTCTTATTCTGATCATAATCTCCTAATCCTCCCCAGATGCCATGCCATGCCATGCCCAGCAAGTGGAGCTGGGCCTGCAACCACAGCTCCTGACTCAGCACCTCGGACAGAAGAGTGGGGCCTCGGGCTCCAGGGACCCAGGCCATTGCCAGCCACTTACTCTTTCCAGGCCCAGGGGACAACTCAGTCTCCATCCCTATTTTGCCAAGTGTGAGGAGGGCAGAGAGTGCAGGCCTGAACTGAAAAGGCCGGGCAGGCAGCAGTGGAGCTGGGCCTGCAACCACAGCTCCTGACTCAGCACCTCGGACAGAAGAGTGGGGCCTCGGGCTCCAGGGACCCAGGCCATTGCCAGCCACTTACTCTTTCCAGGCCCAGGGGACAACTCAGTCTCCATCCCTATTTTGCCAAGTGTGAGGAGGGCAGAGAGTGCAGGCCTGAACTGAAAAGGCCGGGCAGGAGCTGCTCAGGGGGAAGTTCTGGCAGGGGGTGGACACAGCCTCAGCACTAGGAGCTTTACCACTATGGCCAGGCCTTTCCTTGGTTCTGAGCATCATGATCGTAAGATCGTAAGTGTAACAATGCTAGTTATTCTTTGTGCAGTGTTTGATGTGGGCCAGGGGTATTTAAAATACTCTTTCCAGCATCCATTTCCTAAATCCTCATAGTCCAGTGGTCGGCAAACTCATTAGTCAACAGAGCCAAATATCAACAGTACAACGATTGAAATTTCTTTTGAGAGCCAAATTTTTTAAACTTAAACTATATAGGTAGGTACATTGTTATTAACTTAATTAGGGTACTCCTAAGGCTTAGGAAGAGCCACACTCAAGGGGCCAAAGAGCCGCATGTGGCTCGCGAGCCGCAGCTTGCCGACCATGGTCATAGTCAGTTCTATTCTCTCTATTCTCCAACTGAGTAAGTAGAGGCCTGAGATGACACAGGGATTGAAATCCACACAGCCAGCTTCAGAGCTCACACTTTTAACCACATTATTTTATTCCCTCTCCAATGAGTGGAACTCTGCAGCTCCAGGGTCTACAAACCTTAAGAGAATCCTGTGCCCTACTCTTACTAATCCAGACCCAAGTCATTTGCATGAAGGGAAGGAGGGTCCACGTCGGGTGGGGAGCAATCACAGGCAACAGCTGTGCCACTTATTAATCAACTTTTGGTTCTTAAGAGTCAAGTAGCAATGCCTTATTCACACCAACCAACATCTGGCAATTTACAAATTCCACAATAAAGGAAGACAACCAAAAAATTGCTGCCCGTACAAAAATGTTTAAGAGGATACGCTATGCAGCAAGCTTCGGGGGAGAGTGTGGCTCTCATCCACCTGCTCATGGCCCTGTGGCATGCCACAGCCCCCAATGCATAGCTGTCGCATGCCATTCACTCTGGCAACAGGCATTCCACATGCCCCCAAATTCTGCAACTTGTCCTGTTGTGCCTTCTGATGCAACAGCTTGCTGACAGCAAATATTTCTTGATAAAGGAACTCAGCCCCCAAGCTTGAATGCTATTTGACTAATGGGTTAAAATCCCCCACCCCACTTTCAGCCACACCTCCATATTATACACACATCCCAGCTTGCATAACCTGCCAAACATTTCGTCCTGTCCTGAAGACGACTGCCTTCTCCTGGATTCTTTGTCTCCTTAACCATGCTTGTCGTGGGACCTTCTGACACAGGGCTGCCAAGAACAACTTGGAATTCCTTTGATTGCTCCTCCCCTCCTTCCCTGGCACTTGGGGGAGCCCCACCCTCCCTAGGCACATTCCATCCCACTCATCCACCCACCCTGGCCTTTTTGCCTCATCAGGTGGTGCCACTCAAGCTGGCAAGCTGCTCTTTTCCCTTAGGCAAGGGATTATTTGGGTTTGACTGTGTTATCAACTTTATGTGGTTTAAGGTAGGACGTTAGGATTTAACCATCAGGAGGCTGTGATTTTCAGTCCTGATTTTTGTGCTAAGATCCCAGGTGCCAGTAGTGTTCAGAAGCACTGGTTATCAACAATCCTGTAGACCATAGCAATCCCCGGCCCTACCTTCATTTCTAGGAGTGCCTTCAATGTCAACTTTACCCCCCTAACCGTTTATTTCACTGCTCCAAAGCAACAAATGTCTTCTACTTAATAACCCCTCCCTTGCTTTATTTTCTTCTTTCATCTGTTTTTTGTATATGCTGTTTTGTATGTTTCATGTCTTCACAAACTGGTTTCAATCCTTTCTGGTTACAAATGGTGGGAGAATTTTTTTTTAAGTAAAGAAGAAAGAAAAGGAGGGAGGGAGGGAGGAAGGAGAGGGAGGGAGGGAGGGAAGAAAGAAAGCAATGAAAAAGATGCAAACAAAATAAACAAATTCCAAACAAAACTCTGTTCATAGCAAATGAGCTTGAAATGCCTAAGCAAATTTAACTTTTCCATATAAGTGAAGCAAGGAGCAACCAAGGGGCAGGAAGCATTTGAAATCTCAAAGGTAAGAATGGAACAGCTCAGATTTCTTATATTCTGTGCACATCTTCAGAGGTGAGTTAAACTTTCTGATTCTCTATCTATAAAATGAGATTGGAATTATTGAACTAGACCATAATGACTAAGAAAAGGCAGTCACCTACAAAATATTGGCCTTACAAATACAAAGTGGTATTATTAGGGTACATCAAAAACTTGATTTCGAGCAGTATGTTTATTGCTGGAATAAAAGAGTCATTTGTTACTATTATCTAGGCAGAACCACAAATGCTAATTCCAGTTTAGAAAGTGTCCTCTTTAGATTGAAAAGCAATTTTTGAAAATTATGGGAGTGAATACACAATAACTCAAAGCACCCCATCAACTTTCCTCACTTTTGTCCTGTTCAGTTCCCTTTGGAAAGAACTGATCCTGGGACAATTTATTTCATATTTAATGGCTCACTTTGCTTGGCCTCTTAACACCCCTTCTCTCTTTGATGCTGCTGAATCTTCTTAGCACTCTTTTTAGTGGCTTACGTGACATCACTACACCTGCTCTCCCCTGATCTTCTCGCTTTCTGTTGCTGGGTTCTCCTTCTCTATCCTAACTATGGCCTCTTTTCTGCTCACAATATTCCTCTTCCTTCCAGTGTTTCAGTGTTTCCCAATGAGGGTACCATTGGCAACTTGATTGGGACAATGTATTGTGTGCAACTGTCCTTTATATTGTAGGACAGACAGGAAAGCCAGGAACCCAGTGTGCCAGAGGGAGAAGAGAGAGAGGGGACTTCCTTTGTTTGAAAGTTTAAATATTCAGGTTTCGTGCACTGGAAGTGGCCACACCTATCCTGGCCACTAATTTGGTCCCAGATATGACTGGCAGACAGGTAGGCACCTTCCCATGTCACTCAGACCTTTACTGGGCATGTGTCTAAACTGCCTTTGTCTAGTCCCTTCCCCCATCAATTACCATAGAGGGGAACAGACTTGGAGAATGTTAAATGCAGCTTTTGGGCAAAGCTATATAAGTAGCATGCCTATATCTAGTCTTCCCTTTCCTCCTTTCCTGTTAAATAATAACCAGGTACTACAATGGCATCAATGCTACAACATTAATTTATATCATACCCACAAATTTTTATTATAACATACCAACACGTTCATAATTTAAGCTAGATAGATTTAAATCTCATGTGAAAAAAGAAATATCTAGTAAAACTCTGAAGAGGAGAATAAAGGGGTAACAAGTCCAACTGAATAGTAAAATATACTACAAAGCTACAAAAATTTAAATTGCATGATACTAGCAGTATGGACTTGGGGAACAGTGAGCGTTAGATTATAGCAGGGAGTGAGGAATTCCTTGCTTTGTTCATGACTTTAATGGGAAATGTTTCTTAGTTTACATTTTAAAAAAGGTAACTTTAATGAGATTTTAGAGCAAAGAATAACAATACTTTGGAGATGTGTGGTCAGGATATGACAGACCAGATATTGACACATTACATCCATGGGCCAAATCCAGCTCACTGGCTGTTTTTATAAATAAAGTTTATTGGGACATAGTCCCATTTTTTTTTGTTGTTTTTGTTTGTTTGTTTGTTTGTTTATGTACTATCCATGGCTGCTTTCACTGAAAATATTTATTGTTTCTTTATTTAAAAATGTTGCCATTTCCTATGCTAGTCTATGCTTCAGTAAGAATTCCAAAATAATGTCTTCATTACATAACAAAAGTGAATTTTTCTTGCTTAAACTACCTATCCAACATATGATGGCAGGGACACATGTCCCAATATTCACTCAGGGATCTAGGTTGATGGACTCTCTCAATCTTTTAGCTGTATGTCCAGAATACACACTCTTCTAGTGACACATATTACTTCCCTCATGTTCTATTGGACACATAGTACTATACTTGGAGGTCTAGGAATTGGAAAAAGGAAAAAGCTCTTATCTTTTCTCTTGGGAGTTTACAGTTTAATAACAAAGAAATGAGGGAAGAGACCAATAATCAGCTAAAATCAAAGTAGGTTCCATCAAGTGGAGCAAGGTTCCAAAAGGAGGCAAAAGCAGGAAGAAAGTGAACATATCTGTTTCATGATATGAGCAAAAACTTTGAGGTGGAGTGGCACTGAAGATCATTTAAATGGAGGTATAGGATAGGGAGTGTTTAAAGAAAAAGGACACTGTATTAGAAGTACCAGGAAATAGCAAAGAATCTAGTTTAATTGAAATAACAGGGTGGGACAAAAGTAGGTTTATAGTTGTGAGTATGTGGAACACAGAGTTTATTCTTGTATTATTTTCCATATGAAGAACTGTAAACCTACTTTTATCCCACCCTGTACATGGTGTATTTAGGAAAAAAGCAGGTAATACGGCTAGACTGACAGTCTGGGGCCATTTGTGAGGATCTTGAATGTATTGAGTATGAAGGCTTTTGCTCAATATAGTTTTCTCAATCTCAACAGTTTTGTTCACCATTATATCCTCAGCACCTAGAACAGTGATTGGCACATGCAGATATTCAATAAATATTTATTAAGTGAATGAAAGGATAGAGAAACAATTTCCTAATTTTCTTCTTTATTATTTTATAATTTGCTGATAATGCACAATAAAGAAAATGTATCAGTGAAGATTGATAATGCTGCTGACTCTTCGATCTTTTAAGAACATCTTCAATAAATAATCTGGGCCTGTTGGCACTCTGCAATTAAATATGGCTGAAGGTAATTATATTGTCCATCTCCCTGCTTTCAACCAAGTTTCATCCATTAATTTCACTGTCCTTCCCCCAAATTCTTTTATTCCCTCAACTCCCTGCTCCACTTCTGCCAGCCATACAAGAGCTCATCCCATTACTCCAAGTGACTTTGTAGTAAGTACTCTTAAATTAAGTTATTTGCCTTTAAGTTACTTTTTCAAAAGGAAACTCTAAATTAAGAATCACTTCAAATAAATGGTTTAAAACACCTCTTTCTTATAGCATAGACCAAAATAAATTCCAGATGGATTAAAAAATAAACTGCTTTAAAAAAATTCAAATCATAGAAAAAAATGGAATCAGATAGCTATTAAACAGTTGAAGAGAACATGACTGTGTAAGCTTAAAAGATATTCTAAAAGGGAAAAGTCAACAGGCTTACTACTGAATCTTAAATGCCTTTAAATGAATAAAAAACCAATATAATAAAAGAAGTCACAGACTAAGATTATTTTTAACATATATAATGTAAAAATGGTGAATATATTTAAAGTAAAAAAAAAAGCTTGAACAAATTATTAAGAGAGATATCAAGATCTCTGAATGTGCAAAGGAAAAGGAATTTATGATAGGGGAAAAAATAAAAGAAATTTTAGAAAAATGGTCAGTCTCAGTAATGAAATCCAAATTTTAAAAAAATGTAGATACCACTTTACTAGAAAATTTATCAAAATACAAATTATATAAAATCCAACACTGGAGAGATATAGTAAGTAATAATAGCACTTGCATCTGTAGCTGCTATGTTTGTAATTGGTGCAGCTCTTTAGGAAAGCAATTTGGCAATATGAATTAAGAAACATAAAAATGTAGTTACTTTTTGATCCAGTGATTTCACTTCTGAGAACCTGGCCTGCGGGGATCGGGCCGAAACTGGCAGTCCAACATCCACCGAGAAGTCCTGGATTGCAATAGGGCATAGGCCAGGCTGAGGAATCCCACCGGTGCACGAATCCATGCACCGGGCCTCTAGTAGGATATAAGGATACTCAAGGACTATACTGAGCGCTTCAAGAGCATGAAAAAGGTTATAAAAACCATAAAAAAAAACAGTCAGAAATGAAGAATACAGTATTTGAAATAAAGAATACACTAGAAGGAATAAATAGTAGTTTAGGCAAAGCAGAGGATCCAATCAGCAATTTGGAAGATAAGGTGGCAGAAAACACATAATCAGAGCAGCAATATATTTATATTTAAAAAATTTTAAGGGATTTTTGGGACAACATGAAGCATAACAACATTCGCATCATAGGGGTACCAGAAAGAAGAGAGAGAGCATCAGATCAAGAATCTATTTGAAGAAATAATGGCTGAGAACTTTCCTAATCTGGTGAAGTAAAAAGTAACACAAGTCCAGGAAGCACAAAGTCCCAAACAAGATGAACCCAAAGAGGGCCACACCAAGACTCATCATAATTAAAATGGCAAAGGTTAAAGACAAAAAGAGAATTGTAAAAGCAGCAAGAAAAGGACAATTACCTACAAGGGAACTCCCATAATATTGTCAGCTGATTTCTCAACAGAAACATTCAGGCCATAAGAGATTAGCATGAAATATTCCAAGTGATGAAAAGCAAGGATATACTACAATCAAGAATGCTTTAGCAAACAAAACTATCATTTAAAATGGAAGAAGAAATAAAGATTTTCCCAGATAAGAAAAGCTAAAGGAGTTCATAAACACCAAACCAATACTATAAGAAATGTTAAAGAGTCTTCTTTAAGAAGAAAAAATGGGGGGGAGGGGGCACACAGAGTAACATAGTTATCTATATATATAAAAAGCCAGAGTCCGTGACAACCGTGATGACCAAATGACCGGTCACCATGAGGTGCATCCCATCGCTGGATGGCCAGCAGGGAACCACAGGAACCAGGCTGGGTGGCAGCAGAGCAGGACTGGGGACTGTTGAGCAGTGGCAGGCTGCGGGCAGCGAGTGGTGGTGAGCACCCAGAAGTGAGCAGCGACAAGCATTGCAGGGCAGCAGTGAGCGTCGCGGGGCAAGAAGCTTTGTGGAGCGTTGCGGAGCAGTTGTGGGGCAGGGAGCATTGAGGAGCATTGCAGGGCAGCGGAGGCGAGCATCGTGGGGCAGGGAGCTTCGCAGAGCATTGCAGGGCGTTACAGAGCAGTCATGGGGCATCACGAAGCATTGCAGAGCATCACAGGGCAGCGGCAAAGAGCATTGCAGAGTGTCGCAGGGCGGGGAGCTTCCCAGAGCAGTTCCGGGGCGGGGAGCATTGAGGAGCATCACGGGGCAGTGGAGGCAAGTGTTGCGGAGCTTCATGGGGCTGCAAGCATCACAGGGAGGCAGCGGCAAGTGTCGTGGAGCTTCCTGGGGCGGGGAGCTTCACGGAGCATCGCGGGGCATTGTGGAGCAGTTGCAGGGTGTTGTGGAGCATCAAGGAGCATTGCCAGGCAGTAGCGAAGAGCACTGTGGGGCGAGGAGCTTCGTGGAGCATACCAGCGTGGTGGAGGCAAGTGTTGTGCAGCTTGGGGCAGCAGTGGTGAGCATCACAGGGCATCATGAGGCATCGGACATGTCCCTGATCACAGGCTAGGCCTAGGAACACTACTTGCGCATGATTTCATGCGCTGAGCTTCTAGTAAAGAATAAAATGGCAAAAAAAATACTTACCTAACAATGATCTCTTTAAATATAAAGGCCTAAATGCTCCTAACCTTCACAAACTATTCCAAAAACTTTAAGAGGAAATAAAAACTCCCAGGCTTGTTTTATGAGGCCAGCATTATCCTAATTCCAAAACCAGATAAAGACACTACAAAAAAAGAAACTTATAGGCCAATATTCCTCATGAGCATAAATGCTGAAATCCTCAACAAAATATCAGCAAACAGGATCCAACAATACATTAAAAATACGGAGAGAAACCAAGATGGAGGCATAGGTAAACACCAGAAATTACCGCCTCGCACAACCACTTCAAAAATACAACTAAAAGACAAAACGGACATCATCCAGAACCACAGGAAGGCTGGCTGAGTGGAAATTCTACAACTAGAAGGAAAGAGAAAAGCACACTGAGACTCAGAGGAGGTGCGGAAGTAAAGTGCAGAGGTACTGAGGCACACGTGGAAAGGGCTGGCAACTGAGGACACGGTTGTCTTTTTCAATCGGGAGGTAGTCTCAAGCTCCCGACTGCTCTGAACTCCAGTTCCGGGCAAGTCTCTGGGGACCCA
>NW_005353967.1:13449721-13469572 GCF_000412655.1 Myotis brandtii
GTGGAGGGGAGCTATGGGGGGGAAAAGAGGAACAACTGTAATAATCTGAGCAATAAAGATTTAATTTAAAATATATATATCATACACCATGATCAAATGGGATACAAGATTCCACAAATCAATAAACATGATAAATCACGTTAAAAATGAAGAATAAAAATAACATGATCATATCAATAGATGCAAAAAAGCATTTGATAAAATCTATACTCATTTATGATAAAAAAAATCTCAGTAAAGTGGGAATAGAGGGAACATACTTCAACATTATAAAGGCCATATATGACAAATCCATAACTAATATCATATTCAACAGGCAAAAACTAAAACTGTTTCCCTTAAGATCAGAAATAAGACAAAGATGTCAGCTTTTACCACTCTTATTCAACATAGTACTGGAAGTCCTAGTCATAGCAATCAGATAATAAGAAATAAAAAGCATCTAAATTGGAATGGAAGAAGTGAAACTGTCATTATCTGTAGAAGACATGATACTGTGTATAGAGAATTCTAAAGATTCCACCAAAAAACTACTAGAAGTGATAAATGAATTCAGTAAAGTAGCAGGATACAAAATAAATATCCAGAAATCAATTGCATTTTTATATACCAATAATGAATTATCAGAAAGGGAAACTAAGAAAACAATCCCATTTACAATTAATTGCATCAAAAAGAATAAAATACCTTGGAATAAATTTAACCAATAGTGTAAATGACCTGTACTCAGAAAATTATAAGACACTGAAGAAAGAAACTGAAGAAGATTCAAATAAGTAGAAACATATACTGTGTTCATGGATAGGATGAATTAACATAATTAAAATGTCTATACTACCCAAAGCCATCTATAGATTCAATGCCATTCTATTAAGATACCAATTGCATATTTCAGAGAACTAGAACAAATATTGCAAACATTTACATGGAACCACAAAGACCCTGAGTAGCCACAGCAATCTTGAGGAAGAAAAAAAAAGTTAGTAGTATTATGATAGCTGATATCAAACTATAGTACAAGGCCATAGTAATCAAAACATCATGGTACTGGCATAAAAACAGACATACAGATCAATGGAACAGAATAGAGAGCCTAGAATAAACCTAGGCCTTTACAATCAATGATTATTTGACAAAGGAGGCAAGAACATACAATGGGGTAAAGAATGTCTATTCAATAAATGGGATTGGGAAAATTGAACAGATATGTGCAAAAAAATGAAACTAGACCACCTTCTTACACCATACACAAGAAGAAACTCAAAATGAATTAAAGACTTAAATGTTAGAGTCAAAACCATAAAAATATAGGCAATAAATTTTCGGACATTTCTCATAGCAATATTTTCTCTGTTATATCTCCTTGGGCAAGGGAAACAACATGGGATTGGGAAAATTGGACAGATATGTGCAAAAAAATGAAACTAGACCACCTTCTTACACCATACACAAGAAGAAACTCAAAATGAATTAAAGACTTAAATGTTAGAGTCAAAACCATAAAAATATAGGCAATAAATTTTCGGACATTTCTCATAGCAATATTTTCTCTGTTATATCTCCTTGGGCAAGGGAAACAAAAGAAAAAATAAACAAATGGGACTACATCAAAGTAAAAAGTTTTGCACAACAAAGGACACCATCAACAAAATGAAGACAACCCATTGAATTGGAGAACATACTCACTAATGATACATCTGCTAAGGGGTTAATATCCAAAATTTATAAAGAACTTATAAAATTCAACACATAAAATTAAAAATGGCCAAAAAGACCTAAGTAGATATTTCTCCAAAGAGGACATACAGATGGAAGGAGAGTTGATTTTACTGTGAACACACAATACAATATACAGGTGATATATTATAGAATTACTAAAGGCCCGGTGCACAAATTCATGCATGGGTAGGGTCCCTTGGCCTGGTCAGCGATCAAGGCCTATTGGGGGGCTGGCCGGCCGGGGGAGGGACCATGGAAGGTTGGCTGTGGGAGCGCACTGACCACCAGGGATCAGCTCCTGCATTGAGCATCTGACCCCTGGTGGTCAGTGCATGTCATAGCAACTGGTCAACCCATCGTTCTGGTCATTCGGTCGTAACAATTGCTTAGGTTTTTATATATATAGATACACTTGAAATCTATATAATTTTATTACCCAATGTCACCCCAATAAATTCAATAAATTTTTTTTAAAAAATATATTTACCTGGTGCATATGTGTGCAAGACACTGACTAGGCAGAGGAAACCCAGCCCAATAGCAGAGCAAGAAGTCTGAAAAGGACTGGTAGGAACTACTAGTATAACCATTGAACAGGAGGCAGGCCTAGCTAGCCAGCTCTTCTCCTTCCTGCTACTGACCTACACCACTCCCACTTTCTCTCTACTCACTGGACCAAGAGATGTTTTCTCTGAGGTATTATTATTATTATTACTATTATTATTATTATTATAAATTCTAATTCAAGAGAAATATGGCTTTTCATGCTACCAGAATTGTCATTAAAACTCAATCCTTAAAGATTTTGCTTGCATATTACCAGAAAGAAACATCAACTGTGTCTCCACTCTCTTTAAAATAATGTACTAGTCTCTGTGTAGAAACACCAAGAGAAGAAATTCAAAAAATGAGACTATAAATTCATGAGCTTGATTTTAAACAAAGTTCCAATAGTTATACAATCAAACAATGATTGTTTCCTTTAGAGAAGACATCCACAAAGCTATAACCATTCACATAATGATGCCATTGTCCAAAGATGACCAAGAATACTTTTGGAATTTTCTTCAGAGTCTGAAACATTTTCTTTTGAACAACCTCAATGGTGATAAGTCACTGGGCAAGTTATTTCACGTTTTTAGCCTAAGCTTCCTCACAGTAAAATGATGATTTAACAGTTTCTACTTCACTGAGCTTTTGTGAGGCTTAAGTGAGAAAACCTACAGATAGAACTTAGCACAGTGCTTGGCACCAGTGAGTATTCAGTAAATGTTATTAGCATTTTAGTATAATTATAATTGTCACAATTCCTGGAGGATGTGTGATTTTTTTTTTTTTTTGGAGTGTTGAAAGGATTTTGAAAATACCAATTCTTAAATCAGATGGGTGATACAATTAGGTAACACTTTCATGTCAGCAGGAAGAAATATATTTTATTCTTGCAGTCTGTGAACTGGAAATTTTTTAAAGGCATCTCAAAAATATGCTTCATAATGGCAGCATACTTAAAATAAACATGATCTTCACAATGGGACTCCTTTGAAAGAAACAAATCAGCCTCCTTCAGAGGAAGCTTCATGGAAATGTGTGGCTTCACCATCAGTCACTGTTTTCAGAGTCATGCCTGGTTCAATGTAATGGAAGTTGACAAACACGAAGATGACATGTGCAAATTGAAATAATACAAACAAGCACCTGTGCACTTGCGCTTTTTAATTCTCTCTAATTTTATCTCCTCCATGTGTTGTTTGTCTCTCTCTGAGCCTTGAGAAGAAGGGAAAGGGGATTTTCTTAGAAGGTTCATGTGTCTGTGTTACTCATGTTCATGTCATTACAGTTTTTAAATGGAGAATCTAAATTGTTACTGCAGCACAGAACATGGATAGAGTTTCTTTTGCCTACTTTTCAACTTGCCACTAGTGGCACAGAGTTCAACCCTTCAATTCTACTTTAATTCTAGAAGTATTTATGGGGTGTCAATTACATGTGGGGCCCTGTCCTTTAAATGTTGTTCACATCACCAAGAAACTAACTAATGGGACAGACAGGATTTGAAACTCATGTGAAATAGATAAGTCATTATACCAGGCAGTTTATGGTTCGGTACCAAAATCTCAGAAACAGGTAAGCGATCTAGGATTATCAGCAGAAGATTGATCTGATAAATGGTCTGGGAGGATATCATGGAAAAAGTGCGATTTGAAGAGGTTTAAATGGAATGTTTTGCAATGGGGGAATAGTCATCTACTCATTCAACACCTGTTATTAAGTGCTCATTTTTTGCCAGGATGATCTTGATGCAAAAATGAAAATGCACCTTCCCTAACCTGAAGGGAACTTAGCATGGGAAAATGTACACTAAAATAATGACACTCAAAAATAAAATGTGAGGTTTGCCATGAGGTGGTAGAGTGTTAGGATGTAAAAGAAACATAATTCTATATTTATGTGTCATAGATAAAGGTCCAGAAAGATAGATAACAAACCGTTAACTAGGGAGTGTTTATTTTTTTACTCTACATGTAAATTGTTTGACCATTTTTTCAATGTATACATATGTATGAATTATATGGATTATTTTCACAAGGTACTATAGGAAATACTTTGAGGGGGGAAAAGAAAAATCTGATTTGGGGATTCAAGTTCTATGGAGAGATGGCTTTTAAGTTTTGTCCTGAAGAATGGTTGGGATTATAATAACAACAATGGCCAGCATGTATTGAATCCTTTAATGTGCCAGACTCTGTGCTGAATGATTTATAAATATACTAGAGGCCTGATGCACAAAATTCGTGCAAGGGGCTCGGCCCTCGCAGCCCCAGCCAGCCCTTGCAGCCCCAGCTGCCTCGGCCGGCCCTCGCAGCCCTGGCTTCGTCCAGAAGGTCATCCAGACGGTCCTAATTAGCATATTAGCTCTTTATTATATAGGATGCATCTCAAAAAACCTCATTAAGCTATTTTATCCTTATTTCTAGAAATCAAGAATCTGAGACTTAAGGACTTCCCCAAGTAAGTGATGGAGCTGAAGTTTAATGCCCGGTCGTGTAGCTCCAGAAACTAAACACATAACTCTACATTAAACAGCTTAAAATAGAAATGGAGGGAATAACTCTCTGGCTGCAAAGAATAGAATTAAGACAAGGAAGTGGAATAATAAGATATGTTGGGGAAGACTGAGCACCTTTGTGTATGAACCATTTTCCAGATTAGAAACTTTCCCTTATATGGAGTAGAGGTACTCCATAAAAGGTACAAATATTTTTAAAGCTCTTGATAAATCATAATTGTTTCTAACTAATCTCCCTGCCTCTATTATTTTATCCTTATATCTTACACATAAATGCTAAGTAAATACTTCAAAAATAGTTACTCACCCAGTTAAATATATCAGTGAATCATTTCCCATTCTTTACTATGTGGATCAAATTGCTGCACCATTTAGGCCCAACTGACTTATCAAGTGTCTTACATTAAAGATAAGAAGTTCCAGGTCTATTTTTTAAGTCCTTGTTGAAGAAGAGTGTAAGACCACTATCAGAACTGTATCATTTATAGACAAATAACCAAACACAGTAACCAACTGAGCTGAGCTCTTCTATGATGAGTTAAAAATTATGTTTTCAAACTAAATGGATTAATTTTATTGCCAAAGGCAGAGAAAAGATCAAAATTACAGACATATTACTCAAAGGTGGTGCTCCTCATAACAAAAAAAGGTTTAAAGTCACAATATTTCCAAGGGCATATACCTAGGTTGAGGGTGTGATCCTCGGTAGGGGTGCGTATGGGAGGCAACTGATCAGTGTTTCTCACATTGATGTTTCTCTCTCTCTCTCTCTCTCTCTCTCTCTCCCCACCCCGCTTCCTCTCTCTCTCAAATCAATATTATATGTCCTCAGGTGAAGATTTTTTGAAATTTGAACTTGTGATTCTTTCATATATACCATAAGATATTTTGTGAAACGAAACTGTGGATGAAACAAATCACTTCTTGGCATATATGCAGTATATTTGTGAGCTAGAAATACTTGATGAATTTGTTTATCCTTGAAAACACATGCTACAGGAGAAGATATTTGTTTGCTTGGTATTTCATTACTGATTATTTGGGGAGTTAAATAGTGTAGACAACAGTACAGTGGGCTAACAGTGCAGTTGGACAGCAAGGGATGGTTTTGTTCCATGAATAAAAGACACTGCACTTGAATATAAGTCCATACATTAGCTCATTTACAGAGAGCAGCTAGTGGTCAGTTATATGCCTCTGGCTCTTGAGTCAGCGTTGAGGAGGGAACTAGTGAAAATTGGTAATAGAATCAAGTCATGACTTAAGAAGTTCAAGATTTTGTCTTTGCACCTGAAGTGTTCTTTCCATGAATGAGAAGGGTGCTTGCAGTAATTTTTGAGATGAAAGATAAACTAAAAATATTTCTTCACAGCACTGATCTTGAGTGGTGCATAATAGTGACAAACGCAGCATGTTAAATCGGTTGAACATGTTACTTTAGGCTAAGACTTTTGCAGTTTTTAGTGCTTGGTATAAAATACCAGAATTTCTTAAGAGCAAACTATAACTGAAAGGGCTCAATCTCTAGGCTTGACTCTTTCCAGCATTTCATGATGTTCTTCACCCAGCAAAGGAATAAATCTATAAGTATATCATTTAGTATATTTTTCAAAAAATCACACCCAAATTCTAACATAGAACATGAAAAAATACAGAGGTCAATACTACCAAAGAGTGAATTTGGACCATTCACCCCCATCTTCCAAGTTGAGTCACTCATCATTCAAATGTCCCACTTTTGAGTGTAATAGACTCATGGACTCAATGTGATGGAAAACTCAAAGTAGTCTTCAGTGATAAATTCTTTCATAATTTTTTTTTATTTCAGAGAGGGAGAGGGAGAGGGAGAGGGAGAGGGAGATAGAAACATCAATGATGAGAGAGAATCACCGATAGACTGCCTCCTGCACCACCCTTACTGGGGATTGAGACTGCAACCAGGGCAGTGCCCCTGACCAGAATGGAGCCCAGGACCCTACAGTCTGCAGGCTGACGCTCTGTCCACTGAGCCAAACCGGATAGGGTCAGAATTTTTTCATCTAAATGCCAAGAACTTGTTGTCATTTCCAAGGATCTGTAATTTTGAATTAAGATTTTGGATACATAAAAAAAGGTGAAACATAAGCCACCTGGATGTGGAATCTGGCCTAAAGCTCAAACAACCTGATATTGAGATAAGGTTTTCTTATTCTTAATAATTTTAAGATAGGTTTTATTTTTAAAACATCATGATGAATTTTTTTTATCTTTTGACATCAGTAATCTATGTCTTAAGTAGTTTCCAGCCCATCAAACTTTTTAAAAACTGTGTTTTATAGAATGCTGTCTTACTAAGGCTTATTTCTCTGCTTCGAATCACACAGGCCTATACTTTCCGTTCATAACTTCAAAATTGCTCTGTGAGTGGCTTGCTCAGCATTACCCAGGCCCAAGTGGGAACTCTGTCTTTCCCTGAGTAAACACTGCCAAGCAATCATAATATCACTAGAACATTAAAATCAATAATCCTGAAACATCGGGGATTTTCTTGACTTAAAAACCATATCTTTTTTTTTTTTTTTTGGTTATCTTCTGTGGAATCCAGAGTCTATTAGAAGTTCCTTGTCTATAAAGAAACAAAAACTTATGATGGGGAATGCAGTTAGAAAGAACAGAGAGTGCCTAACGCCCTCGATAATGAAGGTCCATTTTGAGAAACCCAGAAGTTTGTGGACCTAACTTGCCTTCAGTGCTCAGTCTGTGTGCTCAGACACACAGACTCTCAGGCTCCATACCCTGGTTTCCCAACGGCCAATATCTGTCTTTGGTGGGAGCAAGCTTAGGAAACTCTTTTGGTAACTCTAAGCATGAAATTTTGGTATGTTCCCCCCAAAAAAGTAAATCTATTTCCTGACTTGGTGAGTATATTGCTGGGTGTGTGAGTAAAGAAGGGTCTGAGACAGATGTGCAATAACCAGTGGGCACGGATTACATTTTCCTCTGAGCCTGGCAACTTATTTCCCAAGTGAATTAAATTACAAACTAGAAGAATCTTAGAGTTATAGAGGACTTGAGAGACCTTCATTATACAGATGACGAAACGAGGGCCAAAACCGGTGAGATCACACAGAATCAAACTAGAGTTTGCTTTGGAGTCCAAGTAAGTCCATAGTTCTCCTAACTCGCAGATCACAACATTGTTTTCAGCTCTTATTTTTACTTCATAGTTTTCCCTTAGAAGACAGAGGCATCTCACTACCTACCCACCTTCACTCCCAAAATCTCATAATTAGCTTCATTAAAGAATTGCCTCACATTAGAGAGATAACAGAAACACATTAGCAAGGAATTTATGGGTCTCTCTCTAGAGAGTTTAAAGGATAAGAAACTCTCTATTAAGTGAATATTTTTTAAAAAATGATTAAATTTATTGGGGTGACACTGGTTAATAAAATTATATAGGTTTCAAGTGTACAATTCTCTAATGCATCATCTGTATATTACATTGTGTGCTTACCACCCAAAGTCAAATCTTTTTCCCTCACCATATATTTGACCTCCCTTTATCGTTTACTTCCTCCACTCCACCTCCCTTTCCTTCTGGCAACCACCATACTATTGTCTGTGTCTGTAAGTTTTTGCTTGTCTGTCTTTTTGTTTATTTGTTGCTTTCAATTTTATGTCCCACTTGTGAGTGAAATTATATGGTTCATGACTTTTTCCATCTGACTTATTTTGCTTAGCATGATATTCTCAAGGTGCATTCATGGTGTTGCAAATGGCAGTATTTTATCTTTTCTTATGGCTGAGTGATATTCTACTGTATATGTGTACTACATCTTCCTTATCCAATCATCTATCAAAGGATACGTCAGTTGTTTCCATGTCTTGGCCACCGTGAATAAAAAATTTATGGGTATAGCCCTGGCCTGTGTGGCTCAGTTGGTTGAGAATTGTTCCATGCACTGAGAGGTTGCCAGTTCAATTCCTGATCAGGGCACATGCCCAGGTTGTGGGCTCAATCCCCAGTAGGGGGCATGCAGGAGGCAGCCAATTGATGTTTCTCTCCCTCTTCCTTCTCCTCTCTTTCTAAAAAAAATCAATAAAAACACATATATTTTTTAATTCATGGGTATAAAAAATAGTATGAAGAGTCCTCAAAAAATTAAAAATGGAGTTAGCATATGATCCAGCAACCCATCTCCTGAGTATCTACATGAAATATTTGAAAACATTTATTTATAAAGATATTAAGTGAATATTCTAAATGCAATCTTTCCTAGAGACAGAGACACAGAATAGAGTCTCCTGAAATTCCTTTCATGTCCAGCTTCATTAAAGAATTGCCTCACATTAGAAAGATAACAGAACACATTAGCAAGGAATTTATGGGTCTCTCTCTCTAGAGAGTTTAAAGGATAAGAAACGCTCTATTAAGTGAATATATTTTTTAAAATGATTAAATTTATTGGGGTGACACTGGTTAATAAAATTATATAGGTTTCAAGTGTACAATTCTCTAATGCATCATCTGTATATTACATTGTGTGCTTACCACCCAAAGTCAAATCTTTTTCCCTCACCATATATTTGACCTCCCTTTATCGTTTACTTCCTCCACTCCACCTCCCTTTCCTTCTGGCAACCACCATACTATTGTCTGTGTCTGTAAGTTTTTGCTTGTCTGTCTTTTTGTTTATTTGTTGCTTTCAATTTTATGTCCCACTTGTGAGTGAAATTATATGGTTCATGACTTTTTCCATCTGACTTATTTTGCTTAGCATGATATTCTCAAGGTGCATTCATGTTGTTGCAAATGGCTATTTTATCTTTTCTTATGGCTGAGTGATATTCTACTGTATATGTGTACTACATCTTCCTTATCCAATCATCTATCAAAGGATACGTCAGTTGTTTCCATGTCTTGGCCACCGTGAATAAAAAATTTATGGGTATAGCCCTGGCCTGTGTGGCTCAGTTGGTTGAGAATTGTTCCATGCACTGAGAGGTTGCCAGTTCAATTCCTGATCAGGGCACATGCCCAGGTTGTGGGCTCAATCCCCAGTAGGGGGCATGCAGAAGGCAGCCAATTGATGTTTCTCTCCCTCTTCCTTCTCCTCTCTTTCTAAAAAAAAATCAATAAAAACACATATATTTTTTAATTCATGGGTATAAAAAATAGTATGAAGAGTCCTCAAAAAATTAAAAATGGAGTTAGCATATGATCCAGCAACCCATCTCCTGAGTATCTACATGAAATATTTGAAAACATTTATTTATAAAGATATTAAGTGAATATTCTAAATGCAATCTTTCCTAGAGACAGAGACACAGAATAGAGTCTCCTGAAATTCCTTTCATGTCTCATGATTCTTCTGTTCTACTATTTCTATGAGAAAAATAAAGGTATCAGGAACCCTCTTAGCAAGTCAACAGTAAAATGAGAATCTCATGTTAGACAAAAGGCAGAACTAATCTTTGATTCAATCCTACTAAACCATGTACCCAGTGTCTTTGGGTTAGTTTGAGTTCAATACAGACAGAGGTTAAACAAACTAGAGTACATGCTGATGATGGGAGCAGGGTTTTCAGAGTTATTTGAAGAATTGTGTTTATCCTTGCCAGTTTAAGGCTGGCAACAAGTAAGTAAACTTAGATTAACCCTAGATTAATCAAAAAACAAAAGAACCTTCAGCCAAGAGACTAAGATAGGGCTGAGGGGGAGGGGGGGAGGAAAATATGCTATGTCCTAATCACTAGGAAAGAACAGGCTGTCCAAGCCAATTCTGTTCTGATCTATAATGAGATCAATTGCATCTGGAGCTCTTTGGGCACCGGCAGCAGGCACAGGGAGAGCAGTGCACATTGAGGAAGGATTACCTCACCGATGAGAGCAGCCAAAGGGACCAACCTCCCTTTCTGACCCTCCCCGCTCTGGGAGCCTGCCCTCCCTCTCCCCAGTCACCAATGAATCGCCAGTTGCCCAGTGAAGCATAGCTAGTCTGCAAAGTAAATATGTCAATGTATTGAACCTACAGTTTCTTTTTCCAATCAACCAAGTGTGTGCCTGTTCAAAACAATCTTAAACTTTAAATAGAAATTAGCCAGCAGCTTTCAAATGGCTGGTCCTCTTTTTTTATTTCCCCCAAGACTCTCCATTGGTGCTACCTCTATAGGTCATAGTTAGGGAGAACTTTAAATCATCTCTATTATCCCCTTCAACATTGAATGTACCCACAAAAACGTGGGAATATGGCTCTTCATTCAACTCCACTGACATAGAAGACATGTTATTACCGCGTAAGTTTAAGTAACTAGGTTCCTCCCCAAAGGAAAAGCCAGGAATTTTTGTGTTGTTTTCGTTCTTTCCTCTCTTTTATTTCCTTCCTCGGGCAGGAAAGCAAATAGATAACGTCTTTATGAGCCACTTCAATTAGTGATCACACCAGAATGGGACTGGTGTGGAAGGGGAGTCAGAGAAAGAGTACAGATAAGGCTTGAGTCAGATAGGGATTGGAAAACAGAACGCCCCTATGAACAGGGGATAAATGTGAAGGGAGAAAGACTTAACATTGGCTTATTTAAATAAAAAAAAAAACAGCATAGAAGGCCACTTGGACTTCAGATAACTCTTACAAAATATTCTGATGAATTGAGTGCAAAGAGTGAATCGAACATGTGGATTAAATTTTCATTAAAATACAGATGGATATTTTTTTATTATTAAGTTAAGTAAAATGTTTGGCAAAGTAGATCTGGTTTTGGACAAACTCCGGACATTTGAAAAATAGTTTTGAGATATTCAGTGAACTGAACACAAAAAAAAAAAAAACAACAACAGCATAGAAGGCCACTTGGACTTCAGATAACTCTTACAAAATATTCTGATGAATTGAGTGCAAAGAGTGAATCGAACATGTGGATTAAATTTTCATTAAAATACAGATGGATATTTTTTTATTATTAAGTTAAGTAAAATGTTTGGCAAAGTAGATCTGGTTTTGGACAAACTCCGGACATTTGAAAAATAGTTTTGAGATATTCAGTGAACTGAACACAAAGCCAGGTTGACCCATCCCAGGAGTTTGGAAAAATGATATTTGGCTCATCATTTTTGATTCAGTGTGAAGTATATTTGTGGGGAAATAAGTTTCTGAAACACCAAAATTGCCTACGTGCTTTGGGAGTGCAGTGGAAATGCCCGTTAGTTATTGAATAACTCAGCCTGGCCAGCACCATAAAAGGCAGGAATCCACTGACCTGAGAAAAAGGTGAGCTGTCCCCTCCTCCCACACCAGGATGTTAAGAACTGAATCAAAGCCAGTGTTCTCTGTGTTTGCAACTATGCTGTCCAGCCTAGAAAATTAGCGCAAAGCAGCAAAGGAATAGGAAATGCTCATTTAAGAGAAAAATCATCACTGGCTTGGCTGGCAGGGGGTTTTATTATCTGCAGTGACAGAATTTAGAAAAGCAAAGGACAACAAAAGTATTGATGAAAGGTGAGGTCATATTGTTTGGAATTTTTTTCCAGGCATTAAAAACTTCATTTTACTTATCTGGAAAAAAAAGAAAAAAGTCTCCCAAAGGAATGCATGGAAATGTTTGGCACTCTAATGCCAATCCATCTGAATATCTTTCCATCAACCCATGGGTTACTGGAAAATATTTTTTAAATTCATTTATCAGCAACCCATCTGAACATGACTATACATGAAATTTAAAATTTAGCAATCTTTCATTCCTGCACACGGCCGTTGTGAAACTCCATTCTATCCACGTAAAACTTCTGCCTTCTACCAGTATTTTGGGGGGAATGGGGCCATCTAAAGAGCCAAGCTTTGCTGGGCAACTAAATGTTCTAAGTATCAACCCCCAGCATCATACCCTGGAGGTTTGTATTTAAACCATTTGGAGTGGAAATAGTTGTCAATCTATGACCCACTTCTCTGTATTCTTAAATAAAGGGCTATGTTGTATTGCTTGAGGCCAATAGGCTGTTTGCCTCTAAAGTCCATGATCTCAGCTTATAACACTTTTTTGATACTTCTATTTTCTCTGTATGGTGTATGAGTCTGGAAAATAGAACCACTCTAGGTATTTAAAGCATGAAGTGATTTAATATAGGGGTTTAGCAGCTTATGCAATCATTGGAAAGCTGAGTGGTGTGCAAACCAGGGATAGCACTGCTAGCACAATAATTCAGGAAATGGACGTTTTATGGAAGACTGCTACCGAAGGCCTTAGCTTCAGAGTAGGTGATTCTCAGGTGGTTATCTGGACATTCTTGGAAAACCCATGTATGCTGGATGCTGTTGCCCACAGCTCCTTTTCCACATTCTACATCTTATGAAAGCACCCTCATTGGTAAAAAGCAAAACCTGAACCCTCCTAGGAAAAGGGAATGTGGTTTCCAGACTTCCAGTGCCTGCACCTAGCAGAGGGTTTGGAAGGGAGAAAATGATGTTGAGAATCAACAGACATTATTGGCACTTACGGTTTTCCTGCTTCTTTGTCTGTTGCTGAGCGGTCTACCACTGACTGGGTGGGTTTGTCTTAGTCATTGCATTCTACTCCTTTCCATCTTTTCTTTTGTGGCACTTGACATGGTAATGGCTAGAGAATCTGATACCCAATTTACTAAAAATAAACAGTCCTGCGTGAGGACACTGAGACCTTTATTATGAAAAACAGTGTAGTTGAGTAGTAGATGCTGGACCACATGTATAAAGTCCAGCTCTGCCAATTACTAGCTATGTTATATTAATATTTTTGACCATAGGTTTTTCTCATCTGATAAAATGGAATAACAACTGTCATACCTACCTTTCCCAAAGATGTTGCTAGTATGAAATGATTTATATACAAGAAAGTCCTTCATTTTAGGAGTGTAATTTAAACAGTCTCTGTGAGCTAGGAATTTACCACTCAGTAGCATAGTAAAATACATTAATTTTTTAAAAATACAAAGTAGAAAGTCATAAGAGCCATGAGGAAGTATAAAGGATGACAATTTAGTCTAGGAACAAGCTATTATTTCCACCTGGAGGAATTAGGAAGGTTGTTTGTTTGCTTGCTTGTTTGTTTGTTTTTTGACCCAAATCTCTCATCTGTTTTCTTATTCTTCTATTTGATTCCTTAACTCTCACTGTCTCCTATAGATGCCTTAATGCCATCAATTATTTATCTAATTCCTTTTTCTCCATTCCCTGAGTAATTGTTTAGTTCCCTGAGTCATCACATTTGCTTGCACTACTGCAATACCTTCCTTGCTAGTCTATTTACCCCAATCCTGCTCCACCCATACTGCCCACCCCAACCACCCACAGCCTCACATAAGGTTCACCTATCCTCTGCACTTCTCTCAGAATAATCTGTCTAAAATGCACATCTAGTCATAGATCTGCTTAAAATCTATTCAAAAACAACCTCCAATTTCAGGCTGATGTTGAAATGCCTTCATTTACTACACACATGGCTCTCTCTCTATAGTCTGGTCCCAGTTTCCCTCTCTAACCTGAACTGCATGAGATGTGCCTTCACGCAAGAACTTCACAACACCTATTTATAATATTCAAGGCTTTCTTCCCCCTTCCTGCATAATGGCCATATTAAGCGTAATAGAGCTGTGGTCCTTAAAATGAGAGATTAGAATTGGGGAGTTGGTGGCCTGAGAAAGTAAAGAACTGGCTGAAAAGAATACAAGAGGAAAACTTGCAGAGAGAATGAAAAGAGGTAAAACCTGCAGTTGGTAACACCTGGCTTATGTGATACTGGATGTGGGAGTCAGGACCCAAGTTGATTGTTAGCTATGGGAGGATTCACTGGAATGGGCCACTCAGTGCTGTGGCCACACAGACAAGATTCCTTTTTCCCATGTGGAGGCAGGAAGTCAGGAACTCTCTGTATCCATTTGGAGAGGAAGCCTTACTTGACTTTATGAAGCTCCACTGTACATATTGCTCTCCAAATGTTTTCTCGTGGAATGTGGTTGGTGCAATTATTATGATGAGTATCTAATATTTACATAGCACTTAATCGTTTCCCAAATATTGCCATAAATGTCATTTGAGTACCACATAGGCCCTCCAAATGAAAGGATAGAGGTTTCAAAGGGAGCCCAGGCTAGTTGCTAAGCTAACAAAATAGTTATCATATGCCATTTTCTTATGGAGCCTTTAAACTCCATTAACTGTTGGCAAAACTAAATGTCTAATTAGGTGTCACTTAAAGTTAACACAGCAACATGGTAGAGTCTCAAAAATGCTTAAATGAATGAATAATCACAAACCTTTGTGCTAGGAACTCAGATATTCTCTTTAGGAAAATCAGCTATTGGAGTAAGAAAGATTAAAGAGAGCAGGTAGTGTGGGAAGACACAAAGGCTGGTCTTAAGCTAACCTGCCTCTATTTATTCTCTTTAAGTGTCAGATTGGTCTGGGTGTACTCCTGTCACTAAGGGGAAAGGTGGGGAAGAAATGTGCAGGGAGGAAGAAAAAGATCCTTTCATTTTATAATTAATGGGTTAGGTAACCTTTTCTGAACATTTTTCTTGGAGATTTAAAGGCCCATGAGTGTTTTTTTTTTTCATCAAGAATTTACATCAAGGATATTAAAAATTATATTTTTCACAAATCCTTTCTCTTCCTTGACCCAAACACCAAAGGTTTGTCAATATCAACTTAGAGAAACTGAGCTAAACAAAATGTGTTTTAGATCTCAAGTTGAAACTTGAAATGATATGAAATTCTAAACATAAACAATACTTTTCAATCACTTGGCAGATCATTCTCCCTCCCTTTTTCGTCCCTTTTGAAGTTCTCTTCTGAAATAACTACATCTTTGTGTTCTGAAGCTTCTGAGGGTGCTGGCAGGATCTAAGAGACTTGATTCGGACCACAGGACAAAGACCCAGCTGGGGCAAAGGGAAACCAGAAACATTTTCACCTGGGACTTCTGGTCACCTAGTCTTATGACTTTGTTATAAGAGCAGTGTAGTCCCCACTTTTCTTAATATCCTTTTGGAGAACCATGAAGAATGCTTCGTTTACATCTCAATCATAGGGACAAGGAAAGAATACTTCATGGCTTCAGGCTTCTTCATGGAAAACTAGGATTGTTACAGTGGCCTTAAAGATCTTTCATGATAGTGAGGGCTCAAATTAGAGAAAGGATGAAAACTAAGATTTATGAAGTACTCCATGGATGCTTTTCATAATGTTTTTCTGTTTCCTATTAATTCTTAAAACAGTGCACATTTACTCTCTTATAGTTCCAGAAATCAGAAGTCTGAGTTTCACCAGCCAAAATCAAGGTGTTGGCAGGGCCACACTCCTGGATGCTCTGGAGGAGAACCTGTTTCTTTGATGTTCCCACTTTCTAGAGCTGTATTTCTTGCATTCCTTGGCTCATGGCCTCTGTTCACCTTCAAAGCCAGAATCATGGCATCTTGCTTCAGTGCTCACACTGCCTCTTTTTCTGTTGCTCTACCTCCTTCTCATTGTACTGGGTCCACCCAGACAACCCAGGATAACGTATCTCAACATCTTTAATAACATTGACCTCTTTTACCATATAAAGCAACATTCACAGTTTCCAGGGATTATGACCAGAATATATTTTGGGGGCCATTATTTAACCTACCACAATTTTTCTTTTAATTTTCACAACTACACCATCAGACAGACATTGTTATCTCCATTCTACAGAATTCAGGGGTCCTCAAACTTTTTAAACAGGGGGCCAGTTCACTGTCCCTCAGACAGTTGGAGGGCCGGACTATAGTTTAAAAAAAAACTATGAACAAATTCCTATGCACACGGCACATATTTTGAAGTAAAAAAACAAAACGGAACAAATACAATATTTGTATTTGCATGTGGCCCGCGGGCCATAGTTTGAGGACCCCTGCTACAGATAAAGCTACCGAAGCAAAGACAGATTAAGAATGTATCATTGTTTTAGGTAATAAGCAGATTCAAGGTTCAACCCAAATTCTTCTGGGTGTATGGAAGAAAAGAAGGAAAATCTGAAATACAAAGAAACACTGAGATGACAACTTTTTCAAAACTTTGTACTCAAATTCCCTTTCTAGCTTTTCCTGTGTAGCAGGGATTGCCCAATAGTTTCTTGCTATATCTGCCTGGCATTGGCAAAATGAACTCTCATATCCAGATGTGGGATTAGAAAGAAATGGTAACTGACAACTGGCTGGGATGCCCTCCATGTTTTATCTAACCTCCTTTTATGACTTTTCAACTTGTATTATAAAACCTAATTTTAGTCCTTTCTATGCGCTAGTCACTGGTTTATGTTTTTTTACATGTATCAAGTCATTTAATCCTCACATCTCTATGCTGCAGGTGCTGTAATTATTTCTACTGGAATATGTTCACTTCACAGGGGAGATACCTGGATCCTGAATCCTGGTCTATGAAAAATTGACCAAATTATTTAACCACTATGAGCTTTTCATAAAGTCAAGTAAGGCTTCCTCTCCAAATGGATTCAAAGAGTCCCTGACTTCTGGCCTCCACATAGAAAAAAGAATCTTGTCCGCATGGCCACAGCATTGAGTGCCCCACCCCAGTGAATCCTTCCATAGCTGACAATCAGGTTGGGTCCTGACTCCCACATCCAGTATCACATAAGCCAGGTGTTACCAACTGCCAAACAAAAGGACTCAGAAGAAAGTCTTGTCTCAATAGTGGGATGAAAATAGCTCTATACTAAGTGCTTCCCTGATCCACATTAACAAAGTTTAAAACAAGAACCAAAAGGATCAAACTGTCTTCAAGTTACTTAACCATATTTCAGAACAAAATTCTAGAATACTTATATAAACACAAAATATCTAGCAACCAAAAAGATAAAAATCACAATGTCTGGCAGCTAATAAAAAATTTACCAAGCATGAAAAGCAGTAGGAATAAAGAGATAAATCAAATCAAACAATCAAAACCAACTCAGCATTGACAGCAATGATAAGAACAAAGATACTAATATAGTTAGTACATCTATATACTATATGGTCAACAAACTACAGAAAAGATTGACCTTGTTAAGTAGAAATATGGAATATATAGATATGTATTTGAAAAAGATGCACAAAGGTCTCTTAGAGATGAAAAATACACAGGTGGAATTGATGTCAGATTATACATTGCAGAAGAAATATTAGTAAACTGGAAGACATAGCAATAAAAAATTATCCCAAATCAAACACAAGAAGAAATAAACAAACAAACAAATAAAATATTCATGAGATGTGGGCAACTTCAAGTGCCTAACATGTATAATTAAAATCTTCAAAGGGATATAGAAACTAGCATTCATATAAGACATATAGGATAGTTGTTAAGAGATTAAATCTGCCCTACCCAGCTTGGCTCAGTGGAGAGAGCATCGGCCCACAGACTAAAGGGCCCCAGGTAATTCCAGTCAATAGCACCTATCTCTGTTGCAGGCTTGATCCCTGGCCCTGGTGGGGTGTGTGGAAAGCAATCAATGGATGTGTCTCTCTCACATCCATGTTTTTCTCTCTGTGTCTCTCCCTCTTCCTTCCACTCTCTCTAAAAATCAATGGAAAAATATCCTCAGGTGAGGATTAACAAAAAACAAAGAGAATAAATCCTAAGAGTTTTCATCATAAGAAGGAATTTTTTCCTTCATTTTTTATATTATTTTTATTGTATCTATATGAGGGATGTTACCTGAACCTATTGTAGTAATAAATTCACAATATATGTAAATCAAACCATCATGCTAAATACATTAAATGTATACAGTGTTGTATATAAATTATTTTTTAATAAAACTGGGAAAGCCCAAGCTGGTTTGGCTCAGCTGGTTTGGCCTGCGGACTGAAGGGTCCCAGGTCCAATTCTGGTCAAGGGCACATGCCTAGGTTGTGGGCTTGATCCCCAGTGGGGGGCGTACAGGAGGCAGCCAATCAATGATTCTCTCTCATCATTGATGTTTCTCTCTCTCCCTCTCCCTTCCTCTCTGAAATCAATAAAAATATATATATTTTTTAAAACTGGGAAAGAAAGGAGAGACAGAAACAATATAAGAAATAATTGCTGAAAAACTTGTTGATGAATATAAACCCACAGACCTAAGAAGCTCAACTAACCCCATGCACAAGAAATATGAAGAAAACTACACCAAGACACATCATAATCAAATTGCTCAAAACCAATAATTAAACAAAAATCTTAAAAGCAGCTCCCCAAAAGTCATGATATATATAGAAGAACAAAGATAAGGATGAAAGCATATTTCTCATCAAGATGATACAAATGAAAAAAACACAATTCAAATGAGGAGACAGTAGAGCAACATCTTTAAAGTAGTGAAAAAATAATTGTCAACATAGAATTCTACAACCAGTAAAAATATTTTTAAATGAAGGTGAAATAAAGACTTTTTAGAAAATACAGCAGCTGAAAGAATCCATCACTATCAGACCTGCACTTCAAGAAATATTAAAAGAAATCTTTCAGTCACAGGAAAATGATAACAGGTAGAAATATGTATCTACACAAAGGAATGAAACACATCAGAAATGGTAACTATGTGGGTTAATATTTCTGATTTATTTCTTATCATTAGAACATCTTTAAAAGATAACTGGCCATCTAGAATAAGGGTTGGTAAACTTTTTTCTACAAAAGGTCAGAGAGTAACTATTTTGGGTACTGTGTGCTATACAGTCTCTGTGGCAACTACTCAGCTCTGCTGCTCTGTGGTGAAAGCAGCCATTTAAAAGAATGCAAAGTGCTTGTATGGCTGTGTTAGAGTAAAACTTTATTTACCCAAACAGGTGGAAAGCTTGTTTGCCTATTAGGCCTTAGTTTGCCAATCCCTGATTTAATGCAAAAATAATGATACTGTAGTATGGGATTTATAATACATATAAAAGTAAAAGATATGACAACTAAGCATAAAGGCCAGAAGGTGAGATCTGGAAATATACTAGTGTAAAGTCATCTATAATAATAAAAGCATAATATGCTAATTAGACTGGACATCCTTCCGGACGACCTTCTGGATGAAGCTGGGGCTGCAAGGGAAGCCCAGGTCCTGGA
>NW_005353967.1:13470973-13479051 GCF_000412655.1 Myotis brandtii
GTTATTTTTAAATACATTTTTCTTATTTAAAAACATTTAACAAAACAATTGCGGTGTTTTTTGGGTGTCTGGAATGGATTAATGGCATTTCAATCCATTGTAATGGTGAAAATTGATTTGACATACAAGTAATTTGAGTTACGAGCTCCGTCACGGAACGAATTAAACTCGTAAGTCAAGGACCCACTGTACTTAAAGGCAGACAGTGCTAGGTTAACTATAGTTAACTGTGCTAAGTTAAGTACTTAAGTGAACTATAAATCCTAAAGCAGCTGCTAACATAACAAGGCAAAGAGTTGTAGTTAATATACTAATAAAGAAAATAAAATAGAATCATAAAAAATACTTTCAAAAGAAAGCAGTAAGAAGGAGAAATGGAAAAAGAACAAGTGAGACAAACAGAAAACAAATAGCAATAAAATGGCAATAATGAAAGAGGGGACAACACAAGGTCACATGGGTAATTTTAATGAAGAGATGAAAACTGTAAAAAAAGCAAGTAGAAAAGCAAGAAATGAAAACATTATCAGACATAAAGAATGCCTTCCACATGCTCATCAGTAGACCTGACATAGCTGAAAAAAGTCAGTGACCTTCGAGATAAGTCAAGAGAAATAACTCAAACAAAAATACAAAGAAAAATACTTTTTTAAATAAGAGCATCCAAGAGCTATAAAATAATGTCAAGTGGACTAATAAAATTAATGACATACTCTGAGCCACAAATCCAAGAAGTTCAGAAAACACAAAGCAGGATATTTAAACTACTGAGTAACAATGACAAAGAGAAAATCTTGAAGCAGCTAGAGGGAGGGAAAAAGCCATATTAAGTATAGAGAAACAAAGATAAGAATAGAGCAGACTTTCATCAGAAGCCATACAAGCCAAAAGACAATGCAGTAATGTCTTTAAAGTAGTTTTAAAAACCTCAATTCAGGATTATAAACCCAAAGAAAAGAGCTTTTGAAGAGGAAGGAAGAAATAGAGGCTTTCTTATACAAACAAAAGCTCAGCTAATTCATTACCTTTAGATCTTCAAGTACAAGAAATGATAAAGGAAGTTTTTCAGGTTGAAGATGTGAATTACCAGAAAAAGAGTGGATCTCCTAAGAAAATGAAGAGCAATGGAAATGGAATAAATGGAAGCAAATATAATTTTTTTATTTTTAATTGCTCTAAAAGCAATAAACAGCAATAAAATTATAAAATGCAAATAACAATGATACAACAAATGAGAGGGAGAAACTGGGAATATATTATTACAAGGTTCTTATATGACAGGTAAAATGGTTAACATTATTTGAATTCTGATTGATTAAATATAAATTGTAAATCTTAGGGAAAAACTAGAAAGGTTGTTTTTAATTGATAGACATAATTGATAGTGGAGATAAAATGGAATAATAAAAAATAGTCAATCTAAAAGAAGAAAATAAATAAATGATAACAATAGGAAACATTTCGAAAGATATTATGTTTAAAACTAACTATATCAATAAGTACATTAAATTTAAATTACCTAAACACAATTAATGAAAAAACAAAGATTATCCAATTAGATATAAATCAAAATAAGACCCAACTATGTGCTGTCTATAAAAAATCAACTTTAAATATAAAGTAATAGCTAGGTTTAAAGTAAAATAATTGAAACATATATGGCATGCAAAAACTAATAAAAAGAAAGCCAAAGAAACTATATTCATATCAGGAAAAATAGACTTAAGAATGAGAAATATTACAGGGGATAAAATGGGATAATAAATAATGAGAAAGGAGCCAATTCTCCACAAAAAAACATAACAATTCTAACCATTTATCTACTTAACAATAGGATTTTAAGATAAAATAGGATTTTACAATTAACTTTGAAGTTTCAACACTTATCTTTCAGTAATTGATAGGAGAAGTGTACAGAAAATAAGTTAGGATATAGAGGAGCCTAGCAACATATCCAACCAACTTGACGTAACTGACATTATGGGCCACTCCATCCAAAAACAGCAAAATACGCATTCTTCTCAAGAACACATGGACTATTCATCAAGATAGACCATATTCTGTGACATAAAATAAACCTTAACAAATTTAAAATAAAAATTGTACAACATAATTCTTTTAACACAGTGACATTAAACTGAAAATCAAAGACAGAATATCTGAAAAATTCACAAATATTTGGAAATTAAACAACATACTTCTAAATAACTGATGAGTCAAATAAGTATCATGGGAAATTTTAAAAATATTCTGAACTTAGTGAAAGAAATATATAACACCAAACTCTGAAAATTAAACATACACCAATCATATAATCCAGCCATTCCATTCAGGCATGTGCCCATGAGGGGGGGAGAGGGGGAAGTTTATTTAAAAAAACCATGTCCATACAATGACTTTTACAGGGACATCCTTAAAATACTTATTGTAATCTCCCAAAACTGGAAATAACACAAATGTCTATCAAAAGTTGAACAGATAAACAAATTTTGGTAAGTTTGTATAATGTAATATTGCCTGGAATAGAAATAAATGAACTGTTGATACACATAAAAATATGGGTAAATTTCAAAACTATTATGGTGAGGGAAATAAGCCAGGCAAAGTGGAATATATACTGTATGATTCCATTTATATAAAATTCTAGAAAATACAAACTAATCTATAATGATAAATCAGTGGTTGTCAGGGGATGAAGGGTAGTGTGGGGAGGAGAGAGGAAAGAGATCATAAAGGGACCCAGACTTTTAAGGGTGATGGCTATATGCACTCTCTTTATTATGGTGATAGTTTCATGGGTATATGAATATGTCAAAATGTAACAGAATTGTAATATATGCAGTTATTGTATGACAACCTCAACGAAGCTTTTAAAAACAAAAAATGAATCAGAAAATTCATGTGAACTTGTACAACTTTAACTGATTTCAAGTAAATATCTTGCTGAACATGGGATCTAACTATAAGCAACCTTCCTTTTTGACTCTATCCCTTCCTAGCACACATAAGAAAAACTATGCAGAGTTTTATAAAAAGCTTAACTTCATAAAATTTTACGTGAATGTCTAGAACTCAAATTGATATTATGAGTTTCAAAAAAATCTCAAAGGGCAAAGCCTTAAAAGTAAACATGATCCAAAAGAATGAGTATCATCCCTAACATTTACACTTAGCATCTTTCAGCTTACTTACTACTTCTGCCCCTGGACCATGATAACCAGCAAAAATGTCAGGTTGTTTTATTTTCCATTATGCTATTGGGTCTATTTTATAAAAATTGTCTGGAACCACTATTAAGATGCTGTGTTACCTCATGATGAAGTAGTTTTCACTTTTTATTTACAATAAAAGGCTCAGACTGGGCAGTTTTATCACTGCTGATCCCACATCTATGGAAAAATCATCTCAGATTTGGCCCAAGGACAGCTTAGTAACTCATTTTAATGCTGCCACAGGCTTTGTCTGCTAGGGGTCACACCCCTGCTTTAGGAGGGCTTAGGATGCATGAAACTCATATAGCACCCTGACTCACTCAAATAAAACAATGAACCAGGCCATGAAAACTTAGAGGAAATGTGTAATTTTGTAGTCTATCTACATCTGTTCAGTCATATTAGCATTCATGACCAATAAATTGATTATTCTAATGATATTTGCCATTCCTGGTTTTGGGTTGATTTCCTTAAAGAATTAGCGTTTTGTTGGTCTAATTTCAGAGAATATTAAGAACTGTGCTCTACTTAACTAACGCCAGGGTTATGAATGCTTCCTCCTAACAAAACAGGCCCTATGCCCCTCCAGCCATTTGACAATTCAGTTCCTAAGAAAAGAAAATCATGCTTTTCAGCTTAATGATGGCGCTTAGGCCTCATTAGCATCTGAGTGTTGCAACCCTGCCTTCCACACAAGAAGAGTCTCTGGTCCCCTTAGCTTCAGTTCTCCTTGGATGGTGAAGGAAATGGTTTGTGGTCAGTGGTCAGTGGTCACACCATAATCCTTGGCAAGTGATTATTGCCATTTGGAACCCCAAGAGTCAAAGGCGTATTTCCTCTCTTTTGTTTACTGTTACTCCTGGAGCTTGGTCCCATAGTTTGTTGCAGCTATTATTATTTTTTTAAAGCAACAGGAAGTTGTTATTATCTGGTTTTGGTTGAGTTTCTTTAGTTTGTTCTTTCTGTTGCCACATTATTAAAGGCACCAGAAAAACACTGTTTGTATTTATCCTCTCCTAAATGTCAGCTTCCGATGGACTCTGGCTGCTCAGGTAAGTGGAATTTTCCAGTCCAACGTCCCCCAGTCTTCTCATTCTTGATTTGGCAGCTAATTGGCCTGTCATCCTTCACTCTGCATAAGTTATTTGCAATGTTGGGAACATTTTTGAAAAGTAAAATAATGAGGCCTAAAGTCAACACTTTTTAAAAGAAATTCTAAATTCTCCTCTCCAGTATACCAGAAAGGCAGTATTGAAGTGACTTGATAGCAAACTGTTCCCACTCTTCTTAAAGAAAAAGTTCCTTTGGATGAGTGTCTTAGGGACAGAAACTTAGGCATCTTCTTCAGAATATTCTCTTAGGTTCTTCTGTGTAGTTTTCTTATTGGTCTTAATAGAATCAACCACAGTTTCCTTGCTCAGCAGTTTATTAGGCATTTGTACAACTCCGTTTTAATATTTGCTTATAATGTATTTGGCCTGTTATGTAAGAGCCGTCACTCTGCTGACATTACACAGCTGCCTTACCAGGTCTCATCTGCCTATCTCCAGACTGCTTTTATAAGAGAAATAAATGTCTATCCTAATACCTGGATTAAGATCTCCTAATCCCTAAAACCAGTGACTGTTACCTGGGGTAACAAAGTTTCTGCAGGTGTGATTAAGTTAAGAGTCTGGAAATGAAAATATTATTCTGAATTATCTGGGTGGATCCTAAAATGTTTATAAGAGAGAGGTGGAGGGAGATTAGACACACAGAGGGTGAGGCGGTGTAAAGACAGGAGCAGAGATTGGAGTGATGTGGCTAAGGAATGCCAGCAGCTACCAAGAGCTGGAGGGGACAAGGCACAGATTCTTCCCTTGGAGCCGCCTGAGGGCGTGTGGCCTGCTGACACCTTGAATTCAGTCCAGGGAGACTGATCTCAGACTTCTGGCCTACAAGACTGAGAATACATTTCTGTTGTCTTAAGCCAAAAACAAAATTTTAAAAAATACCAACAACTATTTAAGGACTATTAGCATAGGAGATACATCCAGGATTTTCTGAAGCTTTCATTTCTTGTTAGGGATTTGTGATGACATGCAGGACAGCATCAGTTAGTCACACATGAGTGTCTCGTGTCACAATTTTCCCAGATATATGTAGAATCAGTGACCTCACTGTACGTCTGTACTCCTGAAACATGTAAGAAATGTAGTCGGGCCATCTCTGAAAATAGGGCCAAGCCGACATTTGTTAAGAGATGGCTGCGCTGGGTGGTGATCGCAGAGACAGGGATAACTCACATCCTTGCATTCCCTTTCCCTTCAAACACACAAATCCATGAGCCTGCCTTTCATTAATTTATCTAAACTTTTCTTAACCCTATTTATGTTTTCAGTCTTATGAACTCCTGGGGTAATGAATCTGAGAACCACTGTTTCAGAGGATTGATTGTGTTGCCTGAAGGAAAATAGAAATGGAGTGAAGATGAATCATTCAGACAGAATCACTGCCTGCAGCCCAGATCAAAAGGCTCTCCAAGCCTTCCCTGTACCTGTGGCCCTACCACAACTACAGAACATCTGGTCAGGCCCAGCCTCCGTGGGCAGAAGAAAACATACAGCTCTCACCCTGCCAGCTGTGTTTTCCACCTTTATTTAAAATTCACAATGAAGTGAGAGCTAATATGCTCAGCTGAGCTAGGCAGGCCCTTAACCTTTCTCTTTTAGAAAGGGCTGTTGACATCTTTCTTGAAGAAAATAGTTATCACTGCCTGTGAAGCTACTTTGTACTCATTGGCATTTAGGGTAAATAAAACAGGGTATGGTTCTTAACACTTGGAGGATTCAGTGGGTAAAAGAAGAAAAATGGGCTGACAAACAAAAAGAAATTTACAAGAGATATAGGAGATGTAATAACTATGCACAAACATCAATGAATTAAGAAGAGAGGATTAAATACTCACAATATATACCAGAGCAACCTTGCCCTACAAGTGCCAAAGTTAAATGGACGTGGGGATGGATGGATGGACGGATAGATGTATGGATAGATAGATAGATAGATAGATAGATAGATAGATAGATAGATAGAAGATAGATAGATAGGTAGATGGATAATTCCTTTACTTAGGAACTGGGAGAAATTTTGAAGAGGATCTATAACTTTCTTGTTGCAAATCTGGCAAAGCTAATGAAGCGATGGGCAATACTCAGTGCTTGTAGATTTGCTACAAGAGGAAAGTTCATATTGGGCACCACATTTTTAAAACAGTCTGATATGCCCAGCTCATGTTACTTGTGGTTGAGCGCCAACCTGAGATGCACGTGCCCGGGTTGCAGGCTTGATCCAAGTGTAGGGCATGCAGGAGGCAACCAAACAATGATTCTCTCTCATCATTGTTGTTTCTATCTCTCTATCCCGCTCCCTTCCTCTCTGAAATCAATAAAAATATTTTTAAAAACATAAAACAGTCTGCTATAGAGAAACAGGCAAAATAAGATAAAAATAACTGTAATGGAAATAGAAGAGGTTGAGGGAACTGGGGTTTGGGGGTGTGTATTGGAAAGGAGAAGACATGGAGGAAGGATTCAGGAAAACAGAAATTTCTGGTAAAGAACAGGTAATTGGGTATATTTGGGCATCAAGATTTTTCAAAACTCTCTAGATGATTCTAATGTACAGCCAAGTTGGAGAACCACTGACCTATATCATCCTACAAATGGCCACCAGATCAAGCTTTCAATTATTTTCACTACTAAAAGATCTCACATTGCTTTTTATTGGGTAGGTATCATCTCTTCCTTCATTTCCTGTTTTAACAAATGACCTGTAATAGCCATAGACAATTACTGCTCTGAGTCTTGGGCTTTAACTTGTAAAAAGAAAATAATAATACCTACTGTAGCTTTACCTTAAGAAGCAACTGAGGCAATGTCTACAGCATTTTACATAGTGCTTGCCACACAGAAAAACACATATACATGGGGGCAATCACTGTTAACAACTCTCATTATTCTCTGACATGATTGTGTGCTATGATCCCCACTCCACCTTCTCAAAGCTTCAGGCTAACCACTTCTGGATCTCTGCTCCCACTGCTCTTTTTCCTGGGCATAGACCCTGTTCCCCTCGGTCTAAGCCCTGCCTACCTGAAGTTTGCTTCCTTGAAGTCTTTGAATGAATAATTTCTCCATACACTTTGTCCTAAACAGTCCCTCCCCATTTTGGCATTCCTAAGGATGTTTTTGTCCTCAGTCTAAGTTGGTATTGAATTGTCTCTTCATCTTACTATGCATGTTAAGCATTGTCAGGCATTTATGTTGTAAATGCCTTGAGATTAGGTATTTGGTTGTGTCATCATTGTGTGTACCCATGGCTGTGCATGTAGAGGCCACTTATTGTGTTGAACTGAAAAGTCATTCACATCTAGGAGACACTCAGTAGACTGCAAGCTCCCTGAGGGCAGGGGCCCTGTGTGTGGGATTCACCCAAATCTCCCCAAGACCTGGAATAACACCTAATACATAATAGGTCCTTATATTAGTTTACGAGGGCTGCCATAACAAAGTACCACAGATTGGGTGACTTAGACAACAGAAATTTATTTTCTCACATTCCTAAAGACTGCAAGTCTGAGATCAAGGTGTTGGCAGGGTTGATTTCTTCTGAGACCTATATCTTTAGTTTACATATGTCTTCCCTCCTTGCATCTGTATCTTAATGTCCTCTTCATATAAGGACATCAATCATATTGGATTAGGGACACCCTAATGACCTCATTTCACTTAATTTCTTCTTTAAAGACCCTCTCTCCAAATATAATCACATTCTGAGGTATTGGGAGCTGTGACTTCTGAGGTATTGGGAGCTGGGAGGGGGGGG
>NW_005353967.1:13479207-13488693 GCF_000412655.1 Myotis brandtii
TACAATTCAACATAGCAGCAATCAGTAAATACTTGAATAAATGAATGAATTAATGAAATCCTGCCCAACATGTCCTTACCACCTAACCAGTGTTACTGCTTAGTATAGCCTGACATTTATGAAGCAATTATTCTGTTCCTATCTTAGGAGGTTGGGGTAGTAAATGAGTAAGCTATGGTTTCTGCCTGAAGGAACTTACATTCTAATGAAGAAACCACTACACACAATTTTAATAAATGGAAAGCAAAATACACTAAAAGTATGCACAAGGAGATATGTGAGATGGAAGAGAACCATCTAGCCCAGCAAGGGTTCCAAGGAAGCCTTCCTTGAGGAGATAATTTTTTAAGTGAGTTTTAAAAGATGAATGACAACTTTATAGGAAAGAATTACAAAAAGGAATTGATTTTAGTATTAGATGATTATACTGTCTACAGAGTGATAAATGAATTTAAGGCAGGGGCAGTATCAGAGGCATAGAAAAGAATCAAAAGATGAGAAAAATAGTCTAGGTAAATCTGGCCAGTGGTAGTCCGTACAAAAAAGTCAGTAGGTGTGAGAAACATTTAAAGGGTAAAATCTCCAAGTCTTATTGGTTAAATGAATATGGAGGTGATGGAGAAGTAGAAGCATAAGATAGCTCAAAGGGAAGGAGGAGTGTTGAAAACTTTGTGGCCATGCTTTAAAATCATCACAATCCTGGGAACTTGTGAGAAATGCAAATTCTCAGGGTTCACCTTAGACCCACCAAGTCAGAATCTGTAGGGTTAGGAACCTGTAGCTTTAACCAGCCCCATAGGTGATTTGAATCCCTGCTATAAGGCCCTACTAAAAAGATAAGAAGCATTCTCTTTGTATCCAGGAATTAATATTTTCTCATTTTTATTTCTTTCTAATAATTCCCATTGAATTATTCATGCCCCATCCCTTGCTGAATATCACAAAACCAATTAGTTGATGGGAAGGAGAAACTGTGGAGTTGGTTGGATTGTATACAGGGTTGTGTGTGTTGGGAAAAGAGGGTGGGGAAAATGCCCACATGCAAATAATCTCTATGCATCAAAAGATTTTCTGAAACCTGGCATGCATTATTTATATACTCAAATTTAACATATGTTCAACCTTTGGGGAAATATTTTCTAGTAAAGTCATCAATCGAAAGAAAATATAAGCTCATTACAGAAAAAGGTTCTAGGTTGGGGAGCAAAATTTGGAAAGCACAATTTTTTTTGAACACCGAATGTGTTACTCATGCCTACTAAAAGAGAGGATGTGTTAAAATAATTGGTCAATACCTTAATCGATGTTTTAGTGGAACCCATGGTAAAATCAATAACGGTGACCCCAATGCAATGACCTTTGGAGCTCAGAACTCTGGCTGCATCACAAGTTCTTTCCAATCAACCTAATAGAAAATGTCCAAGTGCAAAACCAAATGATTCGATTCCTGGAAAATCATTAGTAGTTAAGTAATTAAACAATCACTCACTTATTAACTTTTCCAGGTACTTTGGTCACGCTTCACAATACCAAGATTGCCTGGTAACTATATAAATTATTCTTTCTCCCATTTAGTAGTTACCCCAAAAAAATATTTTCATGAAGATAACAGACAAGGATATAACCTTTAAAGCATGGAAGGTGGGAATAGGGTGCTAAATTCTCAAGGGTGATTTCTAAATTAGAACATATGTTGGGAGCAAGCGATGGAAGTGATGGAAATAATCATTTGTTTGATGTATTTGAAATTTTAATAAGCATAAGCATTTAATAATTATAACTAATAAAGTTATTGTCTTTTAAATATGAAATTTAAAAAGAAAGAAAAGATCTGGATGAAGATTAAAGCACAGGTGTCAAAGCTCAGATGTCTTATTTCAATTCCTGATTCTGCAACTTACTAGCTATGTGACCTTGGGCATGCTGCTTAGCTGCTCTGGGCTTTAGTGTTCTCATCTTTAAAATAGAAATGCTTACCTCAAATGATTGCTATCATATTAAAAGAGCTAATATATGTAAAGCACTTAGCACAATGCCTGTCAAGATGAGTATTCAATGATACTTGCTTTTTGTTGCTCTTATTAGCTTTTGACTCAGCTAAGATCAGAATTCGAATTCCAGTTCTTCTACTTACTAGTGACATGACCTGAGATCACTCCTTTCACCTCTGCAAGTCTTGTTTGTTGGTTAGTTTTTAAGATATGTAAAATGGGGACAGGATTATCTATCATGTGAGATGTTGGAGGACACAGAATAGACACTTAACAAATGAGGCTATTTCACACTGGCTCTTTAGAAAGGATTTTATCTTCTACATCAATTTGTCTTAGTCTTCCCTGTTACTTAGGCTCAGTTCAGTCCTTGGTACTGCCCTGTCCACAGTGGGGTGGGAAAAGGATGCTCTTCTTAAAGAAAACATGATTTTCTTCATTTTGTGTTTGTTAAAAGATAATCTTCATAATCCTGCCCTCAGACTGTCCTGAAACCACAGCATGGGAACCCCACAATCCATGGGAAAAGAGCAAAGTCATATCTTTGAATGAGAGGACAGAGATGATCTCAGACACATTTTTTAGATGTTCCCCCATTTTTACCAACACAGTCTCTGTCTTATTAGAATGAATCCTTAGCCATCTGGTTTTCATCCAAGCCTCAAATTCAGTCAAGCACAAGCAATGAGAAAATATGATCCGAAGTAGATGAAGAGAATGATGTAAAAATACAAAACCATGAAAGAAAAGGTGATTAGATATGACTATCTTATTTTGTTTTAAACATTATATGGCAAAAATACAACATAAAAAAAAATGTCAAGTGATACATGAAGAATATATTTGCAGTAGGTATAGCAACATGTTAATGCCCTTATATAAAGAACACTTGCAAATCATCAATATGAAAAAAAATCAGTATTTCAATAGAAGAGAAAAAGAACAGGCAAAGAATATGAATAGGACATCCACAAAAGAAGACATATAAAGGATGAATAAATAGATGAAAAATGATCAAACTAGTAATAAATAAAAGTGAATGAAAATAATAAAATCTCATCAAGTGGTCAAAGGTTTTATAAACTGAGACTTCCTAGTGTTGGTAGGGTATGAGAAAATGGTGCTTTCCATCCTGTTGAAAAAACCCTTCAGAAGAGCAATGTGTATTTGGCAACACATATCAAACATTTAACGCACATATTATTTGATCTAGTAATTCCACTTTTAGGAATTTATACTAAGACAAACGTTCAAGATGTACAGGGGTGGGCAAAAGCAGGCAAGAACTCTGTGACAAAGTGTGCTTGAGCATAGCAAGTAGACTACAAAAATGTGTACATAATGAAGGCCAGCAATGTGAGCACTTACAAGACTGTCCCTAAGTGCACAGTGCCATTGCGACATTCTTTCGAGTTAATAAAGCTTTTGTAATAATCACAACCTGCATGATTTTTTCCATGTGAACAACTGTAAGCCTACTTTTGACCACCCCTGTATATAAAAGGATGCTTCTTACTGAATGTTCATAATAGAAACTTTTTTAAACTACCTAAAAATCTATCAACAAGTCATTGGTTAAAAATAATAATGAATCAATGATTTATCCATATAGGAGAAAAGGTACTTCCATTACATATCCTGTAGAATTAGATCAATTGAAATGGAAATCTGCCCCTAGTATGGAAAATGGGATAGCTAACAATAACGAGATACCAGTTTGTGATTAAGGCCCTGGTCATATAGAAGGATATTGTTGAAGGATGTTTTCAAAACGTTACCAGTAGAGATTTCTGAAAGATTTAAGGTAATGCTTACTTTCTTCCTTATATGTTCATGTATTATTTGAAATTTTAATAATAAGCATAAGTCATTTTCCTAATTAGAAATAGCTAATCATATTGTCACTTAAAAACTTCAAAAAGAATTAAAAGATTTGGATGAAGAGAGAGACACACTGCTGGCCATTGGACTCAGGTATTTACCATTTATGTCTTGGAAGTAGCCCCCTACTCTGCTATCAGAGGCTACAAGCAAGGCAGCCACAGCTCACTGTCAGCAGGTGCAAAGGTAGCTGACACCATCAGTGGGTCAGCAAAAGTGTGTGCTCAGCGCTCAAAGAGAAGCCTCCCCATCCCCAGGCGTGCAGTTTTGGCTGCCCTCCTAGCAAAGGCACGCTATTTCCTTCCTTCAACCACCTGGCAACAGCGCAACTCTCATCCTTTAACAACCAACTCAAACATCACCTCCTCTGGAAGTTTCTCCAGTCCTGATGCTTCTCCTCTGTGTCCTTCACAATATTCTCTTTATTTCTCTGGTGTCACCATCTCTCTTGGCCTCTAAATGACCCATCCACTTGCCTATCATCATTCATGTGAGCTTCTGGAGAGCAGGAAGCATGTTTTATTCAGCTGCTATCTCCAGCCCCAGCCTATCATCTGATACATAGCAGTAGCTCAATAAATGCTTGCGAATGAAACAGCATGCAGTAGCTGCTTTCTCCTGGGTTTTGCCAGACAGCTGTTACTGTGCCCTAAGAAAGCTCCCACACCCCCAAGCTCCCCCAGCTGGGCCAGGGCCTCAGCAGACACCCATTCACATGGAAGTATGAGGAATGGAGATGGTATATCTTCTATGGGATGCTGTCCATCTATGGGATGCTGCCCTTCTATGTCCCCTGACTGCCTTATACCCTTCTGGCTTAAACAAAAACAAGATGACAGGCCAATTTAATGTCATGTGCCCAGGCCTTGAAGTTTTCTAAAGGAGGAGACAGTATTCTTCCAATCCATGTTTTACCAGGGGGTGGAGAACACAAAGCCTCTTTCATCACATGGAGCCTCACCACCATGCAGGCAGAACTTCCTCACACAAGAAGGGGCTCTGGACAGCCCGCATTTACATAGTCTTCCTCTGAACCCCTCATATGCGTTTCAAGTGGATTTATGCCAAATAAGCACTGGGCAGCCAAAGGTATCTAAATGTCACCTGAACAAAGGTGAGTCAGCCAATAGCCTACCATTGAGGGATATTTAAATAATTAATGGAATTCTATTCAATTATTATTAACCCATTAAAACAATATTGAAGAGTATGCAACAACATGGAAAATGCTTACTATAGGACATTAGGAGGAAGTGCAGAATACTAGTATTATTATAACCACACAAATTTGGGGGACAATAGAAGATATAAAGACAAAAGTAACATTAAAAACTAATAATCCAATCACTCCGTGAACTATTAACATGAATGTTTTCTTCTAGTCATTTTTCTAATCATTTTTTTGCATATATACACAAGCATGTATTTTAAGCAAATAAAATAGAGATCTCTTATAGGTTTTTATGTCCTACTTTTATGATACAGCATTTTTATAGTATTAGATAGTCTTTAAAATATTATTCTCAATACCTGAATAGAAGTCTGTCATAATACATACCACAATTTCTTAGGTTAAGCCACACGAAAAGCTGTTTTCATAGGTCAGCACTTGTCAACTATCAGTAATTTCAGATGGCTCAACTTAATATTTATCTAATTCCTATTTGGAGAACTTGGGTTGTGTTAATTACTCACAATGAAATCAGTTTAAATAAATATTCAGTGCCTCTTTACTTATTTTATTTGGATAAAATTTTTAGAAGGAGAATTTGTAGATAAGTATATTTTTAAGGTTCTTCAAATATTTTTCCACATTGCCCTTAGCAGTGTTTGTCATTCTGTTTCTACTGCACTCCAAATGCAAGGAACTCCTTATGCTTTTTTAAAGCACATACTATTCTGGAATAATTGCCACTTTTCATTTCTTTATATTTAAGATAATTATCTCCCCAGAACAGTTGTGAACAATTATCTCATTAAAGCTTGTGGGTGTCAAGAAAAAAGACTGCCTATTGAAAACCTATCTCTGAGCAGATCAAATTTGGAAATCAGTTCAAAGTCTGGAGAAACATGGAGGATAGGTTCAGGGGTAAAATAAACACAGCAATGGGCAGAAACAAAGGGGATTTGAAAGTTGCAGAGTTACGTCCAGGATTCCCAAGGTTAGAGTCTAGAGAAGTAGTAGAAGTCCACCAGTACAGACTGGAACAGGTTGAAACAAGAGTAGCATCACCATTTAAAGGGTTTGCTGGATGTCTTTGGTGTCTGGCTGTGACCAGTGATGTCTCCATTTCTGCCAGAGTAACCCCCGCATCCCAATCAACATCCATTTCACCACAGAGACCTGACATTTAGATGTTACAAAATCATATGGCGACATGGTGTTGGATGATGGGAAAAGTCTGGGAGATCAGAAATTATAAAAAAATGGGAGGCACATTAATTTAAATGATGCCCTCCCTCAGGGATTTCTACTAGCTCTTTCAAATGTAAGCAGCAAATAACCCACAAATAACTCAAATAAATATCCTTGCAAAGGCAGTGAATAAATCCTTGCTGGTTCTGACCATCTCCTCCCCAAAACAGAGACTACTGGGAGGGCTACTGAGGCTTGAAGGGCCCAATATTGCCTGGGGGCTGTCTGGGACTTCTGTAGAGAGAACTCAAAGAGTGACTTTGTTCTCCAGAAAACAACCTAAAGAAAAAGCAGAAATCCTCTAGCCAAAGAGACCCCAAGCCAACTAAAACATCAAGCTGAATAAAAATATGGAGACCTTTCAAAGGGAGGCTCCATAATGAGCAGTTGCAAAAGCTTCTTTGAGCCATGGCTAGTCCCTGATTCCCAATAAAACTCCAGACCCTCCAAGTTTGTTTGGCTGGGGACTCCTCTAGGAGCAGAACACAGAGCTCTCTGGGAGCCTTGCAAAGACCTTTTTACAGATTGCCCATCCCCACCAATAGCAAGTACACCATCAGCAGAGATGCTTAAACCAGTAAACCAGCTCATTCCAGATCATGAGCACACCCAGATCTAACTATTCTCCTCCAAACTCATTGGCTATGAGGACATTCAAGCTGCAATAATTTAGTTTCACACATCACCAGCAACAAAGTATCATACTTGTCAAAAATGAATAAATTGCGTTTGAGCTGTGGGCCAGGGTCTGGAACTGACACTAGTCCTTGTGAAGTTCCCCTTCATTTGGCCTCTCAAATTCCTGTCCTGTCATGGAACAGTCAGCAATAAACACAGGAGGAAACAGAAAAAGGGCCTGGAAGCTTCTACATTTCAGAAAAAAAATAAAGAAACTCAGTTTTTGTTTCTCCTCCTACTTCTGATTCAGAAGTCATGCATGTAAAAATAATATATGTTCTGTACAGAACTTCTCGATTACATATAACAACTTTTTCTGTTATGATTTCTCTTCATATAGAAGTTTAAACCAATGGTTCTTATATTATTTCCATAAATACTTCTTTGGTCATCTGACATAGCTCCACAGATAACCATTTCCCACTGCCATCATTGGATTCATGTACATTAAGTATAATAGATAACTATGAATACACTATTAAAAACAATTCAAATATTTCAAAAGAAGAGAAAAAAAGGAAGAACAGAGAAATAACAAAAAAATAAAGTATAATAAAATGGTAAACCTAAATGCAATCATATCAATAATTTTATTAATTTTTTATGTGCTAAACAGAGATTGTCAGAGTGGATAAAAAAAACAAGACCCAGTTACCAGCCATGCACTTTAAACATAGAGAAGCTAAGAAATAAGAGAGAATCAGTCTAAACCATAAAACGAAAACAAATCAAAATGTGGATTTATGAAGAAGACTTGACAAATCTCCATAAAAGTCCGTTTGAGAAAATAGCCTCTGTCAACTTTTTGAACTTTATCCTTCAGAACAGAGGACACAATTCATTGATGTTAGCCAGACACCAAGATAATTTTCTACATTCAACCTATCCCCATTAGCATATCATCTATAATAATAAAAGCATAATATGCTCATTAGACCGGACATCCTTCTGGACGAAGCTGGACCTGCAAGGGAAGCCCAGGTCCCGGGTGCCAGAGGGAAGCTGGTGCTGGCAGCCAGGGGAAGGAAGGCCGACTCTTGCACAAATTTCGTGCATCGGGCCTCTAGTTATTTCTTTCTTTCTTTCTTTTTTTTTTTAAATATATTTTATTGATTTTTTACAGAGAGGAAGGGAGAGAGATAGAGAGTTAGAAACATCGATGAGAGAGAAACATCGACCAGCTGCCTCCTGCACATCTCCCACTGGGGATGTGCCCGCAACCCAGGTACATGCCCTTGACCGGAATCGAACCCGGGACCTTTCAATCCAAAGGCCGACGCTCTATCCACTGAGCCAAACCGGTTTCGGCTAGTTATTTCATAATAGGAGTTCATGCACAAAGCTGCTGGCTATCCCAACCAATATTTTCTTTAAAAAGAAAACTAGGGCTTAAAAAATGTGCAGGATCACAGAGCTAGCATAGGGCAAAGCCAGGCTTCAAACTCAGGTCTATCTTTGACCATGCTCTTACCCATTCATTTACTGACTCTGAATCCTTTTTTTTTGGAGAGGGTGGGGACAAAGCCTTTTTTCATACACAAACTTGTATAATAATAAAAGCACAATATGCAAATCGACCGAACAACTGAACAGAACGACCGTCCGGACGACCTTCTGGATGATCACACTATAATACCCACTGGCACCAGGCCAGCCAAGGCGGGTGCGATGCGATTGGTCAGGGGCCCAGCCATCGCCCCATGATTGCCCTGCAGAGGGAGGCCCAGGCCACCGACTGGCAGGGCGATCAATCAATCGGGGGGCTCCATGATCACCCCAAAGAGGGAGACCCAGGCCACCGACTGGCGGGCTGCAGTGAGTGGGTGGGGCCTCCCTCTACAGGGCATGATCAATCGCCCCAAAGAGGGAGGCCCAGGCTACCCCGTGGCAGCACTGTGGCGGGTGGGTGGGGCCTACCTCTTTGGGGTGATCGATCACGAGGCTCCGGGACTGTGAGGGGGCACAGGCCAGGCTGAGGGACCCTTCCTCCACCCCCAAGTGCATGAATTTCATGCACCGAGCCTCTAGTTATTCCATATGAAAGTGGGACATCATGTCTTATTCCCTTCCTTGTAACTCCTCTTTGAGCAAACATGCTCCCCTCTGCCCTTTCCCAAGCTCAATCATCAGGCCAGGTGTGTTTTATACATATTATCAAAAAGTGTTGATGCCATCACAAACTCTTTATTTAATCACTAGAGGCCCAGTGCATGAATTCGTGCATGGGTGGGGTCCGGCCAGCTGGCCCCAATCAGGGCAGATCGAGGCCAGGCCTGTCAGGAGGAGGAGATGGCCAGAGGTTGGCTGGCTGGCCTGCCCCGATCAGGGCCCAATCAGGGCCAGGCTGGATTGGCCGGCAGGCCCCGCCCCCAATTGGGGGGCCGATCAAGGGCGGGGCTGGCTGTGGGGAGGGGCTGTGGGCAGTGGGCCAGCTTCCCCCCCCAAATGGGGTGGGGGGCTGATCTGGGGTCAGCAGCCGGGGGAGGGGCTGGGGGAGGTTGACCGGCCAGCCCCACTCCT
>NW_005353967.1:13489082-13505992 GCF_000412655.1 Myotis brandtii
CCCCATCAGTCAAGTTTGCTGGCCGAAGTGGGCATCATATTGACTGGTGGTTTGGGTCGCTGGCTTTTTATATATATAGATTATAATCTTACTTGCATCTTGATTGAAGGTAGGAAAGGTGGTCTCTGATGGACTTCTATTTATGAACTAAATTATATCAAGTGGCTTTCATTTTCATGACGTATTTTATTGTTTTCTAGATAGCTGGAAGTTTAACATCCTCTAATTGACATAACCATTTTCTCCTCTGCCCACACAATTAATTGGAAGTGATTCTCACTGAAATGTTTCCCTCTGATGAACCAATTCATGGCCTCAAGATGATGCCAGTGTGGACCTAACACTTTTCTGTTATTACCATGGAGAATTGTGCATGCCAACCTACATGCAAAATTCAATTTTTAAAAAAAGGCGACTAGGGACAGAACGTAAGTGTTTTGACTAGAATATATTTCTAACTGGGGATTGTTGCTTTGAAGGATTGGTCCCCTATGACCAATGTTATGACAAGGTATAATCTAAGGAGACACTCAAACCTTAGAATGTGAGATGCAGGGTATAAGATTCATTATATGACAGGCATAAATATTGAATAAAGCTAATACTACTGCTCAGAGCTATGCCCAGAGTTATGTCTCAGCTAAATGAAGCGTCTCCTCTCTTGTTTCAAAAAGATGAGTTGAAGGATGAGAATGGTTTGATAGCCATTGTGGGCTTTGAAAAAGTCAAACATGGAAAAAAAATAGCGAAGAAGAGTAAAATGGAATATAAATTTTCACTTTCAGCCCCCTCCTCCTACTTCTCAGGGGTAAACAGTGTTAATCGTTTCTTGAATAGTTTTTCATAGATTTCTATGCATGTGTTATCGAATATCTCCCTTGCTTTTTTCATATAAACCTTTAAAATATAAATTTTAGATTTATAGAAAAGTTAGAGAATTCCCATATATCTTCATCCAGGTGCCACTATTGCTAACATTTACATAGTGATGGTATACGCATCAAGATTAATTAACATTGGTATATTTACTATTAACTGAAATACAGGCCTTTTTTTTTCAGATTTCACTAGTTTTTTCACTAGTGTCCTTTTATGCTGTTCCCAGAGTCCATTTAGCTGTCATCTGTCCTCAGTCTCCTCTGCTCTGTTTCTTGGTCTTTCCTTTTGTGTTACCTAGACAGTTTTGAGGAGTATTGGTCATATATTTTGTAGACTGTCTCTCAATTTGCGTTTGTTGTTTTTCTCATGACATTGGGTTATGGACTGGAGGGAAGAACACCACAGGTGAAGTGTCCTTCTCATCACATGGCATCAGGCAGTACATACTATCAATATGGCTCACCACTGGCTGGTGATATGAATGCCGACCATTGGGCTAAGGCAATATCTGCCAGAGTCTTCCTGTGTAAAGTAAGTGTTTTCCCCTCTCCATGCTCTAATCTTTGGAAGTCGGTCACTAAGTTCAGCCCACATGAAGGCAACAGGAATTAAGTTCCACCTCCTGAAGAGGGTATCATCTACACATATTATTTGGAATTCTTCTGAAGGGAAAAATATTTCCTTTTTTTCTTATTTATTTCTTTAATTAGTTATATTTGCAAGGACTCATACACATTTACTTTATACTTTGGCTTATAGTGTAATACACACCATTCTTTTTAACATAAATGAACAGTTCTGAAATGTTTTTATTTACATAATCCATACTTTCTTTCCACATTAGCCTAAATAAATCTTTTTCATTTTAACTACTATAGAATATTACATTGCAATGATGTTTCAGAATTTGCTTATCTAGATTTATTTTGTAGATATTTGTTTTAATTTTTACTCTTACTCAAACACTGCTCAATGAAATTCCTCTATATATTTTTGTGTATTGCAGATCAATAAGATAAATTCCTAACCATGAACTGCTCGGTCAAATGTGCATGTTTCCAATGGGATAGATATTATTGAATGGTTTTCCAAAAGGATTGTACCAATTGATCCATATGCTGGGCTTAAAATAGGTCACTGCATTTTAGCATGAGACCCACTTTCCTTTTGTCATTGTGATGCATGGCCACTTTTCCTAATTACAGTAGGATGTTATTGTTATACTTTTTGTGATAGACATGTTAAGCTGTAGACAGGGGATTTAAGTTTTGAGTCTTAGATGTTGATGTATTCTTATGGGCAAGAAATTGACAGACAGAAGCCAGAGAAATAATGGGAGAAATAAGTTGAGTCTTACTGCAACATAGCAGCGAAATAAAAACCAAGAGAACATAATCAAGAGGGAAGAGGGAGGGAGGGAGGGAGGGAGGGAGGGAAAAGTAAACACTTCAAAGAGATTATAATTCATCAACACCAGGACCTGACAAATTGGGGAAACTGACCAAGGTATGTTTTTAAGAAAGAGATTGTTTCCAAAGCTTCTTCACCTAAGATTCTAAGAAAATGGAATAACCAACTCTGGATACAGGGCTAAACCTAACAGTCATTCTTAGTATTTACCCAAAGAGGCCTAGATACTAGCAATTGTTTGTTTTCTCAGGGACTAGCAATCGAAAGAGGTGGTGATAAAAAGAGGGAAATTAAATCAAAGCCTGGCTTGTTTTAGGAAGAGGTATCTGAATTCTAACGTGAGGTGCTTCATTTCCTTTTGTTTTTTTCCCCTCTAATAGGCCTATCCTTGGGATTTCTTTCACCACAAATCCTTTGGCAGACAGGATACCTGTCTGCTGAGGCAGATACTGCCTTTAAGAGAGGCTTGAAGTGACCTCTATGTCACACATCACAGAGTAGCCCCTTCTTTGTATTTTTGGGGAGAGCTGGTGAATTAGAATGGTAGTGTTCCTCTTGAAGCCTTTGCCTAGAGGATTTTCATTTTTGCTGTAAGCAGAGTCTTCAAAACTCTGCTCCCCTCTCATAGCATAATAAATATTAACATATTCAACAGAGGACTTACCTCTTTCCTAATCATAGGTTAGGTTGGCGGACTTGTTTCAGGTTGGTTTGGGTTGAGTTGTTAAGCACATTGAGCTACAGTACAGGTCTTTTAAAAAAGGATACAAAAATCCCCAAATAGACATCAAGTTTGGGGGCCATTTATTTTCATTACACTCTCTCCATGGGAAAAAAACAACAATAACAACAACAACAAGAAAACCATTTATGTATTTAAAACAATAAACTGATTACTTTTGCTGTTCAACATCTCATTAATTAGAATGTGTTCATTCTTTGTCATTGTGCCTGAAGCCAATGCTGCACATGAAACAACTGTTTTAAAAATAGAAGAGTAAATTAAATAATGCCAATTTGGGAGCAAATTTAAAATTAAAACAATCCCGTACGCGTTCTCTTTGGACAGCTCTGCTTTCCCCTCAAGAGATCATAGGTAAATGACACAACAATGACGGGGGGAGAGGATGGAACAACATCCTTGCACCAAATAGCTTGGTCATTCCAGTTTGTAGCTAACATTGGATGAGTTTGAGATCCTTGGATTTTGCAAGCTGTTTCTCGGTGATTTAAGAAGCCACAAAGACAATTCCAAAGGCTACACTGATTCCTTTTTAATATAAAGGACTGAGGGGCTGCTGAGAGTGGACAGAGCTCTTTCCATTATTCTATTTTAAGAAAAGCACTAGTTAGATGGCCCAGATACCAGCTCTTATTGAACCCTAACTTCAGAAGTTCATTTGCAATGAACTTTCCATACCTATTTGGTTGGGAAGTGTACTATCATTTCTCTTCTCAGTGAGGCTATCAAGAAACACACTTCAAATAATTCCCAAGGGACACACAATCATTCTTTCAAAATAGCAATTTGGCTGTAGTGGCCTTCTTGCCATTCAGCTAAGCAGATCTTTGAATGGTCATGGAGACAGTTAATGGGTTTTCTGGGGGAGAGGGAACCCACCACTATATGTAATTAGCAAGAAATAGCAGAAAATACAACTATTGTGGAAGCCAAACTGAAAATACACTAACAAATAAGTCTAAACCACATTCATGGAATCTTTTTGGAAGCAGAGTAAGGGAGTGATTTTCTCATGTTAAGAAAGTCATAATATTGCCCAAATCTTCAATAAGCAGGACTTCACAAGGCTCTGGCAAGAGACAGGGAGAGTTCGTAAGCAAATGTTTCATGACCATTTTTTTTACCTGCTAGCTCTTTCTCCTCAGTTAATATATCTGATGTCTCCACTTCCCCCCAACAATGACAACAGTAACAAAAAGATTCTTGATTATTAGTCATTGGATCACCTGTAGTGGACCAGGATGTCCTCTCCTGGCCCTCACCTGCTGAAATGTGGCACAACTGACTGTGGCACAAGTCACCTTGCTGTGCCTCAGTCTCCCCATCTATACTATGAAGACTGCAATCTCTTTTAATCTTCAATCACATTCTAGATGTCACCAGAGATTCCTTTGATGGCCAAGAACATCTCAAAAGCAGATGAAGGCCAGTGAGGGCCATCTGGAAGAAGAGATGGAGGCTTTGCCACTTGCCAAAATCTGGTTGCACCTCATCCCCGACACTCCCCTCACAGACCCCTCCCCTGAAGTCTCCCTGCAAGCCCATTCTCATCGCTGCCTCTAGACTTTTGCTATCCTGTCTGGGACTGTCTGGGGGACCTAATCCCATGCTAGTCTAACTTAAACTCATTCCTCAAGAACCCACCTCTTCCCAGTTTATAGGCTTTTATTTTTCTTATCTCAGCCTACACTGAGCTCCCCTTCTCTGAATTCTAGTAGCCCCTATATAATATCACAATAATAATATTGTATGTATGTATATATTGAGTACTCACTACATACTAGGTCCTATACTAAGCAGTTCACATATATTATCTTATTTCATCTTCACAGCTATCCTGACCTATTTTACATTTGAGGAAACTATGGTTACAGACCTAGTAAGTGGTGGAGATGACACTTAATCCAAGACCTGTCATCAGTAAAGCCCATTTCTTTCCCATAGTCCATACTCCGTTCTTTGGTCTAGCTCGCAATATGCTTGCACTGTATCCTTCCTATTCATTTTATATTTTCTTATATGTGCTTGTATCTCACCTGCACAATGGCATTTACTTCAGTGATGAGTTGGGATCATGTGTGTGTATAATCCCCATTTTGTCTAGCATGGAGCTAGGTGCTTAGTAGGTGCCTAATTTTGTGAATGGGTATAAAATGAATGGATATGCATATTTTTTGAGGTTCTCAAAGGGCTTTATAAGAATGATGCTATTGTAGTGTAATGTATGGAGAGAAGACAGGGTGGTGGTGATATGTGAAAACAACCCCCCAGAGGTCAATAAATCATCTGGCTTGGGTTCACTCTGGTTCTCTTAGCCCAGCGGTTCTCAACCTGTGGGTCGCAACCCCTTTGGGGGTTGAAAGACCCTTTCACAGGGGTCGCCTAAGACCATCGGAAAACACATATATAATTACATATTGTTTTGTGATTAATCACTATGCTTTAATTATTTTCAATTTGTAACAATGAAATTGGGGGTCACCACAACATGAGGAACTGTATTAAAGGGGCGCAGCATTAGAAAGGTTGAGAACCACTGTCTTAGCCCCTCAGTAATAGGTGAGGCCCATCAGCCAGTGTGGCCCAGTGGTTGAGCATCCACCTATGAACCAGGAGGTCATAGTTCGATTCCTAGTTAGGGCATATACCTGGGTTGGGGGCTCAGTCCCCAGTGAGGGGCTTGTAGGAGGCAACAGATCAATGATTCTCTCTCATCATTGATGTTTCTATCTCTCTCCCTCTCCCTTCCTCTCTCTAAAAGCAATAAATATATATTTTTTTTAAAAAATAGGTGAAGCCAGGTGAGGTCTGGCATAGATGCAGTGTTAAAGAAATCCCCAGGAGATGTGTCATCTCTGCCACAGAAGTAGTGTAGCTGTGGCAATCGTTGTTCCTGAGGTTTCTTGCAGGAGCCAAGATCACTTGAGCCAATCAGCTTCAGGATACAATTGTAGAATTTTACCGGGCTCCCTTGGAAATCTTTAAATGGCTTAGTTAGATCATTGGAAACCAGTGCCAAATGGAAGTCTTCCTGATTGACTTTCTATTAGGCGGCTACTGCTTTATAAACCTTCAAAGCTTTGGCTATAAAATAATTTTAAATGCAATGTCAAAAGAAGAGTTCCAACATGTCATAAATAAAGTTTAGAAGATGCATAAAAATTAAAGGGTGGGTCAACTAGTTTAAATGGCCCACAAATTTAATGTTAGTATCACAATCTACTGGAAAATCTCAGGATCCGGGGGGATCCTATGAACCCAGCATTGCCTTTCAAAACCCTCAACCAGGTTGCTTCACCTTCTGTGCCTCTGTCTCCTCATCTGTACTATGAAGACTGCAATCTCTTTTAATCTTCAACCACATTCTGGATGTCACCTGAGATTCATCTGAATGCCAAGATTCCTTTTCCAAGTCTCATGTAGATATATTCTATGTTTCTAAATCTTTCTGCATACACACCTCTATTACAAATGCATATCACTCAGAAGTTTCTGTTAGGTCAACCAGCCCCATTTTAAAGAAAAAAATGGGAGGAGAAAATTATTTTCAGAGTTAGGGAAAGCAAACCCAGAAACAAGTTCCCGGTATACAATCTGTTGCTTATCCATTAAAAAAAAAACAGTACTTAAAAGAGTAAGATTATAACTATGTTCTCATCTAGAAGGGCAATACATTTGTAATAACTTAAAAGTGATTTGAGAAAATCCTTTCCTAACACAAATTACCATAATTTTCATGTCAATTAGAAATTAGCAAAATACTCAATGCATGTTTCAGGTGGACAAAATGCCAGGAAAGCAGAATCCAAGACTCACTGAAAAGGGGAAAAAAACCAAGGTTCTTACCAAATCTCCACGCCTGGCCAACTTTGTCAGAACTTGCTTACTTTATAAATTCGTGGGTCTCTAATTCTCATGGGTCCCCCTTCCTCTTTACCTATTGCCACAAAGCTTTAGCCTCTCCCAGGCATCCCTAGAAGTCAACTCCTTTAACCCTTCCCCTTTCTTTCTTTGTCATATCTAACATTTGGAGGCTGGGAAGCAAGACACCCAAGCCTATTAAAATCAGGAATGGAGTTATAGGACCCGAGGGGACCTGAGTTGCTCCTGTGAGGAAACGTCATGAGCTTGTGACACCTGCTAGTTGCTGGCCTCTGAAAGGAGTCACAGACAAGTGAGGCTGTCAGGTTTCTTTCACACTAAGGAAGCTTTGCTCCACGTAGAGGCAACATCATTTGGGTTTCTGTCTTGGCTTTGGCAGAAGGAATGCTTTTGATACCATACACGTGTTAATTCTTACTCCATGGAGACTGCAGACATGGCATCATTAAAACACTACGCTGAGAAAAGTAATGAACAATCATCTCCAGTCAGGTCCTTCATTGTATCAGACACTGTGTCCTGGCCAAGCAGCAGTGACCAGGTTAGTCTTACATATAGAAATGATAGGCTGTGGAAGGGAATCCAAGCCTGGCAACGTTGTAATCTAATCTTTTGGTATTTGGGGCTTTGATTATAAATGGAATAAAGCCATACAGAGACCACACCAGGTGTTAGGGAATAACATGGTTTCCCCCTCAAAGAAATAGGTACAAAGAAAGGACACGAGGCTATATTCTGAATGGCTATACCATTTGGGACTAAAACTACAGAACATCGAAATCTCTACATTGGAAATGAATTGTTAATTGTAATTATTATACCAGGATTCTCATTTGTTTCAGTTCTTTAGTTCTCACCCATTAGTTATACCCTCCAGAATGCTTCCCATAAGCCCCTCCCCACCTTGGGTTGGATGTTACTCCTCTGCCCCCCAATAGCCTATCTCAGTACCAACTTACTCATTACACACACTGCACTATAATTGTGTGCTTCTCACCTGGAGGCTCCGGCTCCCTTTTTAGCACCTTGTGTAACTGGTGCCTGGTACATATTTGCTATATGTTTGAAGAGTAAGTAAATGAATGAAGGAATCGTATCTTCTGTAATACAGTCCCTCTTCCCACCAAAGAGCTACTTTTGATACAGTCCCATAATGCTGCTGGTTAGGACACTGTGACACCATGCTAAGACAAAGCATTGGAAGAGGCTGACCCTGGGCAGGTAGATGATATATGACCTTGGACGTACATTCTCCTTAGTAACTGGGTTGGGCTGAGTGGCAGGTCTGTCCTCCAAAGCCTGGTAGGATGCGATAGATGGTCCATGCTGTGGGCTCCAAGGAAAACACAGGCTGTTCTTGAGCCCAGGGTGAGACTTCAGCCCCCTGGAGACCCACACGGGAATTCAAGCTCTGCACTGTGAAGTTATCTTATACTTTTCCTGAGCTCTTAATTCAATTTCAGTTGGTGGGGGGAGGGGATGAATAGCTGGTATTTTCCATTGAGGGCTCTGAATAAAACTGGAAATACTTTGTGCTGCTGGGAGGTGGGGGTGAGATGAGCCACTGAACTGTAATGGGTTCTTAAACAAACAGGCCTCCAGCCACAGGAAAAGCCATCTAGGAAGGTATATTTTTATTAGTCCTTCTTTTAAAGACTTACAAGATTTTAAAAGAACCACATGAATTCTGTTTTTAACTTGCATAAAAGCCTGCAGTTAATTTTTATGAGCAGATTTCAAATCCCTGAAAAACAGGTTTGGTAAAATCTCTGACAAGACTTGAACTGCAAGGTTTGAGGAGACCACAGAGGAAAAAAAAAATAGACCTTTTATTTCTTTTGTACATTTTTCCCAAAAAGCTTGGTCCCATTTTGGGTAAATGATGTTTAAAGGATAGCAATTCTCACTTAACAGGCTAACGCTAATCCTGCCATTGAAAATGCCAGCAATGAGTGACTTTCTACCAACTCTTCATGGTTAGGCACAAATCATCCAAGCCAGGGCTAATCACTTTCAGATTAAGAGTTTTCTTGGTTTCTATTATGTGCTATTGAAAGAATAGTCCACAAAATACGCAGAGTGTGAACGGGCAGCTTAAGGAGAGGGGACTAAGCCATTATGGAAAGTGCAGGGGCGTTCCTCCTTCCAGCTTGACTGGATGAGGAGACCAGGCTGAACACGCCAGACATGTACACAATCTCCTTTCCAAACATTTATAAATCCTTTTACACATTTCCCAAGCTGGTCTCTCTTGACCATAACTGATTCCAGTAGAGTCCTGGAGTCCAAAAAGGTTTGATATAAGCTGTTCCAACTTTTTCATGTGACAGACAGAAAATCCAAGGTCCAGAGAGATAAAGTGACTCCCCAAAAGTCTTAAATTTTTCTATTCTCCTCAGGGTGGAAGAGCACAAAAAGCAATAATCTATGTGACTTGGGGCAGGGAGGCCAATGTAAGTGTATGTTTGGGTGTTTGCCAACTAACTGTGTGACCCCAAGTAAATTTGTTCATTTCTCTGAACATCCATTTCCTCATTTCTAACAACTAGGGTAATAACAGCAGCTACCTCAGAGGGTTGTTGTAAAAATTAAATGAGAAAAAATACTTAAAGCATTGAGCACAGTGCCTGGTGCATAGCAAATATTTAAAAAGTCATATATAATAATCACTGTTGTTATGGTTACTTTTACCTCTGCTGATAGCATAATGGTCTATGGAACTGTGAAGTCAGGAGTCATAACAACTTTGCTATTATTATTGTTACTATTATTATAACAATAGTATGATTAGAATTTCTTGAGTATGTGCCTGGGCAACTTTACTATTTGAAATACATTATCTCATGTCAATCCTTCCAATTCTATAGATAAGGACATTGTCCCTGAGAGTTAAAAATGTGCTTTAAAAAGTCCTCAAAACGTTGCTCAAAAGCTAGGAAATGACAGTCCTAGGACATGAACTAGATGTCTCAGACTCTAGGATGCACACTGCTATTCTGAATTAAGATTAATCATCTATAGATTAAAGAGAAATAAAAGAGAGGAAATGTTTGACTTCATGAGTGAGGTCCTTTACTCTCTTCCCAATGAAAAAAGATGAAAGGCTGCATTTTAGAGCAGCAAGGACCAATATCAATTATTTCTCTTGACCACGTCAGACTTTTATAATAAATGTTTGGGCTGAGTGTGAGGTCACTCAATGTCAGCTCAATACCCCTTTAACAGGGAGCTATACGTCGATCCTGCCATCTCGGGATTTATCTGTGATGTACACTAAAATTGCTTGGTTTTCTATTGATTGAGCATTTGAGATACAAAAGCTTGAAAATTGGCTGCTATTTATTTGATGTGTCCCAGTATCCATCACACTTGGAGCAGTGTGATCTGCTGTCAGTGTATCCTGAAGCTTCCCCAACCTGGCTTCCCTACTTGTGTGGAAGATGTCATTTGCTTGGAAAATGGTGGTAAGTTGTGAGCCACTTTTGTTACTTGAAGATATTCAGAGATTTTATTTATTCGAGCTGTCAACCAGGTTAACGTTACCCGCCCTGCCCTATCCCTCAGGAGGAGGGAGGAGTTGGGGTGTGGGGTAGGCGTACTTCTTAAGGGTGCTCAAAGAACTCTCAAAAAGTGTCAAGAGGCCCACATGTTGCAAAATTTTGAAAGGAGGGTGCCTTAAATTGTGAAATCTTCTGTGAGAAATCTCATTTTTCTGGAACTCCCTGACATCTGAGCCCTGGTGCTGCTGGAAGGGTGCCAAGAGCACCATAAAATTAGGGCTGGTCCTGTCTGAACTGAGTCCAGATCGTTTCAAAGTGACTCAAGGCAGGGAAATAAATATTGAACCTAGTTAAACGTTGCCTGAGATTATGCTTGGCACTGGGTGTCCAGTCACTGATTTCCTCTTAGGTTACATGGGTTATTTTGAGCTCACATGGATATGCCAAGGCGGATCCATTCAATGGCAGCAATTCTTTGCAAGCACAGTTGCATTTCTGACACATTTAGTGGAATGTAATGTAAAGATTTATGAGATTGTATTGGGTGGGTGGAGAAGACATAACAATCCTTGGTTTCATGCGACTTTACCCAACTCTGGATCGCATTCAGTTTTCCCCCATTCCTTTTCTCTTTTGCCTTGCCTTCCTTGAATAAACTTTCTTTTCTTTCTTTCTTCTTCTTTTCTTTTTTTGGACAGTAACTTTTAAGTCATGAATGAACAGTAAGAAATCATGATCAAAGAGTTCGAATGATGTGTAGCTCACCCCACCCCTTTAAACTGCTAAAAAAAAAAAAATAGGGGGAGTAGCTATTTGGAAAAGAAATGTTTTAAATGGCCAGGTAATGAACAGACTTGGGAGCAAAGTTCCCCACAGCATACCTGCACTCTGTATAGCCACATAGCTGCTGAATCGGCCTGTGGCATTTTCAGCTGGGGACTGGTGTTGGATTTGGTACCAGTGCCACAAGATGGAAGTCACATGCAGTCCCAGCCCTCTGCCTCTCCTCCCTTCAGCAAGAGGCGACACTCCCCAGGGTCAAGTTGGATCTCACTGTGTCATCTGAGGCTCTGGTTGCTGTGTCCAGTCCCAGCCTAGCCAGGCATTAGAGCAGCATTCAGCCTTCGGAGACAGACAGACCCACCTGGACTCCTGATCTTCATTACATTAACTGTTCGCCTGGCACAATTGATTTAAAACTCTCTAAGCTCAGTCTCCTTATCTGTAAAATAAGGATGATAAGAGTTCCTACCTCACAGGGCTATTGTGAAGATGTAACAGGGTAGTGAATTAAAGTGCTCAGTTCAGCACCTGGCATACAATGTAAGCAGTAAATGGTAGAAGTTATTATAATTCTCCAAATGTCCAACTTCTCTTTCTGAAAGGCCTGCAGAGTCTAGGCACAGATGTGATCACAGCCTCCAGCCTCTACAGATCTGGGTGCACCGATGTGGAAGCTCAAAAGCCTGGCAGGGGTGGAAGATGGGGGCAGCGTGGGGGGTCTATTGTGGGGGCAGAAAAGGGGGGTCCACCGTGGGGGGCAGCATGCGGGGCCCACTGTGGCAGTCACCCAGGAAGCCCCTTAAAGGACATGCGCCTGTTCTTTGAATTGCACAGAAGTGCTCTGGCTCTATCTTTTGAAAAATTAGACACAAGACAACAGAGTATAGATTAAATCCTGTTAGGAGAAAAATCAATAAGAAATATCTGTTTAACAAAGCTCCAGACTTAGACTGTCTTCTTTCAAGAACTATTTGATCCAACTTAAGTCCAGGAGCCACAATCTGTGTGTGCATAAGATTTTATCATTCCCAATGCACTTGCCCATACCTTATCTTACTTGAGCCTTCCCCAAATCTTTCTAGGTAGGTATTATTATCTCCACTTTACAAATAAGAAGCTAATGTCTTATAAGTCAAGCCCAAGGTCACTCAACTAATACCTGGCTGAGTTATTTCTTAATCCTAAGACTTCTGACCCCAGTGTTCTTGCACTACACTGGTCAGCTTGTTCTGCCCACTGAGAATTGGTCATCACAACCCCTACCACACTCACTACCTGACACTCACTGATACAATCTGACTCTGATGAGAAACATGCCCACTATACAGGCTTTGAAGAGGAGTGTGAGTTAATGGGGCATGGAAAAATCTCTGGTTTTAAAATCTAGTCATGAATATATACCAGATACAAAAGGTCTTAATGGAAAGAAACAGAGTCTAAGAATTTCAGGGAGGGCGGGGGAGGCTCTTCGCTGGTGAGCTTTAAGAAGCAGACTGGACATGAAGGGTGATTTACTTTGTTGAATGTAAATGCCATGCTAATTTTAATGATAGCGTGTCCCATAGGCCTCAGACATAAAATAAGCATTGCAGTAAAGGTACAAAGGAATGAGGACTTTACAAACAGGCAGTTCTTGAGCTCCCAGCCACAAGGAATTATTTCTGTCCTTCCAAACAACATTTTCAGAGAGTACCCATGCCCCCTCCCTTCTTTGCTAATTGGGGAAGAAAGACCTGAGCTTGTCAAAGAGCAAAGCAGATCCAGTAATGTCTGTTTCACCCTCCCCTTTCCCCACCACCTGGAAATGAAGACTGACAACAATTAATGGCTCCTGGTAACCATACATGGATTATTCACCAGAGAAAGCATGATTTAAACCAATGCTAAAAAAAAATGATTATTTCAAAATATCCCACATAGCCCTTCCCCAACCAGGCCTGAAGGTGAGAGGGTGGGGGTGGACATTCAGGGTGCGCCAGAGCCACCACGCAAATCTTCCGAAGAGCCTAACTCCATGACTCTGTCACTGTGGGGAGTACAGGGACAGTGCCTCGATTGAATGCCAGCTACACCCAGTAGGGAAAGTGACTATTTGTTTTAGGGTATGTTCCAAAGTGGTTTTCTTGCCTCATTTTTAGCCCAGAGTAAAATAGGTTGTTTCCTATGCAGAGAACACAGCCCTGCCCTCCACATGGTCAGAGAACACTCCACACAACCCCCTCACTGAGCTAACGTAACTGGCAGAGCTCTCCATAAGCAGCCACTTGACTGCAACTGAGGTCAGCTGGAGCATGCTCAGTGACGTCAGTAGATCCCAAGATTTCATTTCACTCATCTCTGCAGACAAATTAGTTGGGCATTTGCTGGCAGTGTTTAAGTTGCCATGGTAGGTCAAATTAGGAGGCTGTTAGCACCACATAGGCAACCTGGGTGTGTAGGGGGTGGGAGGGTCTTGGCTTCTGCCAAGGGTAAGATCTCATGGCTGCTCTGGAGCTGACCCCACCAGAGCAGAGCAGGGCCTCTGCTGGCAAGCCCATGGGTCTCTCCAGACAGGGTGTGGCCTCCTGCTGCCACCATGACACATATCTTCACTACAACCAGAGACAACCAATTTGCCTGGGACTAGAGGCAGGGCTGGGTGACTGCACTGGGAACCGCCTTTCCAGGAAGCATGACAGACTTCTTCCCCACAGGTGCTCCTCCTCTTTCCAGTGCAGTGTGATGGTGAAGGGCAGGAGTTGAAAGTTGAGCTGCCGAGGTTTGAATCCCAGCTCTTCCCACAAACCATGTGATCACTCAACCTCTCTGAGCTGCAGGTTCCTCTTCTACAAAAGGAGATAATGAAAGCTCCCACACAGCATCATGAAGTTGTTGTGGGAAAAAGTGGTATGATTGGTTTAAAGACTTAGAACAGTGTCTGACTCTGAGTTCACATGGAGTCTTGTTAGATTCAATTTCCCTCATCCTTAGCATGAAGCCCCCCATCTTCCCCTCGCCCCGAGACTCCTTCCTGTCTGTCCTGCTGGGGCGGTGCTTGTGCTATGGGCTGCTCCTCCATTTACCCTTTTGAAACCTGCTTTCACCTGCCATATGGGAAAGGGTCCAAGATCCACAAATCTACACAAGGCTAATGCGATGCCCTAACAGGACCATTTGCATTCCAGCTTTAGCTACAAAGAACAAGCTCCTAGGAGGGAATCTGGGGAATATTTGGCTTGCAGGTGGAAAAGTTTTTGCACCCTATAGGAGGATATTAAAGAACAGAGGAGGAAGCCCATGGATCTCTCCAGACAGGGTGTGGCCTCCTGCTGCCACCATGACACATATCTTCACTACAACCAGAGACAACCAATTTGCCTGGGACTAGAGGCAGGGCTGGGTGGCTGCACTGGGAACTGCCTTTCAATGCCTCATAACCTAGACATTGATTTTAGGACAAGAAGAACATATATGACAGACAGGTTGTGCAGATAGAATCAAGAAGAACCACAAAGTTCTTTCCAAACAAAAAAATAGGGTTGGTGGGGACCCAGTATCTCCAGATGGAAGCTGAGATGTGGAGAGCCTCTTTGTAACACTCACTAGCTCAGGGCTACCTGGCCCTCAGGTTACCCATGGGAGTCCTTGGTGAGGGATGACTGAGCTAAACTTTTACTTCCTTGTGCTTTCCATGTCCAAAGATACAGGCAACTGAGAGACACCTTGATTAAGTCTGTTCTCTGCAACGTTCTGGGACAATCACAGCCCTATCAATTACCTCTCTGTCCCTCCTCACCTCCCTCACATCTCCTCACACACTCCCTCCTTTTCTAGGTTTCAGAAAAAGGGACTAAACAAAACACAAACTCTAAGAACCACGTGTGGACAGGTAGTACTGGCCAAGAGCAATCGTCTGTGCCCACAGATAAAGGCAAGATTCACCACCCAGGCCAGACCTCCTGCCCTCTGTGAAAATGATCTATCTTCTTGCAGGTAGAAAGTGACATACTCAGGCCACATGAGCCTGTGACTGGACTACAGCCCTGGAAAGAACTGCCGGTCAGAAAAAAACTGAAGTAGAATAAGGGAAGCCAGGCGCGCGCGCGCACACACACACACACACACACACACACACACACATGAGCCTGTGACTGGACTACAGCCCTGGAAAGAACTGCCGGTCAGAAAAGACAGAAGTAGAATGAGGGAAGCCAGGCGCACATACAGAAGTAGAATGAGGGAAGCCAGGCACACATACACATACACACACACACACACACACACATACACCTACCCTATCCTGCACCCCCACCCCATGGAACATTAGCCTCTGGCAATTGCAATGGCCTCCATGAGGCAAGGGGAGTCCCTGCCCCTCCCCATTGATGAGATAGCCCTTGGAAGGCTCCAGTTTCTGGAGGGAGGACCCTGGTCTGTTTCAACTAACTTCACACAGCACAAAACCCAGACCAGTTCTGTGTAGCTCTAGGCATTTAACAAATGCTTTTAATGGCGATGATGCAACCCTCTCAGCCTAGATCTGTCAGGGTCCCTAAGGCATGAAACGGTCCCCTGAGAAACACATATTATCTGAAGCTTTCCCTTTTGCTTAATTATATTGTTACTAATGTTCTTGTTCCACAGGATTTCTCCTCCCCCAACTCCCTCACCCAAACCCAGCTGCACTGTGGGTTGGATTTACATAAAAGACCAGCACATTATAATTGCGATGATTGATCACTGAAGTTTCCTTGGGTTCAGATTGTTTTCTAATGTGGGCCATTCTTCATCATAAAGAGTCGGCTGATAATGATGTCATTTCCATTGCTTGAATTTGGAGGCAGTGGCCACATGTCACATGGTTTAAATGACTGTGTATGGGGCAGCAAAATCGCATTGTTATCAGTTTAAAGCAGTCACTGCTTTACTCCTGGGGACGAAACAAAAATTGGAGCCTCCTAAAACTCATCAAGTAAGAGCAGGATGCCAGAAATACAAATCTGTATGGAAGCTTGAGGGCCATGGGCTGGAGGGGGCTGAGGAGAGGGGAGGAGGCGGTGAAGCAAACCTGTTTTTGTGCAAATCTCTGTGGTAAGCATCAGATAAAAACGACAGTCATACTTGACAGAAAATAAGCCACACTCTCTTCCTCAATCATTTACCTGTGATTCCTCAGCAAGATTAAGGAGGAAGAACTGAAATACTCATGAAGAGGAGCTTTGGATGAAAACCAATACCAGACCAGCCAATAGTGTATCTCCCATTAAGTGAGTGGGACTGAAATAGGACCTCAATTTTTTGTGTGTAAAATATGGATATGAAATGAAATGATGTTATATGTGTGTGTAAAACAAATAGCTAGCTGCATCATTAAAATCCCAAGGCTTGCAGGCCCTAAGTCACAGCTGCACCAGATGTTCTGTTTTCTGCCATTTGCCTCTAACCACCACGCAGCACTGCCTTCCCGAACCCTCCAGAATGTCCTGCAGATGTGGAAGATTTTTAGCCCCACCCCAGCCCTGCCTTCCTTGGCCTTTCTCATTCAACCCAACATGTTTTTCCCTCCTCTCCAACTGTTCATTTTGAAAATGTTCTATCTTAAAGAAAAAATGTAAGAAAAGTACAATGAACACTGCTCACCTAGATTCACCAGTTAGTTGTTCATATTGTCCCCAATTGGCTGTATCGCGCTCTCTCTCTGTCTCTCTCTCTCTCTCTCTCTCTCTCTCTCTCTC
>NW_005353967.1:13506738-13522280 GCF_000412655.1 Myotis brandtii
CAAAGCAAGCCGGCCGGAGGAGAGCTGGGCCTCAGTGACCCAGGAAGCCAAGCCAGGCTCCGTGGCTGCTGCTCAGACAAAGCCATAGTGGCAGGGCTGAGGCAGAGGGGGTCAGGGGTGATCAGGCTGGTGGGGGGGGCAGTTGGGGGTGAGCAGGCCATCAGTGGGAGTCAGTTGGGGGTGAGCAGGCCGTCAGTGGGGGTCAGTTGGGGGCAAGCAGGCTGGCAGGGGGGCAGTTGGGGGTGAGCAGGCTGGATCAGGCCTAAATCGGCAGTTGGACATCCCCCGAGGGGTCCCAGATTGCAGAGGGTGCAGGCCAGGCAGAGGGACAACCCCCCCTCCGTGGACGAATTTCATGCACCGGGCCACTAACATATATATAATATAGAGATAGAGATATATAGAGATAGAGATACATAGATATATCTTCAGGAATTAATGAAGGACATCACATTGCATTTAGTTGACATGTCTCTTTACTTTGGTCTTTTGTGTTTTTTTTTTAATTTGTTTTGGTTTGTTTTTGTTTTGCTTTGTGCTATTGCATTAGTCTTAGCAGTATTAGTATAGACTTGTTATTAATTCAAGAAATGTATTTTTTGGTATAAAGGAGCTATGTCAAGAAGACATAGTATCTAGCTTGAAAGAATTCCCACTAGGAAAACTGCATAATTTGAACATCGAAATGGCTAATGACAAAAATGGCTATAACATATTAAGAGAAAAAAAGAATATATTCTGATATGAAAAAAATAAAAGTAGAAAGAAGGAGAAGGGAGAGCTCTTTTCTACAGAGGAATACCAACTAGTAAATGAGGAAGGAATTTAGAAAATTACCATTTTATAACCATCATAGTGGTAACTTAGTCAAGAACCATCATCGCCCAGTCAATATTTATATCTCCTGTCTCCCACAGCCCAGTATATTTACTCATTTGTTCATTCCTACAATACACACAACAGTTTTGATATTGCTACACCATTATCACTACCAAAAGCTTGTTAAGTTCAAGATTTCTTTACAATCTTTGTTCTTAGAAAATGTCACCTTGAAAATATACAATCAAAATACTGTGCCTAAAAGTGACTTGAATAATTTTTCTAATGTGTGTTTTTTATCTATTTGATATAAATTTAGGTTTTTCTTTTTCCATTTAAACTCGATAAATTTTTCCATCCTTATTGACTTTATTTTTGAAAATGTGAGCCATTAACATAGCTTAAAATTCAAAACCAAATCAAAAGGTATGTTCAGGAGAGATCCCTATCCCATATACTTGGTTCCCAATTACCCCTGTAGATAACCAACTTCATTAGTTTTTGTCTAATTTTTCTTGTGTTTCTTTTTGCAAAAGTAAGCAGTTTCATCACAACTCTTTAAAGCCATTAACATTTATATTCCTTTTGTAATCATTATTTTCAAATTTTAGAAGAATATGTGAAAAAATTCCAAAAGATAAATTCATCCCAAGACTATTTCTTCCCATTTCCTGCTTGGAGTTAGAGGAAGTACCTTGGTGTCCTTTATAAAGGACATCAGAAGAGGCAAACAGTAGGGCATAGGGAGAATGACAGAGGCCAAACCAAGCCATGTGACTGAGGGGACTAAGTACCATCAAATTCCTCCAAGTGTGTATTTTTGGGTCTGAGCAGTAAACAAGAAAGCAACTAACTTGCCTCGGTTCTGATTCTCTTGTCACTGGTATGATCAAAATAACCAGCTCACCTACAGTACTTCTTAGACTAAAAATAATCTGATCAGGTCACTCTTAGCTCAAAACCCTTCCATGACTTCCCACTACCTTCAGAATACATCCCTAACTTACAACGTAGGCTGACCTCTCCAGCCTTGGAGAGTGAACACACACACTAGTGATTCCCAACTGCTCGGTTCATTTCTCACCCTCCCATTTTCTCACATCGGTCGTATGACTTGACATGTTCTTCCCCACACAGACCCGGGAAGTCAGTAGGATGGCTTTCACTTTGATCAGCCCCATGAAGCAAGCCTATTCTTTGAGCTCTGAGGAAGCCTCTCACTTCAAAGCTCTCCATATCTGAAATCTGGGCATTGGGTTTGTAAAAGGACCTCCAGAAATTGCAACTACATTCGACCCTTGAACAACATTGGTTTAACTATGTGGGTTCACTTATACATAGACTTTTTCAATAAAAACTGTAAATTTATTTTCTCTTTCTTATGATTTTCTTAATAACGTTTTCTTTTCTCTACCTTGCTTTATTGTAAGAATACAATATATAATATATATCACATACAAAATATGTGTTAAATGATTATTTATGTTGTGAGGGAGGTATTGGTCAGCAGTAAGCTATTAGTAGTTAAGTTTTGAAGGAGTCAAAAGTTATGCATGGATTTTTTTACTATGGGGGGGTTCAATGCTTCAACCCACAATTTATTCAAGGGTTAGCTATACTTGTTGCCTAACACAAGAAAGAGGTGTGAATTTCAGCTTCATACCATGGACAGTGGAGGAAGGCTCACTGCTGAGACAGTATAGCACTGAGCCCCAGCCTATAGGGTCCTGCACTGTGGTGCATCCCTGAGTCCTCCTGAGAGTGAGATCCACTGCCCCCCATCCAGTGCCTTTCCTGCCTCGAGCATTCCAAGTTCCCAACCCTGCAGTCATGGTTGTGTCTGTCTCCCCACTGCTTCCCATTTTCACATTTCCAACCAGGCTAGTAAATTAATAGTGTCCTGAGAGATCTCTTCATTTGACTTTTCTTTTTGCCTTCCTACTCCTGAGATCCCACATCAGACCATGCATGGCACTATAACAATCCCATACATTCTGACATTTAATTTTAGCCTGGTTTTTTCTAGAATCTTCAACCTTTCCTTCCACTTGAAGAGACAATAATAGAGTATTCTGAGGGCTAAAGATATTCTTTCTCCTAATTACTCAAATGACCATTCACTAGACATCTTGAATGGAATCTAGGCAGACAATTATTTGCATCAGAATTACTGCCCTCAGCTGGTCCAGGTAGGAACTACAACTCTAAGGCATTTCCTCCTCTTCACTCCAATCATATCTTTACCCTAAAATGAATCTTTGAATTGTGAATAATAATTTTTTCCACTCAAGAAATGGGCATTATTCTGGTGCCTCTCATTGTTTATTCATATCAATGTGATTTTTATTAGACTAGAATAATAATGCTCATCTGCATATTTCATGTTTAAAGATGTAGTTTAGATAGTATATATCTTTAGAATTCTTCACCCTAATTGCAGAAAACATCCAGCTAATTACACATTACTTTTCTCAAACACATAATAAAATTAAATTGGTCTTGATATCTATGGAGCTTGTGTAAATTAGTGAAAGTTACTACGAATTGGCAGATGAATGGTAACTAGGAGTGGTGGAAAGTGTCATGGCCATTCATAAGCAGAGTCTGGAGGAGGAGGCCACATGGAGCCAAGTCCAGTAGAGGCCCAGAATGGCTGGGGGTGGGAGGCTGTTTTCCTCTTCCCTTTGGCACATAAGCATGCTTGTCTTCTCTTCTGAGGGTATCAGTTATTTTGCCAAAAATGCATGTGATTTTACATATAAAGATTTTTAAAAATCAGAAGAAAGATATGCTCAAGAGGCAGAGAAGGAACCCCAGACTACACTAAGAATCTGGAAGAGGGAGTGGAGTGGTGGCACGGATGGGGGAAGGAAGCCTCTGCACCACTGGACCATGGCAGGACCCTGGTTCCGTGTGAGGTTCTGCGGTCTTTCTGCCGGAGTTCTTCTCCCTCTACCACCTTCTAGTCATGATGTTAGGTGAGTTACTTAGGCTCTGTGAGCCTTTTCCATCCACTTGAAGAGGAATAGGTTTAATTAATAGGATTGTGGTGATTGACTAAAGAATTGTTTTCTGCAAGTTGGGTAATAGAATCCTATGTATACTATCTAAATACCTTTAAGTAAGCATTACTATTTTTATTATGGTAAAACAAACATAACATAAAATTTACCATTTTAATCATTTTTAAGTGTACAATTCAGTGGCATTAAGTTCATTCACAGTGTTCTGCAACCATCAACACTATCCATCTCTAGAACTTTTTTCATCCTCCCAAAATGAAACTATTATTTTTTTTATCCAGTAACTGATTTTGGTCATGTTCATAAATTTCATCCATGGTACCTAATACATGTTAACTGTAGGCATACATAATATTTGGGAGCATGAGGTGACAGTTTAGTTTTTGAACTTCATTTTGAGCAGTCTTATTTGTGTGGGTTAATACTTTATTGTTTTTACTCTTAGCAGTCTTTTAAAGAACAAAGAGAAACTTTGCTATTTAAAAATAGAATAAAACTCATTCTATCTTGAATTTTTATAAATTTAAGATACATTATGGGATCTTAGCAATTTTATTTTTCCTATATCTTAAAAATATTTTACTGTTCATTGTCTTAGACATGATTTGATATTACTCACCAATTATTCTAAACAATGCTAAAAAAACAAACACTAAGATAGTGTGAAATGGGAAAATGATGGACTTGCCTAAAAGTTGGTATAATATTGAAATAAACCATTGCTATTACATCACCCTTCAGTTTTCCAATTGTCTCCCCTCAAGTATTGCAGCATCTTTCAAGGATAGAGAATACAGGAGATAACATCTTTATAGTTTTTCAATCTTTCAGTAAACATAGTTGAGAATCCATAATTTTTATTTTCTATCCATAATGGCAAAAATAAGAAAATTTACAGAGGAAGATGCTTCACAATTATTAAATCAGAAGATTAATGCAAAAAGATTTAATATAAGTAAAATCTGAGACTATGAGTCTTCAGATGACAATATCCTAGATGAACTTTCTCAAACTCTAGAATCAATGAGTGGACACTTTATTTTTAAGGACAAAAGGAAATGTGATATTCTCAATGAGTTACTTGTTCAATAAGAACTTTACCATGCAATGTTTTATGATCAGAAGCTGGACCACCCTATTTTGCTAAAAGGATGAGTGACAATATTCTTTCATCTTTTATGATGGTTGTACACCAAAATGTGCTTTATATGGGTCATAAGTAGACAAGGCAGGTCTGTATAGAAAGGTTGATTGAAGAAAATAAATAATGTAAAAATCAAAATTTCTAATTATGTTTATAAATCTGAAATGTTTTGTAGTTATAGAACAAAGATAGCTCTTCTCCCAAAAAAGTATGAGTCATCAAAGTTTTCAAAAATATATTCTGATGATGTAACTCCAAGAAGATAAAATCAGAAGTAATGATAAGCTAAACCTTTTTAAAATCCGGAATTAGTACATACAAGATGGGTATGTTCTGGAATCATACATGACAGCTGATGACCAGTTAAGGCATTCAAAGGAAGTTGCCTGTTTTAGGTATATATACCTTCTAACCCAGGAAAACCTGAAATGAAAAATTCAGATTTACTGTTCAAACTTTTATTAAAATTTCTAATGAAGCTATTTTTAACAATATCTCTGATTTTAGTTTTTTAAATTACTCATTAAATGGCTAAAAAATATAAAACCACAAAACAGGTTCATTGGATTCCATGGTAAATGTTGAGAACTTTCCCTGGTATACCAAGGAATAAGCACTCACTATAATTTTAATGTTATTATCATCAGTTCAAAGAGTTTCATCAGGTCCTAGAGTTCTTCTGAAAAAGAAACCACCTGCTATGTTCCATGGAACACGATGACGAACTCATAAGCACCAGCAGGTTTGAGGCATCCTGTTACCACATCCAGGATGAGAGGGTGCGCAGTGCCTTCCCACACTGGCATGCAAAGGCAGACCCGGGGCCTGTTGTGGCCACTCTTCCTGGAGTGTTGTGGGTCACATGCAAAGCCTGCCAAGATGCATCAGTCTCACTGACCACCATCCCCTTCCGCTGACTCACACGGGACTGAGCAGCCAGCCAAAACCTGGTAATATGCCTTTCATGACTTTTAAAAGCTCAATCTTTTTTAAAAAAAGAAAGACTTGCACCCCAAGTTCTTTTAGATCCAAAGCTGTTACTTTGAACAATGAAGTGACCATCTGGCTGGAGAAGGGCGTATCCGTAAAAAAAAAAAATCATACTACTGAATACAGACAAGGACACCAAGAGGGCCAGAGAAAAGAAAATAGAAATTGAGGGATTTTCATAGTAACTGAAGAAAAAAACATAAGAAAGTGGGAAAAGAAAACTCAGAGCTCCAGATGTCTATATATCAATAAATCAATAAATAAATAGGACTTTTTTTTAAATTAGTAAATGTGACCTCCTGGGTTTTTCCAGTCTAAGGGAGAACTTTCCGGTCACGAGAAAGATCCCTCAGTGGAAGGACAAATGACCACAAGAGAGTGGTTGGTTCCCATAAAGGCATATGTTCAAGGAATGGCCGAAGAACCACCTGAAATGTGTGCTGCAAAAGCCGTCCCTGAGCTGGGAGAGAGGAAAACTGGATTCCTCCTGAGGTCCTTTCCGCCTGAACTCAGGATAACACAATGCTTAAGAAAATGAGTCCTAGCACTGGAGTGTTCAAAGCCAAGCCCGGTATTTATTGAGGCACACTATTTACCCTGACTAAATGTAACTTTCAACATTTGTAAAATAGTAGGCAAGTGCAGGGACAATAAAGATGGGGGTACCTTCTATCTAGGATATCTTCTGTTTGCCCCACAGGCCCCTTGCTAGTTTCACTGCCCTCCTTTCTGCCTCAGGAGACTGACCTCTATGAAATTCCTCAACCGATGACGATGACGCCTGCTCCAGAGTGAGAAGGGTGAGGGTAGGGTATTGAAGATATTGGTTCACTGCCCGTGAGGTTCTCTCTGACTGCTGTGTCCTCTAGGAAGCCTTGTCTACATACCTCTTTCCTTCTGGGTTCAGCAACTTTCTCCCTTCCTCCAGGCCTCCAGGCCCCCAGGCCAAGAGATGGTCACACCACCTTGTTACATCCCCAGGGTTACGGCACTATCTCTGTTGGATCCCTACCCCTGCTCTCACTGTGTACTAGTAAATAGTCTGTTTATGAAACCCTCTTCCAACTACCTTAGTTTGGGTGTGCGTCTGTGCTTTGTTGGGGCCCTGACGCTGCCTTAAGGATGTGGAGAAGATGAGCTGTGCCTGCCATTTAGTAAACGATGATGACCATGATATTTGTATCCTCCTTTCTCTTGCCTCTGACTCCTCTTCCATCTTTGCTCAACCCTTCCAGCCAGTTCCTCTCCTGATTCTTTAGCAGAGAAGTCAGCAAACTTCTTCTGCAAAGGGCCAGAGAGTCAATATTTTAGGCTTCATGGGCTACACAGTCTCTGTCACCACTGCTCAACTCTGCCCTGTAGAACGAAAGCAGCCATGGGCAACTCGCAGTGAATGTGCATGGCTATGTTACAATAACATTTCATTTATGAACACTGATATTTGAATTTCATATAATTTTCATGGGTCATGAACTATTATTCTTCTCTTGATTATTTTTCAACCATTTGAAAAATGTAAAAACCATTGTTAGCTCACAAATCCCACAGAAACAGTCAAGTTTGGCAAACCCTGCTTTAACAGAGTTCTAAAATGTAGCATTTCTACTGCAACCCTCCAGCCCAGAGATGGTAACATCTCCTTTATTACAACCCCGGAGATTTGGCTACACCAGAGAGCTCTGCTGCTCTAAATATATTCTATGTTTTATTCTATTTTCTTTTAAATAAGATTCTACAAATTCATTCTTTGAAGCTAAAGGTTGCTTGCTCTTTCCCATCATCTTTGCCAACTGGCATCCAACATCCTGTCCAATAGCACATTCAGACCACTCCCCTCTAGCACAACATCCGGGGACTATGTCCTTGAAGCTATTACCACACTAGAAACCTATTCCAACACCGCTTCATCCAGTAAAAGGCACTCCAGGACTAGCTGCATTGTGATTCACTCTATAGAAATAAGAAGTCTATAAGAAGTGTATATAGGGCCCTAGCCAGTTTGGTTCAGTGGATTCAGAGCGTCGGCCCTCATACTGAAGGATCCCAGGTTCGATTCTGGTCAAGGGCATGTACCTTGGTCAGGGGCCCATGCAGGAGGCAACCAATCGATGTGTCTCTTTCACATTGATGTTTCTCTCTCTGTCTCTCCCTCTCCCTTCTACTCTCTCTAAAAATTAATGGAAAAATATCCTCGGGTGAGGATTAACAAAAAAGTGTATATAGGCAAAGCCTGTATACTGGCAATGTTGAGAAGATGAGTTTTGTCTTTGCAGAATCTCACCTGATTATGAATTGGAGACATGTACCAATATATGATGATTTACCAGTCTGATGTTTGGTCTGTCCTCCCTCCCCTTCTTTGAAGGACATCTGATCAGTCAGAGCGAAAGTGTCCATAGATGCTAAGGTGTTTAACTCACTCCAACAGACAACAGACATACAAAGACATTCTTGAATTTTAACAAGACTTTTCAAAATAATTCCTTAGCTAAAGAGATGATTTTCAACCCTGGCTACACATTAGAATCACCAGGAAAGCATTTTAAAATGCTGATGTGAAGGACTCACCCTATAATAATTGAAATTTTATCTGCGGTTTTAAAAAAGCATCTCAGGTAATTCTGGTGCAAGGTGAGGCTTGAGAATCACATACTAGTACTTAGAGAAATGGGCACAGGAGAAATGTTCAGACAGCTGAAGGAGGTCACCGTGTGCCCATTCAAATCATGAACTCTTTTTCTTGCTCTCCCTTGTAAAACCTCAGAAAAGATGGCAATTGGGAGGGATGGGTAGAAATGAAAATTATTGTGCACCTCGTTTGTGTTTTGTTTTTATTAATTGTTTTTCATTCATTTATTCATCCATCCAACATTTAAATAAAGTGTTTTTATGCCAGGCACTCTGCTAAACATGCAGACACAAAGATGAATAAGATAGGCATGGCCTCTGCTCTCATGGAGGTTGCATTCTCATGAGTAGAAAAGGTAGGGGGATGGAACAACTAATTGTACCATTATTTTTAATGACAATAATGGTAAATCTGATTAGTTCATGGCACACCTTCCAGGGAGATCTTACTTGAAGGAGATCAGGGAAGGCTTCCTTTAGGAAGTGATGCTCTGGCTGAGCTTTGAATCACGAGTAAGAACTAACTAGGTAAAAAGTGGGGATTGCAGAGGGGACTACATGTGCAAAGGCCCTGTGGTAGGTCAGTAGGAGCTTAGGACATTTGAAGAACTGAAAGAAGGCAGTATGGCTGAAATTCAGAGAGCAAGGGAAGCATGGTGAGGCACATGAGGACCAGGTCAGGCAGGGCCTTGGAGGTCTTATTAAGACACTGTGTTATCTCATTTGTACTTTATAATATCCACATTTTATAGAGTCAGAGCTCTAGGAACATGCTCCAGTTTCCATCACAGGAAAGAGGTGAGGCCAGTGTTCAAACCCACTTCTGTTTAACACCAAAGCCTGTGTCCTCTCTGCTGCCTAACTATCTCCCTTTGCAGTTCCCTCTACCTTCCCAAGTGAGATGTTTCACTAGAAACATAAATTATAAATCAAATCTGTGTTTCTATATAGTATCTATCCATATAGGAATATAGTATCTGTGCTTGTATAAGAATAGGAAGGAACAAAATAGAAAGGAACAAAACTATTAATTTCAGAGAAACTGACTTTCATTATATGAAGAAGGTTTGCCTGCACCTCCTGGCCAGCCCATTGTGGAATTCAAAAAGGCTCTGATCAGTAGATCATAATATAGGTTATAGATAAAGTCATTCATTGATTCATTTATTGGTATTTATTGAGCACTGATATGCCAAGTACTAGAGACACAGATGACAATGTATGATCGCAACACTAGTGGAGCTTACAGTCTTTTGTAGAAGAGAGTTAGAGAAGCAATGTACTTAGCCAAATTCAAACCAGAAATTCCTAAAAGTTAATAGGAGATAGAAGAGAATGGTAATATTTTACACTTAATATTTATTTCTAACAGGTTATCTCTTTTTGCCCCCACTTTTTCACCCCATTGTTTTTCAAGCATGATGACCCAAAAATACTTAAGATCAATAAAAATCACTGGTATTTGGCTGCTAAGGAAGACCACCTTGTGAATAAAATGTAAACAATGTTCAAGGACATTCTGGAGCATAATCAATGAGGGAAAATTATATAAATTGTCAAAAAAAACATTCTTTTCTGACCCACTTCCAAAATCAGCAATGTACATGATATTGATCCAATACTCTTCCAAATGGTTTGAGGAAATATGAGCAGAGTCCTAGATGTAATGGTTAGTATAAAAGAGATGAATTGAACAAATAAAAAAACTTCATTAAAATCCTAAAATAAAACTGAAAAATCTTCAGCAGATGGCATGGATCATAGATAGTTAAATGTCTGACAAAGGCAGTAATGATTTTTTTTAAACCAGCAACAGGGATTTGGGAAAGAGATAAGAAGATTGAATTATAGGAAATACTGTATTGATTTTTGAAAATGGAAGTACAAGTAAAATTGATTCTGACCAGTACCTCAGGTAATCTTCTTCAACCTCTGTTAAAATATTCAGTTTGATTCTAACAATCAAGGAGGCACCTCAGCACACTTTCCTGAGACCCAGGAGAGGTCATGGAGAAAGAAGAAGGACCCATCTTCACATTTTTCTCCAGGAACCCCCAGGAGGCAGTCAATTTTGTGCTCAGAGAAGTCCCACCCATAACCCTGGAGGACCAGCACACCTGCCCCAGTGGAATTTCCATCTGAGTCCAGACTCAGACACACAGTCTAAATCCAAAACTGATGGACTGAGTTGTCAAACACACAATCAGGAGAGGTGGCTACGTGGGGAGCTGCTGCTCAGTTTTACCGAACATCACCAGTTATCCTCCTTCCTCCCTAGAGGGACTTCTCCCCTATAGTCCAGCTAGAACTTGACAAAAGAGAGCAACAAACTCAGGCCATCATAGCACAGTGCTCTTCCAATACATTCCCCACACCAAGGTCCAGAAGAATACCTTCTTATCTTCTTTGGAGATCAGTAAGAGTTGAGTCTATAAACAGCCTTCTCTTTCTCCCTTTCAAGAATACCTCACATTTCTTTCAATCATTTTTCCCTCAAGTAAAATGTTAAAATGGTAATAGACTAGAGAACTTTGCTTTCAAGAAAAACAAATCTTTATCATACAATACCAGGCCCACAACCACCAAATTTACTCTAACACCTATTTGCTCTCACATTCTTGTCTTCCAACATCATGACCTTTAATTTGATTGCCCATTTGTCCCAGTTCCCTAGATTTGAGACTATGTATCTGTCTGTCCATCATGTTCATTGTGATACGTATTTGCCCTCGGTAGGCTGAGAGCTGCCTCTGATGTGGACATTTGTGTTCTAGATTCACTACTCAAAGTGTGGTTTCTGGACTAACAGCATCAGCAGGACTCACCCCAGACCTACTGAGTCAAAATCTGCACTTTAATAGTATCTCATGCATATTAAAGGTTAAACATCACTATTAAGAAATAGAGAGCTCTCCGTCTAAACCGCTAGGCACTTATCACACTCCTAACTACAGGTTAGCAGTAAATCATTAAAGGTTAACTATGTCACTAAGATGGGATTTTATAGGGAGACAGAGGGAATATATAGGAGTTAGCTGCTGTTGCTATTTACATCTTGATTCCAAAATTTATGTCCAAAATATAAAGCATGTAGAGACTCCATGACACTATATATTTAAATGGTGAAAGTGCCAGAGAAGTTGAAAGAAAGGAGAGCTTGATGTGGGATTTCCAGGTTGGGGAAATACCATGGAGAAAATAGGACTTGAACTAAGGAGAAATGGATACGATGTTCCTAAAATATGACTACCAGGGAGATCTTCTAAATCCAAAACTGATAGATTGAGCTGTCAGTCACTTACCAACCATGTGAACTTTAATGAATCACTTATTTTAACTGAGCATTAATAAAACTGGAGAATGATGTGGCATAGTGGACATAAGATTTGGTGTCAGATGAATCTGGCTCCAATTCTAGCCAGATTATGTCACCTTGGAGCAGTTACCTTACTTGGCTGAGCCTTGCTATCCTACCTGAAAATGGGAGGACTACCTGAGAATTAAATAATAAGACAAAGTATACAAAGTTCCCAGGTAAGGTTCTGTCACATAATAGGTGGTCAGCCAATATTACTTTATCTTTTCTCCTCCTTTTCCTCTGACAAAGAATTGGACCAAGACAAATGTGAATTAAATCTGGATCTAAATTGGCAAGGTAATCCAGATTAGGAAAGTCCTCAAGAGTTCAAGCTTGATGTGGCAAGAGTAAGGGCCATTGTGAAAAGGAGTATTTTAGGAAGACTAGCCTACCAGTGTGTCTAGAACAGATGAGAGAGGCAGGTGATGGGTAGCAGTGACTTGGCAAGCTCACTGGAACACATAAAGGACTTTGTACCAGCTTTCGCAGCACATCTGACCATCTGTGTTGGTCATTTGTCCTTGCTCCCAAATCTACTTCTGAACCTCCCCTGCTCTAACCTGTATATTCAGAGACTGGATTTCTCACCAGCTGGCTTCCAGGTAAGATCAGCCAATGGGAAGCTAAAAGTCTTGACAGTCAGAGGTGGAAGGATTCTAAGATGTTTGTCCTTCCCTCTCCCTGTCTTAGGCAGTGCTATTTCTCCCAAAAGGCTGCTGCTCCCACAGGCAATCTTGTCCTCTGTGCTCCTAGCTCTGGGCTCTGATAACACCTCTTCCTTCTATAGTTCATCTGCCTCATGGTGGGAGCAGCTTTCAGCTATTGCCAACTTCTGGGTTGCTGTCCCCTCTCCTCTTTGACTTCTCAATTTTACCATCACCTAGGTAACAAGACCAGTTTCCTGTATTATATTCCTTCTATCAAAAACCAAAAGTGATTTATACTTCCTAACTAGACCTTAACTGATAAAGCATCTAAATCAACATACACCTCAGATTATTTTTGTATGATTATGCAGGTTTTTTAATCTTGGAGAAATATACAAATAAAGCTACATAATGGTGGATCTCCCAGTGAAGAGTTGGAGAGAAATTGGGGTCAGAATTCTCCAACCAAAAAATATCATAGATACATTAATTCAGGATCATTATTAATCTGTAAATGTAGTGGTATCTATGAGCATGTCACATTTAATTTAGCATTTGCATGGGTGATCTGAAAAGGTGAATAACAAACATAGACATTAATTCCACAGATATAATTGGTAGATGTTACAAATACCCAGAAGGATAGTGAAATAACAAAATAAATAATTTTTTTAAAAACCTGACTATTGCACAGATAAGATGGTGAAAAATAAAAATGCATAGCTAGATCGAAATAGCAAAATGAGATGCAACCTGAAAAATATACATTTGTATAGGTAAGAGATCAAAACACAGATATTCCATGAGTAGGAAAGAAAATAAGTAATGAATAAAACTAAAGACTAAGGAGTAGCAGCACAAACTGGGATGTAATTTTGAAACATGATGGAGGAAAAGAGCCTAGTTATTTTGAGCACGAACAATAAACACCTTATGATTTTTTTAAAAAATGGGGTGCTCTCTTTCTCCGACTTCCAATCACTCCTGCCAATTTATACAGTATTGACTAGGCCATACTTGCTATGCCTCACCCAATTTTGCATTCCTCAATAACAAAATTGAGAAAATTATTAAGAATCATGAGAACTCTGGGAAATACAATCTGAAAAATAATAAGCTGGATGATATGAATAATAAAAGAAGTTGAAAGAGCCAGATTGGCTGAACAATCACATTTCTAGCACAGACCCTTAGAAAATTAGGCATATTGTGTGGAACAAACAAATTCTAATATGAGAACAGATTTCAATGTTGACCTAATTATCTAATGTCCAGCTCTCATTTTTATGGGGTGAGTCCAGGCAAGTCAAATAAATTCTTGGAGACAAAACTACTCTTTCTAATAAGGGAAATCACATCCTTTTTCTACATGAAGCCCCAGATGGTCAGAGAAGAAAAGCCCAGTATATTATTTTTTTTTGTTCAGATTGAACCTTAAATACCACTTCTATAAGGGTAATATTGACTGCAAGGGGTCCAGACAGTGTGTTTCTATGTGGTCAAGAGGGTTTTCTTTTAGGGAAATACGAGTTCAAAGTAAGGACAAGAACTCAGGGCTCTGAAAGGATACAGCCAGCACCATGTAGCAACCACCAGTAAAAATCACTTGCTCCCACGTAAATTATTAGGTGAAAGGAGAGTGAAGAATTAAAGCAAAACACTCCCAGCTCCGTGTTAAGCTGGGCTGTTATAATCTAAGTATTCATGAGAAACCATTTTAGAATCTAGAAGGGAGTGGGAGAGAAGCAACTGCAGTCAACTGTAATATAGTGAGGGTCTGTCACATGATCTAATTACAAAAATGAAAGCAACCCAGGAATTATGTGGTCTATTCAAGCCTGCAGGGAGTACGAACAAAGAATATAATTATACATCAAGCCTGTTGATTAAACAATTACTATTTAAAGCAGATATAGATTTACAATTAATTTGCTTCTGCATTCTGAGGATTTGGGAACTGAGATAAACAGTGTTTGAAGTTTAATTATCCATGTGTAAGATGAAGGGGCTCATTTCAATTTGGTTAGCACTACAGAGCGTTTTGGGTGGTGCAAAAGGAAGAATCCGACTCGGTGGCAAGTCTCGGCACTGAGGAAACGTGTGATTAAAGTGAGCAAGGAGGCTCGCTCAGCCTAATCCCCGCAGAGTGTGGTAATATCACAGGCGAGATTGTGCAACTGCAAATTAATATTTAAATGAACACCAGTTTGACGTTTACCTGGAGGGGGAAACGCACTATCTCTAAAAGAACAGAATAAGGCTAGCCAAAGAGTTCCAGACTCCACAGCCGTGAGATCCGGGGAGTGGAGACCTTCACGCATGTTTGAGCAAATAGGACATCTACCTGCCAGCTACTCTGAATGGAGTGATTCTTATCAGAAGCCACGTGTGCAGTGTGCGCAGTGTCCCAGGGCAGAATTGCAGGGCTAAGGGGTGGGCAGGGTGAAAGGGTGAATTGAAGTTGCAGCACAGGACAATAAACAGAGACTAGAAACTTCAAGTTAAAGAATGACTTTTGAGATGCATAGAATTGTGTCTGTATTCACACACCGACATCAAAATACACAGGGACAAAATTTCCTGACATCAGACCCAACTCACTGCCCCGAGGGAGGTGTGTGCAGTGGCCTGGTAACAGGTGCTGCATCGCGTGGTACAGAGGATGGGCTTTGGAATGGGACATGCTAGAGTTTAAAGGCCAGTTCTGCCATTTTCTAATTGATTAACCTTCAAAGGCATGGCTGGCTGTAAATATTAAATATGGTAATGAGGGCAAACTTATGAGTGTCCTCTCCCTATTTAACACCTCCACAAACTCCCTTTTGAGATAAAGAGGGATCTCCTTCACTTGGCCAGCCAACTGGCAATGGAGTGACCCACCCACCTCCCCAGCCTTCTCTCACTTTCCCTCCCTCCCTTCCTCTCCCCCCACC
>NW_005353967.1:13522319-13590349 GCF_000412655.1 Myotis brandtii
ACTCCTATCATTTTGGCTCTTCAGTCCCCTATCCTCCCTCCGGCCTCTAGGTCTACCCATCTGCCTTTGCCTCTGCCTTGGAACACTTACCTCTCCCCTCTTCAATCAGTGAACATCTAGTCATTCTGCACATCTTACCTCATTATCTTGTGTAGTAGGTTCTGAAGACAACGCGTCAGAATCAAAACCCAAACTCTACTACTTCCTATCTATGTGACTTTTGCCACCTAAAAGTCAGCTTCCTTCCTGCAAAACGGGCATGAATACTAGTATCCACGTCAAACAGTTGTTGTAAGGGTCACATGAGCCTGGTACATAGGGAGCTCTGGAAAACTGCTCTCATCACAGTCTCCAAAGGCCTCCCTTCCACGTCACTTGGCACAGTTGCAACTATACATTTGTGTGATTCCTTCGTTATGCCTGTCTCTCCACTGGAATGGAAACTCCAGGGGGCAGGAGTTTGCAAGGGTGTAGTCCACATTATAGATTCCGTTTCTAGCAGAAAAACACTCAAATATTTGCTGAGAAATAAATGAATGAAAATGCTGAGCATAGTACCTGGCACAAAATGGGGCCTTATAAATACTAGCTTTTAAAGAACCTACTGATAATGGTAGTTAATAAGCAAAAAAGTTAATATTCACATTGCCCACTGGTTCTCAACTGGGAGTCATTTTACCCCTATTTCCTGCCCCCCTCTACCCCAGAGATATTTGGCAATATCTGGACAGGGCAAGAAGCAGGCACAGTAGGGTACCTCTGGTATCTAGTGCATGGAGGCCAGGGAGTCTGCTAAATATCCTACAATGCACAGGAACACCTTCCCACCACACAGAATAATCCAGCACAAAATGTCAATAATACCAAGGTTGAAAAATCCTGAATTTTGCCTTCTGTCATTTATTCCTAGTCCTTTAATTGACCAGTTAAGTTATAACAGGCAAATCCAGCTTAAGGTAATCACTCTTGCCTTTTATCTTGTCTATTCCCTACAGGCACATATCCATCCTTGCCTCTCCCTCTGTCCCCAAATCCTGATAGCCTAGCTGGACAGTCTCATTCCTCCTCAACCCTGTGCCAGGTATAATGTAAAATGTGGGTAGGCTGAGGAAAGCGGGCACTCCAAGACATCTCCCATCATGATCACTTTTCTGCATCAGACATGTATTCATATTTCCAGCAGAGCCATCAACAGAAGCCCAATGTGAGCACCACTTCTGGCTTTCAGGACAGAGCTCTATTTCAAATATCATACTTCAAAAAAGTTCATTAGCCACAACAAATAGGGCAGGGGCAGTCAGGTACAATCTCTCCTGTCTAATACACAGATTGCTCTAAGATGCAAGAGAATTTGCTCAAACAATAAATGCTATGCTCGACAATTATCAGATGCAATGTCACAGGGATGAAATTACTAGTATACTGTATGATCTGAGAAAAAGCAGGATAATGGAACAAAATTGTCCTAAAGTGGCAACCCAGTATACATAAACGCTAGAGTCTAATATAAAATTTTAAACTTAATACTTAATTGATTGCATAAAATGATATGTTCAAAATGGTTAAAAGTATGTCTAACAGAAATTACAAATGTTAGCAAGGATGTGAAAAAATTGGAACCCTCGTACATGGTTGGTTAGAAGGCATAATGTTTCAACCACTGTGGTTCAACAATTGTGGAAAGCAGTTTGGCAGTCCCTCAAAAAATTAAACAGAATCACCATATAACCCAGAAATTCCACTCCTGGATACATACTTGAAGGAACTGAAAACATTAAAAAAAGAACATGCATCTTCACAGTAGCACTATTCACAAGAGCCAAAAATATTGTAACAGCCCAAAGGTCCATCAGTGGATGAATGGATAAACAAATTGTGTGTATCTATACAATGGAATATTATTCACCCACAAAAGTACTGACCTATGCCACAGCATAGATAAATCCCCAAAACAGTAGGCTAAGTGAAAGAAGGTAACATATTATGTTTCTTTTTTGAAAAATTTAAATTCTTTATTGTTTAAAGTATTACATAAGTCTCCTTTTCCCCCATTGACCTCTCCAGGGCTGTCCCCACCCCCCAGTACATGCCCTCACCGCCCCCCCCCCCACCCCCGTCTGTGTCCATTGGTTATGCTCATATGCATGCATAAAGTCCTTTGGTTAATCTCTAACCCCCTCACCCTCCACCTTCCCTCATAGGTTGGATAGTCTGTTTGATGCTTCTATGACACTGGTTCTATTTTTGTTCATCAGTTTATGTTGTTCATTATATTCCACAAGTGAGTGAGATCATGTGATATTTATCTTTCTCTGACTGGCTTATTTCGCTTAGCATAATGCATTCATATAAAATATCCAGAATACATAAATCCATAGAGGCAGAACACAGATTAGTGGTTACCAGGGATTGAGGCAAGAGAGAGATGCAGAGAAATGTAGAAAAACCACTTACTGGATAAGAGGTTTTACCCATTAATACAGATTACAATCTCATTTAAATTAAGATGGAAATGTTTTGGAACTAGATAGATGTGGTAGTTGCACAACACTGTGAACACAGTAAATGCCACTGGATTATTCATTATGAAATGGTTGATTTAATGTTATGTAAATTTCATCTCAATAAATTATTTTTAAAGTATGCCAAAATTGGACAAAATTGAAAAACACTGAAAGAGAGAATACCTCAAAATAGAAATAGATGTAGTAGCCTGAGGGTTATAAGTGATTTATTTTTGAGGTCTTAATATTACTTTATTGTTAAGTAATATTGGTTATAAAAACTTTAGAAAAAATATAAAAGCACCAAAAAGTATACAAAGCACTATCAATATTTCAGGTTTTTCAAAATATTCTTTAAGATCAATATGATATTACCTTTGCAATAGAAAAATCATAATAAGACCCTGTGCTTTCAGTAAGATAAACTCATGCAGTTGAACATTTATTTCTGCCAAGGCTTTTATTGTGAGCTTGTTTCTCTCTATTGGCAGAGGTGAGAGACTGGGGGACCCAGGTTTGCCAGAGAAGCAAGTAAGTCTGTGACTTTTTGGCTAAGGCATCCCTTCCATCATTCCATCAACCCCGGACCAGTGTGTCTGGCTCTTACCAGGCTGGCAAAGACCAGTCTCCATAACACAGAGTTCGAAAGGGCCTCCTTCTCCATGACTTAGCCATCAACCTTCCATGAATGAGCCTGGAATTTCTATTTCTCCCACCTGCACAGCCTCTTTCCTGCTCACAAGGGGTATTCATAAGTCATCATACTATTAAGTTCTGGGAATGGGGAAATGGCAGCTTGTACCCTTGACCTCATGAAAGAGATTGTTATTTCCGAAACATTCGCAAATGATAGTGAACTGTATGCCTCACCTCCCATACTTATAAACCTTTTTGATCATGAACATGAACAAAATAATAAAAAAAGAAGCAGAGAGATGTTTGGCACAGTGCAGAATGGATGTTACCAGTAAATCAACTCTCAAGGGCTCATACTGTAACCAGCACTGGGGTGGTACTGTCTCTAAGAAAAGACTCACTAACACCATCCTAGTTCACAGATTCAGAGGTTTTGGGTTTTGAATAACCACTCTTACCTTAATCCACTATTGGCTTCTCTCTCAATCCAACTTTATCATTAAAACTTCAGCTCTAAATTCCCCCTCTTCTTTCAACAATTGCTCCTCCTGGTCTTGCAGCAAGACTGCCCTGAGCGAGTCCCCTCCTCCTGATTAAAAAGACAAGATATCAAAGATGTGTAAGTATTATAAAGAATTTTCTTCCTGCCCAGGCCGGTTTGGCTCAGTGGATAGAGCATCGGCCTGCAGTCTAAAGGGCCCCAATTCTATTCCAGTCAAGGGCATGTATCTTGGTTACAGGCTCCTCTCCAACCCGGACCCTGGTCGGGTCACATACAGGAGGCAACCAATCGATGTGTTTCTCTCACATCAGTATTTCTTTGTGTTTTTTTCTCTCTCTCTTCCACTCTCCCTAAAAATCAATGGAAAAATATGCTCGGGTCAGGATTAACAAAAAAAATAAAAATAAACAGTTCTTCCTAAAGAAACTGATAGGACCAAAGAGCACTCCAAAAATGGTAAAGAAAATAAAAATAGGTATCTGTCAGAATCATCAATGTCGAGAACAAAGGCTAGTGGATTTTCCAAGGATGGAGTTTCCTCCTGGCACAAGAAGTCCATCCCATGGTTGATGGGAGGTGGACCAAAAGAGCATTCCAAAAATGATAAAGAAAATAAAAATAGGTAACTGTCAAAATCATCAATGTCGAGAACAAAGGCTAGTGGATTTTCTAAGGATGTAGTTTCCTCCCTGGCACAAGAAGTCCATCCCATGGTTGATGGGAGGTATTGAGCATTACTGGTGTTCCCCAAAACAGTTTCTTGAGGAAACATGACCACAAGTCATTAGATGAAGAAGCCTAGCCAGCTGGCCTTGCCTCTGCTTCTTGATGTGCATGATATGCAGACACAGAGAACCCACAGCAGGATCCCACAGAGTAGCACAGTTGAGAGAACGAGGGGAGAGACTAATATTTAGTCACATGTTCAGTGCTCTACTATTCTGTCTTGTCATAACATGCAGACAAGGGATATCAATCGAAACCTAAAAGAGAAGTGAATTATGTTCATCTTATACCAAGCAAAACACTTCAGGCTTCACATTTCGTGGTTTGTCTCAACCCCAAACCTGCTCTGGTCAAGACTTTAGATAGAACACAGTTACCTAAAATAGGGCCTGATTTTGTTCTGGGCTGTAGAGGACTGGTTATGGGGTCCAAGTAAAGACTCTGCAGAGGTAGAATTTCTGGCCTTCAAAAAGGTACATTTCCACAGAAACCAAAGTGGGCACCAGATGTGGCCCCAAGTGCTGAGAAAACAAAAAGTCAAGCTGTCTTCACGAGCAATTTGGTATCATTGAATTTCTCCTGGAACACTCTGCCCTGCCTGTTGATATTACCAAATCCAATTCTAGATGACTTCTGGGACAAGACAAGTAGTCAGAATTTATTCAGGCCAAAATCTGGAAGCATGCATGTTCCACCCACCACTCCTCTACCAGCCTAAAAACATGTCTCTAAGATGCCTTAGATAGCATCTCAAACTTGGACAATAGCTGGCAAAGTTGCCAGATTTGGTAGTTTGGGCGTTTTTTATTAGGGTGGAAAGCATCTAATGGCCATGAATACTTTATTTAATGTCTTTTCCCCCCTAATGCATTGCATGAAATTTTCATTCTTCAGCACTGGACTCTGCCAAGGATCCCATCTCAATCTCTCATCTAACTTCTGGAGAAATTTCATCACAATATTTTACTAAGCTTTTCCCAAATGCTCAGTGTTTGCAGAGGACTTTGCAATAATTTGGGAGCCTTCTCCCAAGTCACCACCTAAGGAAAGGAGATTGCCTTCTCACTATCAACACTTACATTGCAGAGAGAAATCCTGGAGGCTTGAGGGAGGTTTACAGTTAGTTGCCAAGATCTGTTTGGAGTCATAAAGTGACAATCTAGACATTCAGATCTCTGCCCCAGGGCCTGTCTCCAGACACAGAAATGGCAGCTGACTCTACCAATACGGGAATGTGACTGAGATGTCTTCCCTTTTGGTTGGTGATAGTTCTTGACTTTCCCACTAGAAGGCTTTCTTATATAGACCGAGGCCTATATTGAAATGTTTCTAAGGTTTTGCTTCTTAGAAAGAGGTAGCATATTAGTTACTTAACATGTTGGTAAAATTTCATGTTATCTGGACAACTTGGTACCTACAAAAAGAACAGGCACTTACCACAAGACCCCGGACAGATAAGTTTGGATAAGTAGGCTCAAAAGGAAGAGGAGAATGAACCACAGTAAGGGCTGGTCTAGGATCAGAACAAATAAAATAATAAAGGGGGTAACACTAGGGGATGGGAGAAAAGGAATGAGGGCAGCAGACGCATGGCTGGTTTGGAATGGAGCAGGAGAAAAAAATGAAAACCAGACTTGACTGAATTGACAAATTTGCCCGAGGCCAGCACTGCCTTTACTAGTAATCAAGGATGAGACACCAGCAGAAAGGTGATGTGACTGGTTTGCAGGTAATATCTTTGACACCCTGCCCTCCTTGGCACCACTCCTAAGGGAACAATAGCTCTCAAAGAGCTGAGAGTGTCAAGAGCAGAGCAGGAGCAGAGCAGGAGCAGAGGAAAGTTGGAGGAAAGGTCAGAAGTTCTCCAGGTTGGGAGGAGTGGAGCAGGTCAGAGCCCCTGGAATCTCCCGTTGGGTGACTGTGCCTAGGGAGGCTGGCATGCCAGCAGTTCACACTGTGGCCAAGCATCTGTAAGTGCTTCCCTAAGCCCATCTGGGATCTCTGATCTCAGAGGGAAAGAGCATGTGAGGAAAAGCTGGCAACATCAGGTGGCCCTTTCCAGATCCTGGCCTGAGAAATGTGTTCATCAACTTCACAACACTCTTCCCATCTCCTCCCACATCTCCACTACGCTCCTCTACGACTGCCAAGGCCAAGTTGCTAAGAGATATAGTTTACTTCTTTGATAAAATGTAATTATTGAGTGGTATATTGATAAATCTTACCAAAAAAGTTAAAAAGAAATTTAAAGACTCAAAGGTTCTCCTCTCTATATAAACACTCCCCACATTTTCACTTCACACCTTTCCATGGTCTCATCCTCACTTCCTGTTACCCTCTGATCCTCCTTGTACTGATCTCTGGCTGCTTTAGCTTCTATCATTATCCATCCCCTAAGGACAAGCCTAATGCTCCTGACCTTTTCTGACACCTGATAATCTTTCCTATCATCAAAACTTAAGGTCCTGTATTCCATTCCCTGAAGTCTTCACTCAGTGGTGTGGACTCTGATAAAGAAGAAACCATTGCCTTAACGGTTTGTTGAGAAAATCAAATAAGAGAAGTCAATATTTACAGGTGAAGCGATAATATTGTCATTATCTGCACATTAGTCCTCACAGGTAGCAAACTGACACTTTAGTAGAGACTGTGAGAACAGTCATCTAAGTGAGTGGTTCTGTTGGGGCATTGGGGCAGGTCGGCATGGGAGACGGGCAAGAGGGAGAGGCTACAGCTTCTGGATGTTCTCCACTCACTTTTATAAGCCAGCTGCCCACTCCTCCTGTGCTTGCTGCCCACTCTGTGGCTAGCCCATGTTTTTGCTTCATTTAATTGAAGCTGGAAAAAAAATTAGTTTGGTCTATAGTTAATAAAATACTGTTTGAGGGACACAAGAGCAATAATGTACATTTAGTTCCAAATTATGGGGAATAAAAGCATGCCTTGGGGCCAAATATCTTAAAATCTTCTGCAATTGGCAAAGAACAATTACTTAGGGACTCAGACCCCTAGACAGGGGCAGAATTACTTCATTCGGGGGAGTTGGCTCTGTCACTTCCCAGCTCTTGTGATATGGGACAAGTTGTTCAGCCTTTCTGAGCCTCAGGTGCTTTATCTATAAAACGGGATAAATACACTTATGTTGCCAGGTTGTAAGGATTCCATTTAACCGCTATGTGCCATCTGCAAACCACATAACTCAAGGCTTGTTATATAATAAACAGCAACCACAGGCATTTGAGAGTGGAAATATTCAGTCTTCAAAAGGTACTCGAAGGTAACTCTGGGATCTGCATATTAGTCAAGAGACTTGGAACCCATTTGGGTTTGAAATTTTCACCTTGCCCTTTGAGACAGCTGGCAAAGCCATGAAGTGTCTCAACACCTCGGAGACAGGAATTCCTGCTCTGGAGATAGACGTGACATGTCTCAGGCAGCTCCGGAGACCATGCAGAGGGCCAGTCCCCTGCGAGAGGACTTCTCCGCCCACCAAGCCAAGGGCATACCCATTACCTGTCCTTTTCCTGACCTCACCCTTTCCACCCACCCGTTCCCCTCCGGGGTGTGAGAGCCTGCAAGAGCCTGCCTAATCTCAACTCAGGGAGTGCTCTTTGCTTTTAAAATGCCTTGCCCAGCTTAATCAGTAACCAGCAGCCCTCCACTGCCAGTTAGTCGCCTGCCCTGACATGAGTTCCTTCTCCTGCCAGCCGGTAGATGTGACTTAGGAAGATTCAATTTCCAGACTGTGCCCTTCTGCCAATGACAGCCACCCTCTCTGAAGGTTACCTGTCACCAGCATTCCTGCTCATGAATGCAAAGTAAAGTGGGTGCTTGCCCTGACCTTGGAGAAGCACATCGTTCTGTATATGAGTTTGAAAAAAGAGCATCTGATATTTGCCATCTTATTTGTGTCAGGACTGAGACCAGGAAGCCCCACCAGGCAGGAGGCCATCCCAGGTTCACAGATGTGGCCTGTGAACGGCAGTTGTCACTAGACCCAGCAATGATATTCAGCAGGCATGATGCGGGGGAAATGTTAATGAAATCCTGCCTAACTTCAGGAACACATTTGAATAGAATCAAAGTCATATGTGAAATGTTTTCTCATATACTGTCTCCTCTGCATATATTAACCTTTAGCCAGCTTCAAAAAAAAAAAAAAGCACAAAACTAGGATGATTCACTCATTCAATCTTTCTTCAAACATTTATTGAGCACCCGTTATGTACCAGACCCTGTGCTGAGCACTAGCATAAAAAATTGAATGAGGCATAGATTATTTTAGGCAAATAATCTATTATTCAACATTTTATGCTGGGAATCCAAATTCTTAGTTTGTTAAAAACAAAGCAAAAAGGTCTACATGCATTTCTGGACCTTGGCTTCATTTGGAAATGGGCAAAGGGAAAAGGTAGGGCTCTTAGAAAGAGCAAATAGAGTGCTACATTAGCTAGGCATGCTGTCCACTTGGGAACATGTTGCAAAGGAAGAAAGCATGTTGGCTTATGGGAAAGAATGAATGGGATGATCTTGGGTAGTCTTTCAGGAGGAAGAGTGCCCAGATTCGCCATCATTTGTGAAATAGTGCATCATGCAAGAAGGGACTGCAATGGCCAAGCCTGACTGGCCCTCCTGGTTCAGTCTCTGCCTGGCTGCCTGACACTGCTGATAGTGAAATCCGGCTGAGCCCTGCTCTGCTGATAACGGTGTAAGGCACCATTTAGCAGGAGCTTCCTGGTGCAGAGCTTTTAGAGAGTTCAAGGACTCGCTCTGTCATCATCATCAGAAGTGCATGTTTCCATTGCTGAGTCAGAAGCACTAAATTGCAGCTGGACCTGAAACAAATGGTGAGTCAGATGAAAGACTGTAGCTGCAGAGCAAACCCCCTGCTGCTAAGATTGCTGGGGCATGGGGCGGAGTGCCTCAGCAAACGCCGAGGGCCCATTCGTTCAGGCAACACATGGTTATGGAACACCTTCCTTGCTTCAAGAACTCTTCTGGGTGCTGGGGACAGAGCCTTGAACCAGACAGACAAAGCCCCATTGTCATAAGGCTTGTATTGTAGTGGAGAGAGACCATATGAACAGTATCATTTAAATTATGATAAAGAAAATGATGGGCTGATGAGTAACCTATTGAAGGCACGTATATTGGTCCAAACTTTACTGCAGACAACATAATCCACTTTAGGTTAAGTAGAAAAGAATTCCATATATAGAATTCTGTGATCATAAAATTGTTTTAAAATGGGCTGGAGGAGCAGGCTCTAGGCCAGGGGTGGGCAAACTTTTTGACTCGAGGGCCACAATGGGTTCTTAAACTGGACCAGAGGGCCGGAACAAAAGCATGGATGGAGTGTTTGTGTGAACTAATATAAATTCAAAGTAAACATCATTACATAAAAGGGTACGGTCTTTTTTTTTTAGTTTTATTCATTTCAAACGGGCCAGATCCGGCCCGCGGGCCGTAGTTTGCCCACGGCTGCTCTAGGCTGACCTCTCAAGAACCATCCCCAGCCTCTGCAGAATCTGTTAGAAGAAGCTGTGGTATTAGGAAGGTGCTACATCCCTGCTGACTGCAGAATATTCTAGCCCCCAGTGCAATTAAAACAGCTGTTGTTGCTATTAAGCTGCCTTTTACTGCTAGGCATTGTCACCACAGCTACAACTGCTGGCTCCAGAATCACGCTACTTCCACCACAATCCATGCCCACAAACTGACACATGGTCCCGTCAAATGGAGACCCTGTGGTCCAATGGGGCCCTGCATTGTGATTGTGTTGGTGGGAACTAAATCACTTCTAGTATTCAAGCTCCAAGAGAATTGGAGAATGTGATTTTTAGTTTTGCATTCTAGCATAGGAAAAGAGAGTTTGAATGGACGCTACACTACCTGATCCATAGTAACTACCACACCACTTTGGAAGGATAATCAGGAAATGCCTCTAGGGGAGATGGCATTTAAGGTAAGACTATGTGAAAAACCAAGGAAGAAACATTCTAGGCATAGAGGGGGGAAAAAAGGCAAGGGTAGCAACTCCAGGTATAGTGATGAAGCAACAGAGAGCTTGGCGGGGTTAACAGAAGATATATCAAATAGGGCTTAGGGGATCCTAGGAGTTGATTTTATCCAGAGTACTGGGAGACCATCAAGAGTTTTATAGAGGAGATTGGCATACTCCGATTTGTATTTTTAAAAGAAAATTCTGACCTCAAGGTGGAGAATGGATTAAAAATTGAGCCAAGGAGACAAAACACAAAACTCTTGAGGATTAGAAATGATGATGATGACTTGGACTAGGATGTTGACTGCAGAGAGGAAGTTGACATGTTCTATGTATATTTATTAGAGAGAACCACAGAACTTCAGAATGAATTAGATGTAAGGAATAATAAAAATGAAAGCATTAAGGATTGCTCCCATGTTTCCAATATAAACAAAGGATAAACTATATTCTATTTTCTGGGCTCAAGAGCAATGGGGAGGACATGTCTACAACAATCAAAACAACTCACCCAGTCCTTGATGTTTAAAAAAAAATCAGCTATATACACATGTTGGAAGTAGACTCAACCAGATAGCCTCTTTGCTTTCCCAACTGGCCACTAATTGCATTCGTCAGTGTATTCAGAGTATTCTTAAGTTCAGGAGTAGTGGGTCTCACACTCTGTGCATGAGAGATTCTGTCACAGGTGGGATCCATACTTACACTTGGATAAAGGTTTACCTGGTAAAAATACATGGGATAGTATAGAATAGTTTCAAGAGTTGATGTCTAATCTCTGTGAGAAATAAAAGTCATAAAATACAGAGTGATTTGAAGCTAAAGGCTAAGCTCTGAAAAGTCCTATAACGTAGGACTGTGGTAAGTCAAAGCCCCCTGTTCACTTTGGCACAGCAAAATAATCTTGGGGGACCAACTCCCATATCCCTCCTCTCCCCACCCCTCTTTATTCACTTCCACCATCAAAACACTTGCTAGAATCAGAATAGGATGCTTCTTGGGTTTGATGAGCTAGTAGCTAAATGATAAAATGATGTCAAAAGTAAAAAAAAAAAAGAAATGTAAATTATTATCTCTTTGCAAATATAAATACTACTAGCGATCATCCCAGAAGAACAAACTCAGAAAAATCATTTCTCTAGATTATGCTATAATCTCTTAAGCAAATAAATAAGCCAACAAGAGTCTTAAAATCTGAGCAAGAGACAGAGAGAGAAGCCATGCCTGTGCCCTGCCTCTCTTAAGCAATTGGAGCTCTTAGAATAGCTCTGTTGCTGGGGCAGAAGCAAATAATCTTTTGCTCTCCCTAAGCATTAAATCTTCCACGTCTTTAGAACTCTCCGCAGGCATACTGGTGCCAAAGCAGAGAAAGATTTAATTTCACGTTGCTAGGTTTTCACTTTTCTGCGGTTAATAAAGAGGCAGGTGCAGTCAGCTGGGCTGTTAGGAAAAAAGGGGGGAGAGAGTTAAAACTGTTTATTTGACCAACTTTAAATCTTGCTAAACCACAGAATAAGTCAACTCATAACTTGTTCCCAGCATCCATACCTTACTCACTTTCAAGGGAAGTGCTTCTGAAGGTATTTCACACTAACAAATGAAATTATTTTGCCAAAATATTTTCCTATAAGAATTTTTAAGCCCTGCTCCTACCACTCCAAAAACAAAATACGTACATATGTAATGGAGTAAGCCCACGAGTAATGTTCTTAGTTGTCAACTTGATGAGTTGTGCGTGATGGAGATGAATGCCTAGTGTTCTCAAGAGTTAAAGGTTAAGTCAGTGTAATCTATCACCTGATAAAGGACGTTGGTCTGTGGTAAAAGAAAGACTGATTCTTTTAAAGGTTTGTGTTGAATAGTAACTAAATGGTTGACTGAATTTGGCCAGTTTCCTCATTTTGGAACCATCAATTTAGGCTCAGTTTCCATTTTTAGTCCAGCCTTGGGCTGTGTTAGGATTTTGTTGAGTGCTTACACCAAAGAGTAGGGAGGAGGAAAGCAGAAGGGGCATGAGCCACACTTTGTCATTTTTGTCACCTAATAGGAAAATGGATCCATGTGTGACTTTTCTTTAGAACCTCTTGGTTCTGAGCAGATGGCAATATTTAATACATGTCTTTTGAATGTATCTATGAATCATGGTACCCATCTGGTACAGGCAATCCTACACTGGAGGTGGTATTTACCTTTGTAACATACATTCCAATTCTACCTTGTTGAAGAAAAACAATGGTGTTTGAGGGAATGACCTCATTTTTTAAAAAATATGTTTTTATTGATTTTTAGAGAGAGAGGAAAAGAGAGGAATAGAGAGATAGAAACATCGACGAGAGAGAAACATCATCCATTCGCTGCCTTCTGCACAATCCCTACTGGGGATCGAGCCTGCAACCTGGGCATGTGCCCTGACCAGGAATCGAACAAGTGACCTCTTGGTTCATGGGTTGATGCTCAACCACTGAGCAACATTGGCTGGGTGGGAATGACCTCATTTAAAGAAATGAACCTGGCTGACAATGAGTAATCTCAAACCATTTTCCAGAAATTGGCTAAGAAATGGTCATGTGACCCTTGATTCTGCCCCATGAGAAGGAAGAAAGGTTTCTGGGAATGTCCTTGGTTCTGAAGAAAGCAATAGGAAGCTGGTTTTCTCTTCCCCACATATGGGAATAAAGAGACGTGTAGCCCCGAATGCTGCTGGCAGCTGTTTTCTGAACACAAGGAAAAACAACCTGAGAATGAAGCCAAAGTTTAAGACAACAGACTGAAAAGATGGTGAGAACCTGACCCTTTGATGACATTTTTGAGTCACAGAATCAAGCAAACATAAAGCCTGCTCTACTTCTGAATTGCCTGCTATAAGGCCTAATAAATATCTTTGTCATTTAAGCCAATTTGAATTTGGTAGTCTGTTTCTTGCAAATGGATTTGAATGATGTGCAGACTGATATCATTTGCAAAAAGAGCTATTTTTTAAGTATTTATTTCAAATATCTGGTTTACTTCTCCTTAAAATGGATAATCAGTAATTAACTTTTGTATTACTTTATATGTCCTTAACTGTCCCTTCTCACTACAAAGTTGATTTTAAAATTTGAAAGTCTACAAAGGCAATAAATCAGGGGTGATAGCATATAGCTCCCTCAGAAACTATACTCTCACTTATGTGTTTTACAACAAATCTTATATACTTTAAGTAGTTTTTTATTCTTGCAATTTAGTTATATCTGGATGTCTTTTTTATTTTATACTTTATTCTTGAGAATCTCTCATCAAAACTGATAAGCCAGGTTGTACATTGGAGAGGAAAGCCACACCCAGCTATGCCCACCTGCTCTGTATTAATTTTTCCTTCTTCTGCACATTCAATGAAATACTAATTCTCTAACCGGGTAGTTGGGTTTCAGACTTTGCAGGAGCCGCTAAGAGCATGGACTCAAATCTTGACTCTGTCATTTATTAGCTGTGCTTTGGGGTGAAATACTTAACCTCTATAAACTTCCACTTATCCTTCTGTGAATGAAGATATAGTTGTATTTACTTCATGCCATTATTATGTGGGTTATATAAGATAATGCATGTGAAACACTTAGCATAGTGCCTGGCATGTAGAAAATGCCTGGGAAATGTTATTAATATTCCCTTTGTGGTACAAGCAATCAATGGATTTTACCTTGAGGGAAGATGGCTGGCTTCTTAAAAGTGCAGCTTGATAAACCAAATTATTACTTAAATGAGTGGGGTTTAGGAGAGAGCTGTTTGAGGAGAAGAGGCAGAGTCAGATATTGCTTTTCCTCTTAACATTTATTTCTTAGCTCCCTCACGTGGAATTAGTCTGGGTCCCTCTTCCATCATCATAACACTTAAAAATTAACCCTGATTGCTTCACATGGAGCTCGGTGACATAATGTTGTAACACAACAGGATCATAATATCATGGATTGATATAGAAATGCTCAAAATTGCCTTTTTAAAATTAAGACTATGGAGACTGAATAAATAAACAAAAGAAGGGAGAAAGAATCAATACTGCCTTTTTACATTGGCTTAATTCTGAAAAATGAAGAAACTGCTCAAAGGGTAAGGTAGAAAAAGCACTGGCAGGGGCAGGGGCTTTGCCCTCACCAGCTGAGTATGACCTTGAGAAAATCACAGCATCCCACTGGAGGTCAGGGTTCTCCTCTGTGACAGAGTTTTTACACCAGGCTATCGGGGATGAGAGAGGGATGGAGAGGGAGAAGCAGGAGCACAAAGAACTCATTTTGGGGGTCCCCCCTTGCTTTAACCAGAGCAGTTTCATGATCACTTATTTTACCTACTCTATTGAAACAAAATGTTTGAACACACACAAAAGATTAGCTCCATGGTCTCTAAGGTCTCTTCTAACTCTGACTTTCCCAGTTTTCCCTCCACATGGCTCAGGTGCCTAGAGCAGTGAGTTTCTGAGCCCACAGATGGAAATGATAGGCAGCCTGATCCTGAGAGTCTAAATGGAGGGGCCTTGGACTAGGTGCCCCACAAGTTGCTGAATCTCCTTACAAGTTCCTAAGCTGAGCTTCTTCCTGAATCAATGCTTTCCCTATTCTACCCTCAAAGTCCCCAGAGAAGAGAGACTAAAGAGACCCCATCAGATTGTTCTCAGTACATTTGATTTATTCCTGTCCACCTAACTATCCTCTTTCAAAGTTCCTGTACAGTAGAGATGGAGTTTATCAAGCTAAATGCCATGGAATGTGGAAGTTGAGTTTCATTGGTCAGAAACAAGGATTTCCAATTTTAATTCAATTGCAATATAGATTGTTCCTCAGTCTATTTAAACTCCTTACTTTTTTCTTTTATTAAATTCTGAAGTAGTTGAAGCATACCAAAAGGTATAGAAAATAAAACAACAAACATTCATGTACCCCCACTAAGCTTTGTCAAGCTTAAAATTTTGCCTTCTATCTTTGAGCTTCAGGATTTTTTAAAGGGAAAAAATTATAGATATGATAAAAATAAACCTCCTCAATCCCATTCTTCTCACACTTCCCTCTACAAAAGAAATTATCTTTAATTTGGTGTTTTTCACTTCCATTAATGTTTTCATAGTATTTCATAATATATTATATAATACTATAACATACATAATACATATGTAAGAAATTAAAATATGTAGTGGGTATACATAACATGTAATAGTATTACATATATTAAACACATTAATATATGTACATATTCATAAACAATATATAGCATTATGCTATAAATATTCTGCAATTTTGACTTTTTTTATATTTTTGATATTTATTTTACATATTTAAATTCCATTTAACAAAGAAAAATCAACCAAAAAAATGAGTGTCATAGGTTCGCCATCACTGGCTTAGACCAAACTCTGTGCTGGCTCAGGGGTTCCTAAAGAGTGGAGGCCATGGCTCCCTCATCAACCTGGGGAGTCCTGGGATTATTTCTGAGCATATATCTCCTGAAGAAATATATAAAGCCCAGCAGACAGCCCATCTCCCCTTGGGGCAGGAACTGGGGGCACAGCGTTACTGGGAGCTGAGTGGTGGAGGACTCAGGAGAGACCGATGATAGCTGCCTCTTGCCCTGTCACCTGGGAGTCTTCTGTCCCTTATGTTGTTCTATATTCCACAAATGAGTGAGATCATGTGGTATTTATCTTTCTCTGACTGGCTTATTTCACTTAGCATAATGCTCTCCAGTCCCATCCATGGCTTTGTTTTTTGAGGGGGTTCAAGATTTTACTTTTTAAGGTCCATCCACCTTTGAGACATGTGGTTCTGTATAACTTTACCTTCAATATAATATGTCCTTGTGTATAATATCTCCTTGTATGAATGTACTTCAACTTATCCATTCTCCAGGGAATGGAAATTAAGGCTGTTTTCAATTTCCATTCACTCTTATCCATGTGTGAAAAAATTCTCTAGGGTAATAGAGAATTGCAGGGGTTAAAATTAAGTTCATTTTAAATTTTATTTGATGCTACCAAATTGTTCTCCAAAGTAGTTGTTCCCATCTACATGCCCACTTCACACTCCCACTAGCAGAATATGAATATTTCCTTGTCCCAAATCCTCACCAAACACCTGGAATTTGCAGGCTTCTCCATTTTTGAAAACCTGATAAATGTGAAAAATTATTTCATTGTAGTTTTAATTAATTTTTCCCTGATCACTGGGGAGAGTATGTTTATTTGTTACTTTTCAAAAATGTATTGGCCATTCACAGTTCTTTTCTGAATTGCCTGTTCTTATCCTTTGGCTATTTATATGTGACTTCTCTCTTTCTTCTTATTATTTTCTGGGAGTTCTTCAAATATCCCAGATGTTAATAAGTGAAGGCAGAAATACCTGAATTGCCAAGGCAGAGAGTAGGATAATTAAAAGACTCAGAAAAGTAGGCACGCAAAAGTGGACTTACCGTGTAAGACTGAAAAATCCACAGGATGACGATGCTCCCTAAGAGTGCCCAAAGCAATAAAGAACGTGCTGGTGAGAGGGACACCAGCCTCCCTAAATTCAGTGGTGCCTCCCCTCTGCAGGCCAGGGATTACAGGAGCAGAGGCCATTACAGAACTGCACCCACTGAGAGCAATGGCGATATGAGGACCCTGATATAATGGAGGCCAGATGGCAGCACTTAACTGTTAGAAGCCAAGGGGATGCAATTATCATAATGAGTTGCAGGTTTGGAGAAGCAGGGGCATTAATGCCGATTATCAGGAAAAGGTGGGGTTGCTGTTACACAATGTAGGCAGGGAAGAATATATTTGGCATTTAAGTGGTGTACCTGGATACCTCTTGGTAATATCTTGCCCCGTTTTGATGGTAATTAGACAGTTGCAGCAACTCTGGCCTACAAAGGGCACCAGTAACCAGGGAGTCAGACCTCTCAGCAAGGAGGATCTGGGTCACTCACCAGCTGGGTCCCTGAGACTCGCAGAGGTGCTGGTTAAGGGCGTGTAGAATGCATAGTAAAGCAGGGATCAATGAGGATCAGTTGTGGCCCCAAGGCCAGCTACAACAAAGGGAGCTATAGTCCATCCCACTCATCTTTCTCTTACAAGTCTCTCCCAAGGAAAAGACTCGCTCTGGAACCAGAAGGAATGGCTCCCACAACTGGATGAATAAGTAGATCCCAGCACCTCCAGGTCCCCTTTGAGGACTAAGAACTTATCCTCTCAGGTGCAGGAAGCAATGTCAGCAATCAGACCTTATCTACTAGTCCTCATTAAGAAGTATCTTGGATGGGGGTGGGAGGAAGGGGAAGAAATGTCTTGGCTGAAAAGAGCTGCCAGCCCCAAGGCCACACCCCTCCCCAGGCCATCTCCCACCCAATAATTGAACAACTTGGGGACATAAGGGCCTGATCTCTTCATCCCAACTTGTTACAATTCTAAAGGGATTGCCAGCTTCAGATCTTCCCATGAGGTTGTCCGGGCTTCTCTAGGACTACATCACAGCTCAGTGTCTCCCTTTGCACCGTCCTGCTTCACACCCTTCCCTTCCACAGGTGTTGATGTCTAGTGTACAACCTAATAAACCCTCTCCATGTTAATCTCCAGCTCGGAGCCAGCTTCCCTGGAACCCAACCTACAATCTTTTATTCAACAACTTTATTACTAGAATTATTCTCTTGCACATTTAAATAAATACATTGTCTAAAAAAATCAAGAAGCTTTTTCTTCTTTTCCAATCCTTCTTTTTTTCCTTATCTAACATCACTGACTAGAGCCCCCAGTACATGGATAGACAGACACTGTGATGACAGGTATTCTTGTCTCATTCCTCTTTCAAGGTAATACCATAGAGTCCAATGCTTGCTCTGATATTTTGGTAGATATCCTTTATCAAATATAGCCCTCTTTTCCATGTCACTAAGAATCTTTTATCATGAAAACATTTTTAATTTTTCAAGTGCTTTATCTGCTTCAATTTCAAAGATTATATGATATTTCTTCGTTAATTAGTTAATATGCTAAATATTAAAAGGGGTTCTGTAAGTAAGCCATCTTTACATTAATAAGCCCCACTTGGTTCACTCACACACACACATATGCACATGCACACAAATGCACATTTATAAAACATAGATACAGCTGGATTCTGACTTGCAAATTTATTTATGATTTTTGGTCCTATGTTTATTAGCAATTGTTGACTTCTTCTGATTTTAGCATCAAGTTTATCTGATTTTCTATCGAAGTTATACTAGTCTCATCAAATGAGTTGGAGAGCATGCACTCTTTTTATCTGGAACATTTGCATAAGATTGAATGTTTGATAGAACTTACTCAGAAATTCAAAGTTTGAAATGTGTGTATATACACATGCACATACCTATGTGTAGATTTTTACCAAAGACTGGATTTTGTTAATGATTATAATTTTGTTTCTTCTTGAGTCAATTTTGGCAAATATATATTTTTCTATGAAATAAACCACTTCATCAAAGTTTTATTTTTTTATTGGTATGTGGTTAGCCATTGTCTATTCTTTTTATTTTTAAATATCTACCATATATTATCAATGTTTTGTTATCTGCATCTAAAAATTCTTATTTGTGCTTTCTCTCTTTCCTGCCCAGATTATGAACAAATTGAGAAATCAAATAAAGGAGTATTTTTATACTGAGAAAGGCTAGGTTGGTGATTATAGCTTAATATGAGAGCTAGAATTAGACTGACTAACTGAGTATGCAGAATCCCCCAAAAGGGCTGCTGTGGTCAAATCTATAGCATGGAAGAGCAGAGGAAAACTTATCCTAACTCCAGATAGGTTTGCTCTGAAAAAATGAAGGACAGAGCTTCGTTGAGTAAGCTCAGTTTATTCCTCCAAAATTTGCCAGTTAAGTAAATCATCTTACCTCCCTAGGGGGAGAATGCATAAAGGAGCATAAGAAGGTCAGTTCTTGGTTTTTGTTCCTAATTTTTAGCTTTTTTATTAGACTATATTCCCAGCCTCATATTTTTCTTCCTTTTAATTCCTTTGAGTTACTCTATTCTTTTAATAGTTTCTTAACTCATTAAGTCCTGACTTTCTTCACTCTTTTTTTTTGCAGGGGGAGGGGGAGGAGATTTATTTATTTATTTATTTATTTATTTACAGCTCTATTCACTTTTTAATGTTTTACTTTTTTCCTTTTTATTGAATTTATTATTGGAAACTATCTAATTCTAATGTGCTTGTGTAGTGTCTACTAATACACAGTCATGGTAGACTGTTTTCTTGTGTATTTTGCAACGATGCATCATGAGCTCATGTTTAGGACATATTTACCTGTGAGACTCAGATTAAGGGTTCATCCCACCATATGAGTTTTGTGTTTACTTCTGCAAGGAATCCCTGTTATTAGCTCTTTTTATAAAAATCTCTCAGCTTGGGGGTTTCGGAAATAATGTAGGCAGAATAAAATCAAATGTCAACCAGGCACAGATCTATAGAAGATATATTTTCTTGTCTTTCAAGCAATATCTCACTAATGCTCAAGACACTGTAGAAGACAAGTAGACTATAAGAACCTTGGTCCATTTTACCCATGGTAGATTAAATAGCCTCTTTCTTACTCCTTTATTAATCATCATATGCAGCTAAAATGATGATTTCCTAAACAGTGCTCTCTTCCCTCTTCCTCCCTCTCTCTCCTCAAAATATTTTCTCCAAAGGAAACTAATTGGTTAACACAGTTTCCAAAAAGAGCAGGCCCATAATTCACTTTAGAAGCAGCAGCTTTATCAGCTGCAAGGTAAACATCTACTATCATAATAATGAGGAAGTTCAACAGGAAAAAAAAATGAGGGAAAATAGGGGGTGGGAAAGAATTGATCTTTGTTAGCTACTGATATTATATCAATCCTCAAAACCACTCTTTATGGCAGATATTCCCTCTCAGTCTACAGATGAGGCCTAAGGCTACCCGGCCAGGACAGGGCTAACCCATGTCTCCCTGACTCCCTTTTCAGAAGGAAAGTCCCTGAGCCAGGAAAGGGGACCAAGGGCAAATCAGAAATACAAACTCAAGTGAAGGAAAGCTTAAGGCAGGTACAAGTCCTGTTTCTATGAGTTATGGAGGCTACTCTTTGTAAACTCTGCCTTAGCCAATTAGTTCTCTCTGGAGATACAGTCCCATTTAATTTATCTTCTTTTAAGCACACCTTCCCATCCCCCAAGTTTCCAATAGCAAGTCCGCTGATTGTCTAGGCTGGAAACTACTAGTAAAACCACAAATGGGGAGGGAGGGACACTTGGAAGAAAGGCTTTTCCAAACCTCTCAATTTCAAAATATCTGTGGCATTTCCCCTGGGAGACAGCCCTGCCTCCTTGAAGGCCATCGGTACCTGTGACATAAGGTTGCAAAGTAATGTGACTCTAGAATACAGGCCTTCTGCTGCTCCAGGCCTTTTTTAAAAAAAAACATAGTCATCAAAAAGCTTCCCTCCCAGCTGTGTGGAAAGTGACTGTGCAGCTCTCACTTAATTGTTGGTTGCATTACCTCATTCTATACATCATTCATGACAAGCAAGGAACCACAGGGTTCCTTTGGCTAAATCCTCTTGTCCTTGACCCAGCTCTAATTTCTTTGGCCATTTACTTCATAAATGTGGTAAGTCCTGGAGCTGAGAGAGGCTGTGCAGAGTTTGGATGCAGTGGGTTCTTTCCTCCTTAAAACAACAAGCAAGAGAAACCAAGGCAAAGAGGACTCCTGACCAACCACTATTTTCTTGTCCTTCCCACGGGGCCCACACTGCCATCACTCTGACAATTAGGATGAAAAGAGGGAGAGAGAGGAGGCTTTTTTAAACTGTCTTTGGATGGACTATTTATGCCTTCCAACCTGGCACTCTTCCTTGAACTCACAGGGAACACCAAGGCAGACTGCAGCGTGACTCCTCTGTCCCACGTAAGGGAATACATTTACACTCCCTCAGCTCTTCATGTTGGCAGAGAGCTAGGAGTCCCCATGTGCTTCAAGGGCCCACCCAGGTCTCATGATTGTTAAGGCAACAACTCAGGAGCAGGTGGCCTCCGGGCTGATAGTGAGGCAGCACCCAGCCATGCCCCAATGTAGTTCCTAGCTTGTAGACACAGCCATTCCTCCACTCTTCATGATCTGGGCTTCACAATTCTCCTGGGAGAAGACAACATAAGTGAAAGGTTCATTCTGTACCAGCTAAAGGAGTGGCAGTTTTGGGGAGCTGGAGTCGGCAGGTATTTGGACCTGAACCAGGAATGCCAGTCTGTCCTAGGACGCAAACATGATGAGATAAAGGAGCCTTTTCAGCCCAGGCTTAGACCTAGCCCAATCTTCTGTACTCTCTACTCCACCATAAAACATTATTAGAACCGAGGGGCTGCAAGATGCTGAATCATCAGAGCGAGATTAGATCATGTCCGTGGACTGTGTGCAGACATAAAAGCAAATGTAAACATTTTAGAATGGATTTCAACATCAAGGATTAAAGCGAAGGGGGTTTTATGTTTAACTAGGAGTTAAGCATAAATTCTATTTCCCCGGAGCTCCATTAATAAAGGTTTGCTTCTAAAGTGTTCAGGGACACTGCGCAGACTGCTTGAGACCTTGGGCGACAGTAGGATAAATAAGCCAGACACAAAAGCACCAAAATTAACTGGAATTTCTCCCAAAATATGCAATGCCTTTTGAAAACCCAAGGAAGAGACCAGCAAAAAGATACAAATTGCTCTGTTTTAAAAGGACTATGTTTATATTTGCTTAAGGAAAAGGAAGCCAAATAAAGAAAAAGCTTACTCGAGATCCTCCCTGAGTCCCCCTTCTCATAGAGGCCAACAAATCTGGTCACCAGAATCCCTTTCTGTCTACCCCTGGGTCCTGCTGAGCTCCTTAATTCTTGGTTTATGCAGACCTTAAAACCAATTGCTAGAAGAATGTATCAAAAATGTTTCAAAGTCAGTTTAAGGTTAATTTCCCCCAAGAGACTCCTGGCTTTTCTTCTTTAGGTGCCTCCCTGCCCCCTCTGTTTAATTGCTTCTGTCTTCCCCCAGCCTAACCCCAACTTGATCTTTCCCACCAAGGTCTGCCCCAGACTGGCAGAGCAGACAGAAAAGCTCTTTAAGAATATAGAGTTGACTATTAATAGCAGTGACACAGGCCCATGAAAGCCAAAGCAGTCAAGTCAGAGAATCTGTCAGCCTGGATTAGTTTTCCAGCACCTGGGAGGTAGGACTTTTTTATAAATAAAAACAGACAGCAAACATGGCCCCTCACAGGCTCCTGCCGTCGGAGCGGGCTCACACGGGCCCGAGTCCAGCGGCTTTTCCCCACTGTTCTCCAAGCCTAGCAGCAAATTCTTGTTTTGAAACTGGGTTTAACAAAAGGAAGGCTTGTTTCAGTCTGAATCCAAATCCCTGCTTGTACAGACAGTGTAGCATCTTCTGTGCTTTCCAAACCGTTAACCAGATCCTCAGTCCAGGAACAGGAACCGTACACGTCACAGCATCTTCTAGGATCCACAAAGCACAGTTATTGATGGGTCTTGATCAGAGGGTGGTCCCTGCCTTCGACTTCAGGCTCTGGGCCCCCATGGAAGGACCTTGCTTCCTCCACATGAGGTGTTTCTCAGCCTTGGGAGAATTCCTCTTCTCATCACAGAACGGACTATAAGAACCAAATCAGACTCTTTTGAAAGAAGGCTACATATTAGAGGAGCATTTTGAGGTTAATTTGCGAAGTCTCTGGATCCTAGAAGCTGCATGCCCGCATTGCCAAATTTAGAGGTCAGGTGACTACAGGTATAATTCACTTTGATCAAGCAATAAAATTATAAAATATTTGCATAGGACTCTGTTCTTGGGTTCTACAGATTAGGTCACCTTGTGCTGCAATGGTCTCTGATCCGGAGAAGTTTACAATACCATTGTACTGAAAACCTACTTTCAAATATCTCAAGGAATGGGGTACACACACACACACACACACACACACACACACACACACACACACACACGACTGAGGAATGGTGCTCCTATGTGTAAGCTAAGACAATTGGCCAGAACATTTCCTCGTGCTAATCAGTCTTTCATTTCCCATCTCTTATCTTCTAAATATATCACCTCTATTATAAATAATTCTTGCCTTCTAGGGTGTCAGGAGTTACCATCCCCCTACTCACCACCCATATTTAGCCCCTTTAATCTTTCCTCTGATCAGATTCCCTGAGTCATCCTCACCTCTCCCTACTCCTTCTCCTTGCCCTTCTCCAAATTCCTTAAGGTTCTATGCCCTAAACTGAGCTTTACAAAGCCAAAGGGGTATTCCAGATGCTTGCTCACCATGGAGCCGAGAGACCAGCTGTCACCTCTGGTCTCTGTTATCCCATGACTCAGGGTTCATGGCCCAAAATAGGTCTGGCCTTTCGCATTGCCTTCTCTCATTGCAGTCTGGCTGCTCCGTGGCTGTCCACTATCACCCCACTCCCCTTTGGCACTACTGCTTTCCAGGTTTCTTCTCCCCATGAAGTGTGTACGTTCAAGATGATTTTCCTCCTAACTCGAATGGACCACTGGTCAGCACTCTTCTCTATTACCATCCTGGTTTGCAACTAGCCCCCAAATTTCCATGAACATCTTTACTAAGGGAGTTATATAGGAACTTCCATTCTAGAAGAAGACAGCAAGGAGGAAAAGTATTTGTAATTTTAGGCTCTCTGGAGAACGTAATAGAACATTCCAGGCAGGATCTGCCTCAGAAAGATTTGATGGAGTTGTGAAGGTGACTGTGAACCGCACCTGGAGCTAGTAATATATAGAAAGGAAATTTTCTCCTACACAAATCAGGTCCCCTGGGGGCTACGTGGAGGTGCCATAGGCCTCTCCGTGGTGCTTTGTTGCCTGAGAATCCTGCTTTCTTCTCTTCAACGCCCCCAGGATCTGTCCTCTCCTTTCTGGGGAGTTCAGCTCTGGCAGGTGGCAGGAAGGGTGCCCATGGGGACTGAGAGTCTCCACCCTCCCCAGGAAGGTGCAGGGGCCCACGCTCTGTCCTGGGGAAGTCCGGGAGGCACTCATTTCAGGAACTCCCAAGCCAACAGCACTAATCCCTACAGCTTCAGGGGGAAGAACATCCTATTTTAAGAGGCCCTGGGTAACTTGCTCACCCAGGTCTGTGTCACTGCTCCTCTTTAAAGTTTATGAAAGAAATACATTTCTCCACTTTCAGCTTTGCAGGCTTTCTTTTCCTCAGCCTCAGTGATCAACTGGCTTACCACAAAATGCAAAAGGAGCTCGTGAAGCAATGGTAACTAAGGAAGTCATAGTGTCGGAATTATAACTATAGAGGCAAAGCTAAGAATTATATGAGATCTAAAAATAAGTCACTAACCCTATCCTACTTCCTCTAATATACATACATAGGTAGCTAGAAGAGAAAACCACCCGTAGTTCAAAAGAATCAACAAAGAGCACTGTGATTAACCACAGCCCACCCCCATGCCAAAGAAGTATTCCTGCCCCCTTAGTGAACAGGCTTTTATCCAATGAGGATATTTCATTGGAAGGTAATTCTTGTCACTATATTACTTGAGAGTATAAAACCACCAGGTCTCCAAGTCGGCCACTGCAGCAGTAATTAGAATAATCAAATATCAATTACATCCATGGCTTTGGTACCCTTTGAGTCAAACCACTGCAGGTGAGTGCAAGTTCTTCCACAGTTTGCCCACAAAGACATGTATTTCTTATTCATCAGCAAGTTACTGTTCAAACAACTTTGTGTGTTAATATAAACATAAATAATAATAACAGCTTATATTGATTACACATTTACACAGTAACTCACTGTGAACTCACTTCATCCTTATAGCAACCTTGTCCCTTCTTTTAAAATATAGTTTTATTGATTTTGGAGAGGAAGGGAGATGAAGAGGGAAATAGAAACATCAGTGATGAGAGAGAATCATGTTCCACAGTCTCCTGCATGCCCCCTACTGGGGATGGAGCTCACAACCCAGGCATGTGCCCTGACCAGGAATCCAAACATGACCTCCTGGTTCGTAGGTCGACACTTAACCACTGAGCCACGCCAACCTTACCCCTTTTTACACACAAGAAAACAGAGGCTTAGAGAGATTAAGTAACTTGACCCAAACCACACCATTCATAAGTGTTAAGAGTGTAGGTTCGGCCCTAGCAGGAGGCAGCTGATCAATGATTCCCTCTCATCATTAATGTTTCTTTCTCTCCCTCTGCCTTCCTCTCTGAAATCAATAAAATTATATTTTTTTAAAGAGTGTAGGTTCAAATTCAGTCACTTTAGGAACTTAATCACATGCCTGTACTATTGCTTACATGCCAAATTATAAATGGTAGGAGTTTCCAACTTTATTTTCATGGCAAAGTCTCATTCCCCTAGTTAGTCAAGCTGATTTTTCACACATTTGAGATGACTTCAGTTAAAAAAAAAAAAGTTTGAACTTTCTTCTCAGACTTCTATATTTAATATCACATTTTGGGTGTGGTTCAGCAGCACAAGTCACTGGTTCAGAGAATCCCAAATTCCCAAGCTCCGTTTCCTTTTTATTTATTTTATTTAAATTTTTAATAAAAATAGTGGTCAGATCTCAATGGAATGATCCAGGCCCCAAGTTATAAGCTCCCAATTATATAGGACTACCTTGGTATCTATATTTGTTTACTGGAGTTGCCATAGCAAAGTACCACACTGGGTGGCTTAAACGTCATTTTCTCACAGTTCTGGAAGCCAGAAGTCTGAGATCAAGGTGTTGGCAGGGTTGGTTTCTTCTGAGGCCTCTCTCCTTGCCGTGTAGATGACCACCTTTTCCCTGTGTCTTTCTATCTTATTCTCTCTGTACCTATCTATGTCCTAATTTCCTCTTCTTGTAAGGACACCAGTCATATTAGATTAGGATCCACTCTAATTACCTCATTTTACCTTAACTATCTCTTTAAAAGACCCCATGCTCAAATACAGTTACATTCTGAAGTACTAAGGGTAAGAACTTGGACATATGAATTTGCAGCAGGCACACACAATTCAGTCCCCGACATATCCCAACAATATCCTTTTACAAAGTCCTTTATGTGGTATAATATAAATGCCTTTGACCCTGACAAGCAGGACTTTAAACCACTGCTTTCTCTAAATGGTTTTGATACCTCCCTGTAATGATGTAGATAAGTTTTTCTGTGACCAAACTATAGTTTTTATTCAAACAGTGTTATCAATTACAGTTTTCATCTTAGCAGACGTCATGAATCTCATTTGTAAAAAAGAAAAATTATAGAAAATGTTTTTGCTGATTATGAATTACCAGTTGGGAAAAACAAATTCTAGATTTTTAAATATTTATTGAGACCAATAACATCTTCTCAAATTATTATTGTCACATGCCTGGCACTTAAAACAGCATAACCTCTAGTCAAAAAATAGTCCAGCATCACTTACCCTGAGCCCTCAACATATGTCAAACTCCTTGGTGATTTCATGTGAAGATTCAAAATGATCTGACAAGAGGCAATTCAGATGTATGTAGTTATAACAATATAAAATCTCTCTTTATGGGTGCCTGTTGGTTTCACGTATTGTGTTAAGTGTGTCATATGCATTAAATCATTTATCCCCTCAAAAATCTCTGCAAGAGAGGTATTATTGTCCCTGCTTTACCAGTAGTAAACTGAACCTCATAAAGAGGAAGTAAATTGCACAAGGTCACAGAGCCACAGAGGGTTAGGACTTATATGTCAGGTCTTACATGAACCTAGTCAGTCTCATATGACTCCAGGAATGTTTTTGTTTTTTGGGGGGGTTTTTGTTCTTTTGTTTTTGTTTTTTTTCCTAGTACATGTTGCTTCTTTGACTTCTTAAAACATGTAACAGTGTACTCTCAGTGGCTCTGCAGCTCAAAACTTTCCCTGGGCCATATAAATATCCAATCTAGTTTCATCACTGTTAGTTTTGGTAATAAAATAACAGCACCTTTGTTTCTATATCTTAGCTGCAAAGTAAGTCATGGGGTATTCATGATCAGAAATGTAAAATCTATCTCTGTCTCTGGGCGGTGATGAATACTAAGGCTATGTAAAACAACAATGGCACATTTATTCTTCAGAGGAAAGGTGAATTATATGAAGTAAACCTAGTTAGTAATCACAGGCTTCCTTGTAACATCTCTGGGACTGCAGTCTTGTGAGTGTCCCTTTAAAACACTTAAATTTGGTTTGCTCTGTGCCCTGGCCTCCCAGTCAAGATTGCAAATATGTTGGTTGCAGGAACCCTTTCCTGGCCTTCGCTTAGCACTGTCTCACTGTGCTAATTACAGTGTCATGTCCAGAGCAGGAGCTCACTAACAAAAATGACCAGCTTTAGAGTCTTTACAAAATGACCACCAAGAAGCCCATTAAAGAACTTGGTGATGAACATCACAATTGTGCAACAGGGTGTCTAAGAAATCCTAAATCTGGCCGTGTTGAGACAGCTTGCCTGCTCCCTGAGGTTGGATGCGCAATCTCCAGAGCTTTGATTTTTAAATCGTAAATGCCTAAGGGATGCCTGATCAGGTAGTGAGGAGGCTGTTGTTCTAACAATTATGCAATTCCATTGGTTTATGTAAAGTCAGAGGTATAAGGAATCGTAAAAGTTCCTTTTTAGGGGCCCCAAAGGCAGTCCTAAACAGAGCAGGATTCTGTGTGGGACCCTCATCCATGGTCTGAGAGAAGAAAATTGAAGCACCAAATCTGTCCAAGGCCACCAGTATAACTACTAGTAGAAGAGCCTCCCTTCTTCCTCCGGTTGCTCAGCTGTCTTTTTTCTTAGTAGGAACCCTTTGTCTTGGCCAAAGAGTAGATTATCGAAGTTATACCAACAGGAAAAAGCAGGGTAGTTCTATCTGGAGCTTTGCTCTAAGAACCATATAACTAGCCACAACACACCTTTTCACCTAGAAGTAAAAATTACCAATAATTCAAAGTAACAAATAAACACACTTAGTAATTAAGGCTGAGCCACAGGGCCCCTTGGCAAATATAACAGAAACCCTGATGCCAGAGATAAAGAGGTCTTTCTCAAAGGAAAGCATTGTCCTCAAAAGATAAAAACTAACAGTGAGAATGTGATTAGATGGATACCGGTAGATCTGGTCTCCAGGAAAAAGGCTTTGTTCAGGGAGCCTGCTATGGTGAAAAAAACCTTTCTTTAGTCTGCCATCTCCTTTTGGTTCAGGACATCTGTCTGTGAGTTGACACTAAGCCTTTATATTTGTCTCAGAGTAACTCTGGGCACCTCTTCTCAAGCTTTCTACAAAATTGCTCACCTATGGAGAAAAAGCTTTCAGAGTGGTTAATAGATGAAATGAGCTAATGGATCTGCTGATCCTTTAAGGAGGCAGAGATAACCTTGATGTGGAGTTGGAGGCAGTTTGGAAACAAACAAACTCTAGGAATTTAGGTAGTTCCCTCTGAGTGTTCAATAGCCTCAGCCATTTCCAGATTGGTTTGAGGCTCTTACCCCTCCTCCCTGGGAAACCTTTAACTGCATCACACCCTCAAGTAGTTTATAAGTGCACCAGCACCTAAAAGCAGAAGTAGAGATGGAGGAGATGGAGGAATCTTTGCTGAGGGTCACTTTTAGCAGTGAGCTGCTTCTGGCATGTCTTTAGGAGTCAGAAACATGGCAGAAGATATCAAGACCAAAGTCAAGAACTACCAACCTGCCCCTTTTGACAGCCATTTCCCCAGCCAGAACCAGACCAGGAACTGTAGGCAGACCTACCTGGTCTTCCACCACTGTGAGAAGGCAATGACCATGTGCAAATGATACCAGTGTTCATACAAGTCCCTCTGCCCCATATCCTGGATGTCAGCCTAGGACAACCACCGGGCAGAAGGCATGTTTCCTGGGAAGATCTGAAATGTCTCCACCCCACCGTCCTTCTGTCCTCTGTCCTTCTCCCAGAGAGGTGAAGGGCGACATGGGTACATCTCACCCTGGGATCCTGAAATATGGCTTAACTAATAAAAAATACTTGTTGGAAAGGTGTAAAAATAAAGTAGAAATGGAAGACAATAAAAAGGAAAGATCTTTCTGGTAAATTCCTTTAATTCTGAGTTCTTTCCTTAGAAGATGCAAGGTTGTAGAAACCACTCATTTAGATTAGGGACGAAGGCCATGAATTTGGAAACGCAAAATAAGCATAAATAAGAACAAGAAGGTGAAATCTGAGATGGAAAGTCAGGGAGAAGATAGAACCTGGATTATCTAAGCCACCGCCAGTGATGCCAGTGAAGCATTGTCCTAGTGTATGTAGATCAGAATATCGCCTAGCACAGAGCATTCCTCCAGAACAGCAATTCTAGAACGTGAAAGAGGACACGAGGGGCTCCAGAAGAAGTGAGTCACACCAAAGCCTCACTACACAGCTCACCACCCCCTTCATCAAGGCAGAAATTACTCCATATTAGCCACAGCTTCCATGATCTCATTAGCATAGATATTGGGAAACTGCTGTTCCTTAGGAGGGAGATTGAAACCATGCCACAAGTTATTTCACCCAGAATGTCTCAGCCTAATTGGATAGATGGCGATGGGGAAGAAAATCCATCTTCCCTTAGCAGTTTCCATAATCCTGTTGTTGGGAGGATACTTATGAGATGGAAATAGAGATGTGTCTTGATGTCCACTAGTCCAGGAAAAGGCCTCAACCTAGATATCCTAAAGATTTGGAGAATGGTTGAGACACTTTCAATGCAAGTGACCAGCCTGGCCAATAGGCAATTATGGGCTTACAAACTAAAAGTTCGGGGGTATATCTGATTTGGTGCATAGATGGATTCAGGATGCAGAATACATGGTCAGGGCATGGCTTTTTTCCCTTCAATTAGTCCTGCGTTCTCCAGCCTCCAGTCCCACATGATGGCAGTGGTAGCACAGACCTCTCAGCCTCTCAGGGGCTCAGCCTCGCACACAGGAGCAAGAGTCCTATCCCAGCAAAAGTCTCAGAGCGTCTGATTGGGTCACATGTTCACTCCCAAACCTAGACTATGGCCTTGACTGTGGAATCAGGAGATGAAAGCAGGAACACCACATGGACTGAGTTAGAAAAAAAGAGGAATTTAAGCTATGGCTAGCATAAGAAGAAAGAATGAATACTAAGCGACAGAAAAAACAAATGGCCACTGTAATCAGTGAGTGATCTTGATGCGGGTGTTTGCAGAAGAAACCTTTTGTCTTAGCTTGGGTTTCCCCCAGAAAACAGAGCCTGAGATAAAGGCTTGCATGTGGGTCAATAATTTACAGAGACGAATCCAAGAAATAGTTGGGAGCTGGAAAGAGTAAAATTGGAAAGGAGGAAAACGTAATGCAAGGACACTGTGGAGCCATGTAGGAAGAGGAATCCAGGAAGGAAGCATTAACTGACCGGCTACCACCCTTCATTGGTGAAGGATTACCCACGGGTGGTAATTCTCAGTTCCAGATTTGTATATGGCATGAGAACAGCTTAGTGGGTTCCTGCCAAGTCAGAAAATCCTGTCGGCACAGAGAGAGAGGTAGCTGGTTTCCATGGCAATGGTTGGAGTAAAAGGAGCAAGAGGATGTGAGGTGGCCAAACTATTGGTACTTCCTCCTGGATACTTAATTCATTTTGCTTTGTTTTGTTTATTATTGCAGGCTAATTTTTCACCAAGAATAAACTGTAAAGAGAAAATACCACAGGACTGGGTATGGGAAAGTAGGGCTTGAATCCTTTGTCCACTATCAGTAGTGTGATTTAGAGCAAGTCAATTAATGTCTTTAACTATCATTAGTGATACACAGATGTCCATAATGCCTACCTTATGTGATTTGGGGGAGTATTATCGGTATATAAAGTCATACTGTCTCCTTATTTAAAATGTTATTTTCATTCCCACTATTCTTAATAACAAATGAAGAAGGCTTCATGAAATTTTAATTGTTCATACAAACGAAATGGATTTTAGTAAGGGGCCCTTCTAACCACCTTGGCTTCCTTTCAGTTTATGAAGTTTGCAAATCATGATGTTTAAAACAACATCCAACTCACTGCAGAATTAAATGTGCCACACCAACAGAAAAGCTGCAAAGTGTTATTGAAATTGCCACAAATAGCCCTAACCGGTTTGGCTCAGTGGATAGAGCATTGGCCTGTGGACTCAAGGGTCCCAGATTCGATTCCGGTCAAGGGCATGTACCTTGGTTGTGGGCACATCCCCAGTAGGGAGTGTGCAGGAGGCAGCTGATCGATGTTTCTCTCTCATCGATGTTTCTAACTCTCTATTCCTCTCCCTTCCTGTCTGTAAAAAAATCAATAAAACATATTTTTTTAAAAAAGAAATTGCCACAAATAGACCATCAAGATTTCTCCTCAAATTTTAATTTCTTAAAAATGTGTCACCTTCATCTTTAAAACCCACTTAACAACCTAAAACAAGGGAGGGGTTATTTTATATCCAGCCATGTGGTAATACGGTTTCCTGGAATTTAGAAGAAAATACACACCATACATTTGTTACCATTGACAGTAGCCCATGTGTCTGAGCATTTGTTTTCCACCATTTCTGAGACAATGCTGAGGGAGAAAATGCTGAACCCAAACGTGATCCAGGTCCCTGACCTGACACTGTAGCCAGTATACCCAGCCCTGCAGTTTACACCCTTGGTCCCTGAAAACACTGTGCCACTCCCAGGCCTCTGTCTCATTCCCTGTGTTTCTCTGCAGAAGCCTTCTCTCAGGAACTGAACATCAGGGAGTCGGTCTCACTACCTTCTTACTTTGAAAGATACTAGCTTCTTAGGGACTGAAGGCAGGAAGCCACTTCTTCTCTGTTGCTTAAATTTCCTCATCAACCTGGCTTTAATTCTAAAGTGATTCAACTATTTTCAGCAGGAAACCAAACCACCCTGCCAAAGAGTGGGCAGAAATGGTCTATACCACATTCCAGACTCTCGTGAGAGAAACTCTTAAAGACCCAACTCTCCTTTAGTTCCCAACCTACCCCAACCTCTACATCAAATTACATCATTCAGTATAGCTACAGCCCAAAAGTAACTTGATTGCACATCGGTCTCTGCAGATGTTTTGGGAAATGTCTATGGGGAAAAAAAGTCCCTCTTTGAGCTATCCCCATCCATCTCCAAAGGTGAATTTCATGGATGCCACACAGCCTATATTTTAAGTCAGGCCATATAAATCTACTCTCCAAATAAGATAAAAATCCACCCAGTTGTTCCTCCAACATGTACTAATAGGCAATCAGACAAGCTTCCATATAGATGGGAAAGAAGCCAATAGGTATGTCATTCCTGTAAGAATTTCAATGAAAGGAAGGTTAAGCAAAAGCATAATTGAGATGAGGCTTTAAGATAAAGAGCAAACTGTAATGCATGGTGGGAAGGCAAGGTGGTCCTCAGGCAGGTAACATGCATGAGGACAGGTGGGGACCAGGTGGACTGGAGAGGAACACATGTCTTATAATGAGAGCAGCAGCCACCCAGCTCCTGCCACTCATGGCACAGGGGTATGATGGCCCAATGTTGACAGTTTTGTCTCTGTAATTTCAAGCATGGTTAATCTAACTCTCACAATTCAAATTGAGAGAGAAAATATCATTGATCAACCCAGCCTACAGACTGATTCTTCTGGGATCAGGTGTCTATTCCTATTCCAATCAGTTGTAGCTGAGAAACCTGAGGATGCGCCAAAAGTAACTTGATCGCACTTCAGTCTCTGCAGGTGTTTTGGAAAATGTCTTTGGAGGGACTTGGAGAAGGTGAGCTGATTTATGAGAAGGGGTCTGTGGGAAGGACTGCTACAACAAAGCCTGCCTTTACAGACCTAAAGGACAAATGGTGAACTCATGGCAGCCACACAATGATTTCTGCTGGGGAAGACCATCTTCCCCACAATGCCTCTAGGTTCAGACAGGTGCTCTATCCACCACTCCGATCCTGTGCTGCTTGTTTGAGACAACGTGGGGTTAGAGTATCAATAATGAAGCTTCACCCTTGCTTCTTTATACTGTTACTAATGATGGACAGACTGGGAAAACAGGAAGCTGCCTTGGAAGTATAAATGAAGACAGCTCCAAAATATACCATGCCTCCAAAACACTATTGCCACATTCAGAATGTGATGTTTGCATCAAAAGTAATGTGTTCCCTCAAACTATAGCAGTTGTGTATGCAAGAGTGTCCTGCTACAGAGAGAACAAGACCAGTGTCCCTTAGAAAACAATGAAGCTCTCAGCCATGTACACCTACCTAAACTACTGCAGCATCTTTGTAGACAGATTGGAAAGCTGAAAGCGGGGCCCTGGTGCAGGTACATTTTGATCAGGAGGACAGAGAAGCCTTTGGAGGTGTGCTTCCCAGAGACAGTATGATCAGGATCTCACTTCACAGACCAGGACACGGAGCCCAGTGGGCTTGACTCTAGTGTCTTTCAATAGAATCGGGCTTTACCTCCAGTCCAGGGCTCTTCAAATGTTTGTAGCAGGCTCTGAATTTGAGGTGGAAGAACTAGAGAGAATAGGATCATTTAACTCTAAAAGCTACATCTTTTTTTAGTAGACTTCCAAACTAGCATTTTTCATTTGTCAAAAGTAGGCAGTAGTACCTTGAAATACAATGATTGAAGGGCAAATGTTCCTGGTCTCGACAGAGCCTATTTGTAATTACAGTATTAACACGGGCACCCTTTAATTAAAAATCATGGAAATGACCTGAGCTGTGCTGTGAGACCTGTATTAAAATCCTGGCTGAGGAGCCACTTTCTAGCCAAGCTCCTATTTTTAGATGCTTGCCCTTTGTTAAAGGGTTTCCTTGAGCCTAAAATTTCTTAGGTTTAGTCTCTGACCACTAATGACCCTTTGGGGACATCTGAAAAATAATAAGCCAAAAGTACATTACCCAAATCTGTACAGAGAACACTATTCTGCCCCTAGTCCAACCAGCTGTGGTTAAGGGACAGGGGCTCAAGCCCTGTGACTGTCCACCTTGCAGAAACGTGGGGAGGGGAGACACTATATTGGGCCAAAAGATCATCTGGCCCAGCCTCCTCGTTTTCCACTGAAAGGAAGGAAGGCTCAAAGATGACAGGTGACTATCCAGGGCCACCACCCAGTGGTGGGACAGCTGGGACATACCAGTAGCCACTCTAGATGATCACTGCTCAGGAAAATGAACTGCCCAGTCAACTTAAAAATAGATGTAATTTTTTAAAATATATTTTTAATTGATTTCTGAAAGGAAGACATAGAAACATCAATGATGAGAGAGAATCATTGATCAACTGCCTCTGCACACCCCACACTGGGAATCGAACTGTGACCTCCTGGCGCATAGATGGATGCTCAGCCGCTGAGTCACGCCAACTGAGCACGATGCAATTTTTAAATTACAAATATCATCCTCTATTACTTCCCACACGAGTCTTCTAGCTAGAGAGAGAGAAAGAAAGAGAGAGAGAGAGAGATCGGGGCACATAAGTATGTACTACATACTATATTTCCTTCTTGACAATTCACATCACACACTAGAGAATTTGAGAAAGAAGCCCAGCAGTAAAGAAATCTGTTTAACTCAAAATTCTTTTTTCCAAGTGACATCTATTAACATCCTACAGACCTGGTGTTCTTGAAAATATACATAGAGACACACTGGCTTAGTGAGAAGAGAAATGAATTTCAAAATAATTGGGTTGGAAAGTAAAGAAATTGAAACAGTCTGGCTCATGTCAAGCAAGAGTTCAAAAATGGTACCATGTCATCCTCATTTTCTTCTCCTGGATCTTTTACCCTTGAAACTTGAAAAGAAATAGAGGATAAAAGTGTTCTTGAGTAGCAAAGATAAAGAGAATAAATCTTTTTTCTCTAATTTACCATTAAGGTTTGTATAAAGGAGTGGAAACACAAACCCTGCCTTTGCCTCTCTTCTCCATGTGTATTTAAATCCCTACCAGAAATATAATGCTTAAAATAGTATTCACACATATTTATAACTTCTGTACGATGAACTACCACGGTTTTCTTTTCCCTCAAAGCTGGTAAAGTTACATTCCTACCTCAGAAACTGTGAAGAAATCAAATTTGGCCTTTAAATAAACTAATTTTAAAGGTTTAAAAAAATATTAGAGACTTAAAAAAAAAGAAATAAAGGGCTTGAATTCCCAAAGTGTGAAAATGCCACATTTTTATACTCAAATGAATCAAAATAGATGAACAGAACGCTTCCAAACTTTCCAAAAATATGTACCTTCAGGCAATAAAAAAAAATCTAAAGGGTCATTTATTTCAAGACCCTGAAAACCCGATTTAGCACTCCAGTGAGCCCCCACAGCTGACTGGATCTGGGAGAGCAGGGCTGAAGAAAGGTCATTCACACTCCTCCCTAAATCTTTAATGATATGTTTAGCCAGGCTAATTTTAGACCTGTCGGAAGCTTTTGATTCAGTTAACCATAAGGTGTTGGTGACAAGACTGTGGTCAATGGCAGGTGTGGGCTGAGCTCCTTTTGAAGTAAGTTGGTGAGTTCATTCCTGGAAGGAGGATGTCAATAGGTAGTCATAGGGAACTGCCCATGATCCACATATATTTCCCAGGAGGCCTTTTCTCCCCTCTGTATTCTCCCAACATGGGCTGGAGAGGCAACAACATCTTGATGAGTCTCATCTCCTTATCGTCTTTTCTACTGATCCATTCAAACTGTCTTATTCTTTGGCTTGGCTCATAGTTATTTTGGTTTGGGCAGGAAGTAGCTGGTTCAAGTCAACCTGGATTGGTGGGGGTTGAGATCTTCAGGTAGCCGCAATTCTTTAAGGATATCAGAGGTAGATCTATATCAGAGCTATTCAGGGATGGAGTCTGACTGACTGGTCTTTTATAGGTGCTTGAGCATGGACAAGAAAAGTCTCTTTTTTCTTGTATTCATAGATGCATATGCTTACACCAGCTTCCAGAAAGGCATTGTTACATTTAACTACCCCTCTGGTTCATATAAGTTTCACCACAGTAATATCCACTTTTTTCTCTACTTTGCTGGGTTTTTACAGGGAAATTTCATTACCCTATTATTGACTAAAGGGAATTTTTTTAGCTCTACGAGACTTTTGTATCAATCAATTCAAATCCTTTTCACCTTCTCAAGGTTTAGCATGAATGGATTTTATCTGGTGCAATATGTGCTTCTGCTCTATATATGCTCCATAAAGCTATCTAAAGCAAAGAAAATATCAGTGTTCTACTCAACAACTCAACAGCCCGAGTGTGAGCAAAAATGTCTTTAGTACTGACTTACTAGGAGGTTTCAACAAATTCAGATTCTGTAAGGGAATTCAGGGTTAATCCATTATCATCCTTTCATTTTATGGAATGCGAAAGCAAGACTTAAACTTCCTCAATGGACACAATAATTTGGCAGACCCAGAAAATTTCCATGGAGCAAGAAATCTAATGTTATCTTTCTTTTTTCTTTTTTTTCTTTTCTTTTTTTTAGAAATAAAGAAGCTTTTATGGTAAACAAAGTCTAGAAGACATTTGGCTTATTGTCTTAAATCTATGACAAATTTGCCATGTGGTTCTTTCTAATGTTATCTTTCTAAACTTTATTAATCATTCATGGTTCTTGCCATGGGTCAAAAGTGTGGAGAACAGAAGGAAGACAAAATGATAGAAAAGAGACCTTTCTTTTTTTAGAAATAAAGAAGCTTTTATGGTAAACAAAGTCTAGAAGACATTTGGCTTATTGTCTTAAATCTATGACAAATTTGCCATGTGGTTCTTTCTAATGTTATCTTTCTAAACTTTATTAATCATTCATGGTTCTTGCCATGGGTCAAAAGTGTGGAGAACAGAAGGAAGACAAAATGATAGAAAAGAGACAACTAAAGGGGGGAAAAATTAAATGAGAGAGTCAGTTAGTGAGTGGCTTCCTGCATCTCCTATCATCACTCATTTCTTCCTAACTATGTTTATGTTCTCTTTGGCCTCCTCAGATAAACCAGATATCTGCAAGTCTCAGTGGAAATCCTTGGTCACCAATACCCAAGGGACAAACAGAGGCAGAGACAAGGATACCTACGTGAGCCCCATTGTCCGGCTTTGGGACTATAGATGACTCAATGGTTAATATTGCAACTGTGATTTAAATGCTAATTGTAGTCATTTGACAGTCTACTACTGAACACTTGCCATGTGATAAGAACTCTGCTGCACACTCTAAGAACATGAATATGAAGAAGATATAGTCTCACCTGTAGAAATTTACAGTTAATTAAGATAGAGAAGAAAAATATCCCTCCTGGTTGCAAAATTTTAAGACTGTGACATTTCACACTAACAATTATGACACAGGGAGGAATCACATAGGTGCCCTCAGAAAGGCTTGGCCTCAATATTATGGGAGTCCAGAGAAGGAATATGTCATTCTCAGGTGTCAAGAACCAAGAAATCTTCATCAAGGGGTGGCACCTTGGGCTGGGACTTGAAGGATAGAAAAGATTAAATCTTTAAATGGTAGAAGGACACAGAGGAGTGTGATTCCTGGCGGGGGAGAGGTACAAGAATAAAAATCTGTTTGGGAAATAGCAAATGAAACAGTTTGGATCAAATGTAGATAAATGAATGATGGGAGATACACAACTAGAAAAGTGTGTTGAAAGCCAAATTGTGGAGTATCTAAGGATGAGCTAGAAAGCTTGGTCTAAATTCTTTAGACAATGGGCAGCCACTGCAAATTTTTCAGAGGATTGGCCACAATGAATTGGAGTGAAAGAGATACTAGACAGAGAAAGGGATCAGCTTTTTATGATGATCTAAATGAGAAGTAAAGAGCACTTGCAGAGACAATGAAAAGAGGGCAGATGCACTAGGCCTTATGTTGAAGAAAGGGCAAAAGGGCAGTAATAACTTGGTACAAAGGCCAAAGGAGCATTTCCTAGGCTATTTGTGATGAAAACAAAATTCTACCATGTCAAGTGGATACTTGAAAGGATGAGATTTTAACCCTACCATGGAGATGGTCTCACCATTGCCCACTGCTTGTTGATTGAATGATTTTGCTTATTGTAGGTTGAGAATGTTGGTGAGATTTTTAAAATTTTATTGTCTCACCTGGTCAGTGTGGCTCAGTGACTGAGCGTTGACCTATGAATCAGGAGGTCATAGTGAGCACTTGGTAAATGCCCAGGACTGGGCCCAGTGACACAGACACAAAGATAAAAGGCAACACTCTTTCTTTGCTTTGGCAAATACTAATGTAAGGATTTCACCTGCCCTGTGGAATACATCACCTTGAAGATAGGAACCATCTCTACCTAAACCTGGTGTCAATTGTCTCTTCTATGTCTTTTTATAGTTTAGAAAGGCCAGAATAAACAAACAATAGCTATTACATATCTCAGACTAAAGAAGAGCACAGGAATTCTCATAATCTCTTTTCTGGTATATAAATATAGCAATTAATACATAGTTGTGGGCCTATATAGGGCTGTTGAATATAAAGGAGATGATCTATTACAAATTAATAATTTTGCTTCACCATGTCCTTCCTATGTGTCCCAATTCATTTTTATATCCTTTTAAAACTGACATTATTGCCCAGCCAGTGTGACTCAGTGGATTGAGTGTCATCCCATGCATCCAGAGGTCACTGGTTCTATTCCCAGTGGGGCACATGCCCAGGTTGCAGGCTCGATTCCCACTAAGGGTGTACAGGAGGCAGCCAATTAATGTTTCTCCCTCATCAATGTTTCTATCTCTCTATTCCTCTCCCTTCCTCTCTCTCTAAAATCAATAAAGACATATTTTTAAAAACTGACATTATTGAATGGGTAAGAACTTGCTTTTGGAGGGTCCTCTATTAACAAAGAATGCAATCTGCATATAGCATTTCTCTACCACTTATTCACTGACCAGCCTTAATCACATAGTCATATGCTAAAGGTTTGGGAATAAAATAGCCCTTTTGTCTTATGTAGATTCTAACACAGACATATTGTTGACCATTTCCTTCAGGCAGTCTTCCCTGACAAACCAGAAGCAACCTGACTGCATGTCACCCTCAAGAGAGCTCTCTATCTGATTTGGAGTTTATTCCTTCTGCACTCATTCTTCTGCCTGCCCCATCCCATCTTAGCAAACATTTAGTGAGCACTTGGTATATGGCCAGGACTGGGCCCAGTGACACAGACACAAAGATAAAAGGCAACACTCTTTCTTTGCTTTGGCAAATACTAATGTAAGGATTTCACCTGCCCTGTGGAATACCTCACCTTGAAGACAGGAACCATCTCTACCTAAACCTGGTGTCATCTGATCGTTAGTGCTCCAGAGTGGGTAAGCATGTGGACTGCAGGTCCTAGGATAAGAAGGTGCCCATGCCAGCTGGGCCATGTACCAGCTGTGAACTTAGTGACTTATTTAAACATTCAGAGCCTCAGTTTTCTCATCTATAAAGTGGATTTAATAATACTAGTACCTGCCTCATAGGGTGGCTTCTGGTAAGAATTAAATGAGACAATTAGTGCAAGGAGTTTAGGACAGTACCTGCTATACATTTAAAAGTACTAGATAAGAATTTTCATTAATAGTATTAATATCTGACCTGTGATTTGTCTGCAAATGGCCAGCAGTGGCTGTGATGGTGACTGTCCTTTTATCAGGTAAGCATACACTTAAAAGACTTGCTAGCACTTCATGGAGAGGTCTAGAAAGCAAAGCCCATTTCAGTTTGCATGTCACAGAAGCAGTTCTTCTTTAGCTTGCCTGTATGTCATGTTTTCTGTTTTATTTCTCTCATTTTTTTATACCAGAAAAATCTCATCTGTTCCCGATGTTCATTCCCTATTTAAAGACACAGCATTCGGTTTGCAAAGCCAGCAGTTGTCTGCCAATGCTGTCACACCCAGGTCTGTGGCACTGGAGGCCCACTCTGTAGCAAGGAGTGACACAAAACCACTGTCGTTCCATCCAGAAGGAGCTGTTGGTGTGCAGGGCGGGTTACAGGATCAAGTCTCCCCTGAGAAATAAGTAACAGAAACTGTAGAAGGCAAATAAAATAGCAATAAGTTCCTCGGGCAAACACTCAGAGCAGTTAAAAAGAAAATGATGGAAAGAATAAACTAAAATAGAAAATTGTAGCAGGGGTGGGGTGGAACTCGTTTTCAATCAAAGACCATGCTTTTCTTCCCATTTTCTTTGAGATTCTTGATCGCTGCTTAGATGGATTTATGGCTGCTTTCAACATTTCTATGAAACCCCACAAAAAGCTGGACTCTGGTTGCCGGGCAGGCTACACCTGGAGGTCGGAATGCATCATTAATTAAGGGGAAGCTGCAGAGATCGGTTATCTGGGAGCTTTAGGTGTCCTCCCACACAGGTGTTTCTCCAAGCCAGGGCAGGTGGCACCTAATAAAGTTCTCAAGGTCAATCTGACTTTCCTCAAATCTCCTCACCCCCAACTCTTCTAGGCATTTTCAGTCCGGATACCCCCACATTCCAGGGAAGGCAAATCTCCTTCAAACACCATACCCACTTCTCGAACATTATCAGCAGAAACCAAATTAGCATTAAACATTACATCACCACCTTGCTGCAGATTACAGACCCAGACAAGCAACCCCCCACCTGGACCAAGGTGAGCCGGGCAGCCTGGGGCACTGTTCTGTTCAAACTGGAAGAAGGCAGAGCTCCTTGCTGAGCAGATGCCCTTGAGCCCAGCAGATCTAGGAATTCTATTTTATTCCTTTTTTTTTTTCCTTGCCTTTCAACATGCAGATCGGAACATCAGACCTAGAAGTTTTCCGGGCTGCACAATTTATGCTAGCTCATTACCTCCTGCTACACTCCGAGGCTTTGTAACGGAAATTGGCTCTGATTTCTGAGATGGGCATTACATCATCTTCTTCTTTTAGCACATTATGTCATCCCTGCTGAGACGCATTATCTCGGGTTGGCTCAGCAGTAGCGATTTTTGTGGGCCTACTGCAGTGCTCCCAAAGAACTGCTGGGAACCACAGATTGAAATCTGAAACATTTATCTTGTAAAAAGCTGAAAAGGGGGAGAAATGTTCACACTGGACCCCATTTATTTTCCTTAACCCTCTCCTCTCTCGGCTACATTTAGATTACACTGCAGCCTGTGATCGATGTGCAGAGTCTGTGCAGGGATGATCATCTTGAGAGAAGCACTGCTCGGGTGCCTACAATATAGCTCCCCATCAAGGGCTGCTGCACCTGACACTTGCCGTGATTCTATCTCACGGGTGTTACAAAATGCTTAAAAGGAGTCGCCTTGGCCACTCACATTGATAACACAGAGCACCCTGCCTAATTCTGGAGTTATTTAAGACAAGTATTTCTTCTCACAATGTTTTTATAAATATATATGAATAGAAACTACATCCACACACATATACATGCTTATCCTCCTGACCATGTTGCAGCCACAAAGGCAAATTTCTGGAAGATTGGTAGTAGAAATCATTTTTATGCAGGGTTTATAAATATATATGAATAGGAACTACATCCACACACATATACATGCTTAATCCTCCTGACCATGTTGCAGCCACAAAGGCAAACTTCTGGAAGATTGGTAGTAGAAATCATTTTTATGCAGGGAAGTGAGCTGATATTATCTCTTTTCACTTCAACCATGAAATTAGAAGCCTATTTGGTATCTCTCTATCCTAGGCAGGATTAGAAACCATTGCACAGAGGGAATAAACAGGTGCTTTCAGGATAAAGCAAAGATATTCCCAAACCCCAGAGAATCCCTGTACCTCTCTCATCACAAAAGCATAATTGTGAAGAAGAAAAAAAGTCTCTAAATTACCAAAAGGAAATGGAATACATTCAACCATGACTAAATTACAATTCCCCCCTTTTACACCAACTAATGAGATTCGTTGGGTGGGGAGTAGGTGCTGGGGAAGGGGTTAGAAGAGATGTTATGATATTCCCTTCCCCTGCCTGCTGCATTGCATTTCTTTCCCACTGAATTTCCTAAGTAGTGAACACTTTTATGCTCTCATTTGCTTTTTGTGGTTCTCGAATTGGTAGCCACATCCAAACAAACAACTTCATAATTAAATTGGTAAATGACAGAAAGTAAAGCTCTATCATTTAATCCAGTCCAAGAGCCTTGCTCTAACTTCTACCCTCAATGATTTTTTTGTTTGTTCTTTTCTAGTGCCCTTCCCCTACCCCCACGGGATCATAAAACAAGACAGTGGCCTTCATCCTTTACTCAGCCCAGTGAGCAGTTTAAGCGTTCGAACAGGGGCTGGGACACCTGGCCCCACATTCACGGTGTAGAAACTTCCTGGGTGACCTTCAGCAACCAACTGATAGCCCCATCTTTAGCACCTTTTCTTTCATATTTCATATTCATTGCCATTTGCCTCTTATCTCCTAGAGGGGATGGTGCGAGGATTGATGGTATGATCCCACAAAAGGGCTCTGAGACTCTCAGATGGATGGTCTCCATAAAATAGTGTTATTTAACAGCTAAGGACATTTATAAGAGTCCTCTTACCCTTCTCCTTCCTTCCCTTTGTTCCTTCATCGCCAGCCCCCGGCCCCCAGCTCTAGGAATTTTATGATCTGAAGACCAAAATGCTTTAAATCTTAATAACTACACTTGCCACTTGGGATGCTGAAAGGAAACTATATATACTCTTTACTTGACTCGTTCTAAGCTTTTACTGCAGCCAAAGGAACTGCCGCACCATTTAAAAATTCCACTGAAAAAGCAAGTAGCCTTCAACACATTAAGCTGATTTTCATGTAAGTTGTAAAATATTAAATGACCAGAACTTCTATCCAACAAAGCAGTTACCTGGCCCCAACAACCCCTTTCTGTTTGCAGGAGGCCAGAAGGCGGATTCATAAACCCGAGGGATGTGTGCCTGCCTCTGGGTGTTGGCTGGTTGGGCACCAGCTTCTGAACCAAAATGGGCCAGGGAGCTGAGCATTATTCTCCCCCTTCCTCCAGCGCCATGTGTCCAGTAGGTTGTGCCCAATCCTGAAGGGGAAAAAAGGCTTTCAGGATGCCCAGGTGTCCTCAGTCCACTCCCCAGCCAGGCCAACTGTGGAGCAGAGCCACTGTGCTGGCCTCTAACAGGACAGCCACTGGCCTTGAGAATCTGCAGGGGGTATTTTTGCTGCTACCTGCTAGCCCAAAACCTGTAGGTAGTTTCCAAGAGTAATACATATTGGGAGGATCAGATTGCACAGGGAGAAATCAACTACGCCCTAATGATGTCCCAAAATAAAGGTGCAGAGCAGAGCTGGCCAAGTCAGAATGGGGAGATCATGCACCGAGCTCACTGGCTCCTGACACTACAGTAAAACCCAGGCTTGGAATGAGGAGGGCATTCTGGGCCTGGCTTCAGCCTCCTTTGTCAGCTGCCATGGCACCAGTCACTATGCTTCTGGGGTTGGCAGAAGGGGAACAAAACAGTATGGACCTTTCAAACTCTCCTGGGCATGTGGAGAACTGGCATAAACTCCCTTTACCCACATCTGCCTGCCTGGAATCACTATCAAGATCACCTAATGCATAGAAAAAAAATTACATTTGTTTTGTCAATGAAGGTCTTGATCCTACATCTACCAACAATGTCAGGATACCAGCTGTCCTCACCAGCTGCTCTCTGGGTGCCACCCCAGAGTCCCATTGCCAGTCCCCTGGGACTTGTGGCATTTACTAGGTTACAGAACCTTCCCTACTTCTCAGAATAAGCCCTTAACAATGCCCTGTCTTCTTAGGAACAAGAAGATACAGACTACAAAAACATCAAGGGTTACAGTTCAGTCCCATAACAGTTACAGAGAGATCCACTTCATCCAGCTTCCGGGGAGAAAGCATACAGATTTCCTGAAAATACAAGTCTATTTCTGAGCAGGATCCTTCCTAACTTTCAGGAAGTTTGCATTTCCCTCACTCCATTCCTAGTCCAGCCTAAGTACCCTGTCTTTCTCTCAAGAAGGTTCTTCCTTCTCAGATGCCAGCTTTCTAGTCCATAATTCTTTCATGATCATTAATCCTGAACAATAGAACTAGGTGGGCTCCATGCATTCATTCAACAAATATCATGGAACAGCAGCAACGACATGCCAATTATTGTCTAGAGTGTTGTGGGGATGAATCAGCTTTGCAAACATAGGTGAGACCACTAACAAGATATATCAATGTACATGTGACAGAGACTGCCAGCTTTTCACCCAATCCCCTCTTATTTCTGGGAAGACAGCTGGATACACTTCCCAACTTCCTCTACTGTTAGGTGTGGCCATGTGCCCAAGTCCTAGTCAATGAAAACTGGGTAGAAATGATGTGCACCATTTCCAATGATGTGCTGGTGAGATCCTGCTTGCATGCTCTCTCCTCCTTCTGGCTGGTTGGGATGGTGAGATCAACCAACCACAGAAGTTCTGTGTTGAGGCTGCAAAGCGCCAGCAAGCCTTGGAGGAAAGCTGCCCTCATGATCTGGTATGTTCAGGACTGGTACAAGAGTAGGAAATAAACTTCTGCTGCTGGGTGCATCCATCACATGACTGTGATTATTTATAACTAGAGGCCCGGTGCACGAAATTCGTGCACTGGGGGGGGGTGAGGGGTCCCTCAGCCCGGCCTGCACCCTCTCTCAGTCCAGGAGCCCTCGGGGGATGTCCGACTGCTGGATGTCCCCCGGGGGGAGTGGGCCTAAGCCAGCAGTCAGACATCCTTAGTGCTCCCGCCACCGCAGCTGCGCTCATCAGCCGTGAGCCCGGCTTCTGGCTGAGCAGCACTCCCCCTGTGGGAGCGCACTGACCACCAGGGGGCAACTCCTGCCTTGAGCATCTGCCCTCTGGTGGTCAGTGCATCTGATAGTGACCAGTTGTTCCGCTGTTCAGTCGGTTTGCATATTAGCCTTTTATTATATAGGATAGCAGCCAGATTGCTCTCAGTAATATAAATGTCGAAGCAATTTATTCAAATGGAAAGGTATTCACAGTATATAATAAGAGAATAAGTTTAAAACTGTATTATAGTGTGATATCACTTTTTAAAAGAATATCTATATAAATGTACATACACACACAAAGAGAAAGCTCTGCAAGTATGAATAGCAAGGTATAAATGTTTATCTCTGGATGGTGATAAAAAGAGGTATGACTTTATAGTTAAAAAAATGAAAACTAATTTCCTTTGACATTATAAAGGAAAGTATGTCTTGAGATGTAAATATAAAAGCATAGCTCCTCAAAGTGAGTAAAGATTTCCTGAGGGAAATTAGAAAGGGCTTCTCAAGCTAAGCATCTATTAATGACCCCTCCAGTACTGAAAATCTATGAACAGCTACAGCTTGAGAAATAGAACAGTTCAATTATACAACACACCTTGTTCCCAACTTTTACTTAGTGAGACCTTGCCAATGAAGATCAATTCCACAGAAAGGAGGGAAGAGATAAACCTTTTACCTTTATAAAGTGCCAAGAAACTAGCCCCAATGTTTGTTTGGGGTGAGGAATAGGAATGGGGAGAAGGGGAAGTATTAAAAGGTTAGGGGAAGGGAAAAGTAGCATGCTTACCTTATACCCCACTGTACCCTCTGAATATTTTTGCTATATGCATTTATTACTTATTTCAAAATAATTCTTTATGAAATTTGTGCTATATGCATTTGTTAAGTTTTTTTTATTTGAATTTCTATGACTTTTAGTAAATATTAAATCTTAGATTCTCTTTGAATTGGTTAAGAGCAGCGACAAATGCCAAGATAATAATTCTTTATGAAATTTGTGCTATATGCATTTGTTAAGTTTTTTTTATTTGAATTTCTATGACTTTTAGTAAATATTAAGTCTTGCATTCTCTTTGAATTGGTTAAGAGCAGAGACAAATGCCAAGATAATAAACCAAGTCCTTTTTTCCCAGTAGAATCCCACAAAATCATAGATCCAATTGGCCCTTGCAGCAAATGTGGGATGAGCCTAAACATGTTCTGTTCATACACTGGAGGGAGGGGGTGATCAGCCAAGGGCCACCTCTGCTTGCCTCCACACAATCTTCAATAGTGCCCATGGGGCTCTTCTCAGGCATAGAGGCCATGTGCCATTTCCCTCATGGAACCTAAGCTCCACTTCCAGAAATTACCATTCTCTTACATGGCTCTGAGCCTTCATACATGCTATTTCTCCTGCTGGAATTCCTTCTCCTCTCTTATCTTCCTAGAAAATTCCTAGTCATCCCTCAATCCTCAGGGCAATTTCCCCTGGGAAATGTCCCAGGCTCCCTTGGGCAACTCAGACTCACTTTTTCCCTTGTTCTCTCCACATTGTGTGCATTTATACTACCCCCGCACCAGCCCCTGTACAGTATACCAGTTCTGCAAGTCTGTATTCCCACTAGACTGGAGTCATCTTAAAAACAGAACCAAGTCTTCCAACTTGGTCTCCCTTATACATAGAAAGTATTGGATTAAATATTTGTTGAATGAATAAATCAGTGAATATGGAAGAAATGGTGCTGGCTGTGTTAGCTTTGTCAAGGAGCAGCAGATGAATTCTGATAAATTGGTGGGAATAGGAGGCAGGAACTAGAGATGTGGGGGAAGGAGGAAAGCATGTAATCAGCCATGTGCAAGAAATTTTGGCTTCTGTGTCATCTTTGGTCCCTGATACCTATTGTCCCAGCTTCAGCTCAACAGAATGGAGAGTATTTTAGGGGCTCTTTTGTTGACAGTACAATTACTTGAGATTACAACAACCAAAAACTCTCCCAAGGATGACTGAGGAAAGAGTACTGGACTGCACAGATCCCTAGTTGTGGCTACTGACTATGAGATGGTGGAGTTGAGAATATGCAGAGCTCTCCTGGAGAATCTCTGCCATGGACAAGAGGAACTACCACACATGAATAACATATTATTCAACTTTTCTGCGCAGTGTTAATCCATGAAGATGCTTATGAGGGCATGGACAATGGGGCTGTATTAGTCAAGAGTGTCTAGGCCAGTGGTTGGCAAACTGCGGCTCGCGAGCCACATGCGGCTCTGTGGCCCCTTGAGTATGGCTCTTCCACAAAATACCACATTCGGGCGCGCATGTACAGTGCAATTGAAACTTCGCAGCCCATGCGCAGAAGTCGGTATTTTGTGGAAAAGTCACACTCAAGGGGCCAAAGAGCCGCATGTGGCTCACGAGCCACAGTTTGCCAACCACTGGTCTAGGCCAAAGGGGAACAAGGTCTCAGGTAACAGATAGAAGAAAAGGGACTAGGCTCATTCTGGAGCACCCTTGTTAGGAGAAAGTGGAAATGCATGTTCTCATCTTTCTTTGTTGTTCTTCTCATACCCATCCTCATTCCATAGTTCTATCCTTGAGGTATCCCCAATCTATAATAAAAAGTGATATCGCAGTCATAACTTGAGCAACTAACATTTTTTTCAGAACCCCCAATGCAAACATGATACACTGAGTAATGAAGCACATGACCTAAGGTCATTGTGAACAGGCATCAAACCAGATTTGGCTTCAATGAAAATGAATTTTGGATCCATCTTCCTTCATTTTCAAATCTTACTGCCTCATGGCAGAACCAGGGACATGTCATTTTGGGGAAGAAAAAAAATACTCTATTTCCTCAGGAAATGCGAAGGAGCCACAAATTTTAATCTGCTCCAGCTGGAGTGGAGGCTGGGGGCTTATTTAGGCTCATAAAATACACCTTCTCACATTTCCTCCTGCTGACAAACCAAAGATTCTCCTTGACCAAGGTTTAGGTAGCTGTTCCCAGCATCCAAAGGAAGGCTGCCCAGCCAAGCAACTGCTCCACCCACCTGAAAGCCTGCTTAGGATTCCATTTGAATGTAGGAGTCGATCTCTAAATATAACCCTGAAAGCAGCCTCTGCTGTCATCCCTGTACTTGCAGCTTCGTTCCTTCCAAAATAATAAAATGAGATGGGTGGGTCTTTGGGCTTTTATCCTGGGAGAGCAGCTTCGGGTAATGAGACACAGGAGAGCAACCCTCTGCTTCGGTCCTCCCCCTCTTCAACCCTCCCTGTGGGGTGAGAGGAGGGGTGGACAACAGCAGTCCTCCACCCAGGAGTTGGCACCAAGCCCCAACCCCCCACTTCCCCACAGGGTCCCTCTCAAAGCAGATGGTCCCTAAGGTGAGTCCATTGTCCCAGGGCATTGACTAACCTCGGGAAAATCCTTACAAGTGTGCCTTCTCCCCCTTCCTGACCCAGGGCTCCTACTGTAAAATTTAGAATCTCAACATATCCTGTGATCATTCTTATCTCACCCAATGGTATATCACTAACCAACAAATATCTATTCATTGTCAGTCTCTCTCACTAACCCTTAGATCCTTGACAGCAAAGCTGTTTTCCTCATCCATGGACCTTCAGCACCCACTGTAGTGTGAGGCACATAGCAGATGCCCAGGAAATGCTGGATGGATAGAGGGATGGACAGAGGACGGGAAAGAATAGAGGGAAGAAGAGGGAGATGATGGATGGATTCATGGATAGGGAATTTCTTTAGTGTTACACTTGGGAGATAGAAGGACAGATGATGGAAAGTACAGCTTGAGTTGTTGTGCCCTGCAGCTCGGAGCCTGATCCTGGAACCCACACAGAGCTCTGAGGGCTCTAAGTCAGAGAATGGCAATGCCATGGTCCTGCCTTGTGAGTCAGCTGCCCAAAACTTAATCTAGTTGTGGGTGGAGGTGGACCCCTCCATAGAAGGCCCAGGAGAGAATCGTCTTGGGGTCACCTGTGGAACATAGTAACCTTCACTATTATAAGCCAAGGCTGGTTTCTCTTTTCTCTCATGCTGGTCCCCTCTGTGAGGAGAGAGGGGTGGAGGCGCAGTCCCTCTCTGGCCCCATCCTAGTGAGGGAGCCTGGGCAGGGGCCTGAAATTGCAGCCTCCTTTCACCCAGACGTAGCTGAGGAGGGCTCGGAGCTCTGGCAGCCTGTTCATCACGCAGGACAGCGATATTTCCAAGTATGCAGTTGGGCTGTTGTGCCCCCAGATGGAACCCACAGGGCCACAAGCCTTTGAAAGGAAGTGGCTGGTTTTGTGGAAACATCATTTCATTGGCTCAGTTTTATTTCCAGCCGGACAGAGACCAGTTGTCACGGAGAGACAACTGTCCTCCGCAGGCATCTGAGCAGGGCACCTGTGCCCAGGAAGGGCGAGGCACCAGCACCAGGGAAACTGAGGGGCAGAGGAGGAAATTAAGCAAAGGAAAGCTCAGGCTGCAGTCAGATTATACTTCCTCATGGCCAGAGCTCTGCTTCTGTTAAGACCCAGCTTCTGATAAGACAAGGGCCATCACTTCCCTCTGGCCCACCCGGTACTGCCCTCTGGGGCATGCTGGGGATGCAGGGACCTGACTGGTCCAGCCCATCTAATGGAGAGCTGCTGCAGAGTAGAATCTGGGGAACTTTTAAAGACTATGGTGCCCAAATCCCAATCCCAGAGTGTAACTGAACTGGTCATGACTGGCTGGCTCCCAGATTTTTTTGGTAAGAGGATTGTGCTCAAATGGAAGACATAAAAAAAATGCCTGGTAGCTTTCATCGCATCCTCACCCCAACACAAGGAAGTCGCCTGCCATGTGACTCCAGCTTAGCCACATAAGCGATTCCGGTAAGTCTTAGCCAGGATAGAAAATCAGGCTGACACGTGTGCAACTCAGAAATGCTTTCAGCCTATCTACAAAGTTGTACCAGGTCTCCTAGGTGACGGGGACGATTTTCATTAAACTGGGAAATATTGAGCAAGGTGGGTAACAACACTTGCACTGAGATTTTCATATCCTGGAACTGGTCACTAATTTGTGGTGGGATTGGAGGTGGTGTCCCTCTCTGGGATTCAGCATGCTTCCCCAGCCACAGAGCAGCGGGAGGAAGAACGGAGAACACTGGGCTGTCTTACAGGGAAAACTTGGAGGCCTGAATAAATGTTTCCATGTTTATGAAGTGCTTCGGGCTCCTTGAGTAATAGCGAAGTGTCAGGGCCCGGTGTTATTAGTTTTCACACAAGTCCCAAGATTAATTGCTCCTCTCAACCTCGCTCCCCAGCTCAAGAGTTATGCTCCAGGCCCATCTAAGTTACTTTGCACGTGTGCCCTGGCAGATAGCAAAGCCTGGCCCGGAGCTCTCCTTGTGGAGAGGCAGGGAGGGCAAATGGCAAAGCCTGGCCTGGAGCTCTCCTTGTGGAGTGTCAGGGAGGGCTGCATTCTATCAGCAACTTTCCTCCTTTGAGCTGGAATTTGTCTGCTGCTAATTCCTTGGTGTTTGTTTAGGAACACAGTCCAAGGAACCAGATCAACAAAGGGTGCTATAGCTTGATACTGGGCAGATTCCTTTTTATGAAACACAGATAATTTTCAAAAAATTAAGTAATTGAGGTCCCACGTAATAGGTGGGAAGGGCCTCCACTTTATAACTGCACCCCTGCCCCTCCCTGTCAGTTTCCCTTGATCTTCTATATCAGCATAAAACCAGTTACTTCTCATAAGCAAAGCCATTGCTTGCTTGAAAGACCACTTCCTGAACAAAGACCATAATAGTAATCAGCTTCTCACAACCAAGTGAGCCCGACCTCCTTGCAGGCTGCTGTTTGGCTGGGGAAGCCACTGCTCAGGTGTGTGACTTCGACAATATAAAATTTTAAGCTCAAATTCAGATGATTTATGTATTTGTTTTTGTTTCAACGACAGAACCTAAGAATGTTAAAGTGAGTGGGGAGCTTAGAGATCTAATCCACATCCCTCATTTTTAAGAGGAAATTAAAATAAAAAATAAAAACAAGTGGTCAGCCTGAGGTCAGCCAGAGTGCCCAGAACTTTGTCCTTGACTCTCCTCTTTTCGTTACCCCACATTCTCTCTCATATTAATTACTCTCAGTGCAGACCTTCCCACAGAACTGTTGCTCTTCTACCTCAAGCCTCGCCCATCCTATTCCCCTGCCTCACACCTTCTCCATCTCCATATGCTGCACGACTCTTCCAGACTTGCTCAGGTCCCAAACCTAGCCATCATTGTTTAGTTCTCCATTTCTCATATGCCCCATATCTAAACAGAGGTACTAGTTCCATTTCCAAAAATTAATCACTACTGCAACTCTTTTCCACAATCCCCACTACAATGACCCTGGTTGACACTACAGTCAACTCCTGCCTATTTTATTTCAAAAGCTCTGAACTGGTCTCTATCCTCCCACTCTTTCCCTTTCCAACAGATCTACCACATAGTAATCAAAATAATCTTTCCAACACAAAAATGCATCATCTCCCATCCCTGCTTAAAACCCTTTACACTTAAAAATAAAACCTAAACTCCTTACCATGCCTTCAGGGCCCTACTCAGTCTGAGCCTGCCAACCCTTCCACCCAATCTCTCTCCACCCCTCCACCCTTTTCACCTCAATCCAGCCACCCTGGCCATCCTGGTGCCATAAAGAGGCCATTCTCATTCCTGGCTCTGTCTCTGCACAGTGGGGGAATCCTCCAGCTCAGATTGCTCTCTCCACAGATCTTTGCATGGCTACCACTCTCTCATCCCTCAGGTCTCGGCTCAGAAAGCCCGTTGCTGGCTAGAGCAGCCCCCAGTCACTCTCCTTCTCAAGTCTATCTTCTGTATAGCCCTTATTTGCGGCTGAGACTGTTTCACTCCTTTGTTTGCAAGCTTATTGTCTGTCACCCTTACAGAATGTAAACACCTAGAGAGCAGATTTTCTAGGTCATCGCCACATTCCTCCACTCCTGAAAAAACGCCAGACTCTGATCAGGCGCTCAGTAAAACTTATTGATTGGTTGATGCTAAAAAACAGTAATAGAACCAGAAGTAGAATCTATGCTTTTCGGTTCACATCCCAGTGGTGGTTCAATCCTGCCCTTTGCTTTATTAGAAACAGAGGTCCACTCGAGCTAGTTCAATAAATGGGGATTTTTGTGAGGAAACAGATGGGGTGACAAGGTACAATGTCTCTGAATCCAAGAACAGGAGCTTATGCCCCACAGAGGCCAAAGCTGAAAGAGGGCTCTGCCTTCAAAATGGCCCTGAAGAGTTAGTTCCCTCTATGGAATTTTCCTTTTGGTTCACCATTAATACTATTAACACACATTCTGTGTATCCACTTCTTCCTCTCCTGTTCCAACTGGCATTTATTCATTCCCTCAGCAAATATTTATTGAAGGCCGACATGGGCTAAGCCATGCTAATCCTGCTTGCTTATCATCTCTGCTTCTCTTTTATTTCATCGGCATGTGACTTTGGTTTTCCATGTTTCCATCAGCCTTTCTCATGATTTTTTTTTCCTTTCATTTCTTCTGTTATCTAGACAGTTCTTCCTAGGTTTTAGCTGATAGTCCCAAGACAAAATCTAACTGGACCAGTTCCTCTTTCAGAGCTGAGTCCAACATAATAGATCACCCAGCAGCACTGGCAGCCTTGGGATCAGGGCCCAGCTTGGGTCCGACCAGCTGTGCTCGTGTGTGTTGTTCAGCAAGGGCTGTGCTGATGGCAGCTTCTGTGGAAAGGAGCGGTGGCAGAGCAGATAGGATCACATCTCTGGGATAAACTTTAATCTAGTGAGGGTGCATGTTGGCAGTAGGAAGAGACATATTTAAACCTTACAATTAGAACAGTACCACATAACATTTACCTAGGTCAGTGATGGCGAACCTTTTGAGCTCGGCGTGTCAGCATTTTGAAAAACCCTAACTTAACTCTGGTGCCGTGTCACATATAGAAATTTTTTGATATTTGCAACCATAGTAAAACAAAGACTTATATTTTTGATATTTATTTTATATATTTAAATGCCATTTAACAAAGAAAAATCAACCAAAAAAAATGAGTTTGTGTGTCACCTCTGACACGCGTGTCATAGGTTCACCATCACTGACCTAGGTCAATGGGACATTTGATGTCACTGAAGGTTTTAGAGCACATAAGTGTCATGACCAGAGCTTTGCTTTGGGTAAAATTCATTTTTCAGAAATATATGGGATAGATTGTAAAAGGAAAAAACTGACATGGGAAGAAAAATTAGACCACTGCAATACATTGAAGCACCAAGTCCTGAAAATCTGAATTGGTGTGTGAACAGTGCAAAGGGAAGGTGGGAGAGACTCGAAGAGGCAGGAATTGGCATGTAGCATCAACTCCACCAGATTTGAATGTCCACCATATGGAAGGAACCTTTCTGAAGTCCTACTATGTATCAAGCATGATGCTAAAGGTGTCACAGCATCACATCTAAGCCTTGGAAAAAAACCTATAATGAGAAGCATATGATTTTATGTACATTATATAGTTGAGGAAACCTTAAGGCAGAAAACTAACTTCCTCAAGACCACGTATCCAGAGAGTGGCCAAGGAAAGGAACCTTGAGGAAAGACAGAAGAATGCTTTGCATAATGGAAAGGGGCCGATAGTATACCAGCAAAATGGCCTGACTGGAGGATGGGGCTGGGTCAAGAAAGGAGGAGAGCACAGGATGAGATGCAGGAAGGAAGAGTGGGATCGCAATGTGGCATGGAGGCTGGAGCCAGACTTTCCTTCTGGCCTTGAACCCTGACTCCATCTTAAGCAAATGCTCCTGATTCAATGTCTTCCTCTGTGAAATAGAGATAATAATCTAGTGTATGACCTCTCAGGTCTGGGTAGGGATTCGTGATAATATGTCTACAGTAACTGACACAAAGCAGGGTCTCAATAAAAGGCATCCTTGCTTGGATTAACAATTCTATTATTGTTTCTGATAGAGTCAGGGGCCATATACAAACATCAGAATTCCATTGTTGAAGAGGTTTCAATCTCCATGTTTCGGCCTAAATATTGCTATAATGATGTGGACTATTAGACATTGGGCTGCTCATTTCTTAGAAGCTTGAATATATAGCCTAGCTGGTAAGACAGGTCTCACTTTCAATGTCAAATAATCTCATCATTAAGTTAAACAGTCTAGACAGGTGATGGGGGAGAAGGGTAATTCCTGCATACTATCCCCCTAGAGCCTGTGCCTATAGCTCGCTCTAGAGGGGAATACACTTGGCAAAAAGAAACTCTCATCAGTAGCAGGTAGTAAAAACTCCAAGTTAGTGAGAACATCTCTCAAAGCCCAGAGTCCAGGCTTTAAATATTAATTTGACTTCAATAAGAAAGAGCTAGGTTTGACCCATTAGCTGAAAGCACTTCGGCTCCTACTTGTTATTTTTAAGCAATAATGTTTTTTAAAGAGCCCACAAGGAAGAAGACTGGCATGAGCAAACCCTAGTGGTCTTTGTCTCTTCTGAGTGTGGCAACAGAGAAGCAGTCAGCCATCATTGCACCTGTGCCCTCTCCAGGCTACCACTCCTGAAGCCCTCCTAGGGATAGGATCAGCCCCAGTTCAAGATCAAACTCTCTCCACAATGCAAGATGGAAAAGTCCTATTAGCCAAACCACTGGGCAGAGTTTTAAGAAACAATAATCTATTGCTGATTCCTTTCTATACTAGGGACATACAAAATGTACAGGCTACCTATCCCTCAGGCCACTAAAAACCTATTTTCTTTTGCTGTCTGATGCCATCCTATTCTACATGCTCACACCAGGGAGGGGGTAACCAAATAGCTTGCTGGCCCAGTTCTGGGTATTTTCTCCCTCGCTTTCAGAGCAGAACCCATCTGAGTGAGAATGATTACCTTTTAGACTAGATGTTAGTTTCCTTCTAATCAAGGCTTGGAAACAGGATTGCAGAAAGCGTCATCTCAAAAAAAAAAAAAAGGGAGGGAGTCTGAAGAAAGAAGTTGGCAGAATTCCAACCAACATAAGCGTTAAGAAAGAAATCTAACAACATGCATCTGCTCACTAGCCAGAAAGAAAATATATTGTACGTTTAAGGCAAGGCAGCAGCGTTGCATAACTTGGGGGTGTGGGGGTGCCATTCACTTCACAGGCTATGTGAATGGAGCCCCCTGGAGTTGTGCAGCACACACCTGTGAAACCAAACTCCAAACTTAGCCCTGGTTCAGGGTATCTCAGTCAGAAAAGTGACCACAATACCCTCGGCACAGGTGTGGTTGCTTTAGTCTGTGACAAATATTAAATTGCTGTGGATTATTCTGCAGAAAATTCTTAATGCACACAGTGAAACCCAAACTCCCCACAGAAGCATACCTGAAATTATAACCAGGGGAGACCTTGGAGGCCGTCTGGACCATCCCCTCATTTTACAGATGAGACAACTGAAGCCGAGAGACATGGCATGTTTTTCCCAAGGTCAACGAGCCTATGCTAAAAAGATGAAACAGACTTTCTCTGCTTCCCATCGATGGCCAAAATAGGCCACTTTGCTGTGAATAGTATTCAATCCGCCAAGATTGAAAATTGAATCTTCTTTATCATTATCATCATTTCACATTCATTGAGCACGTTCTACATGCTAAGCCTTGAGAATACAGAGTCTCTCTAAAGGACTCAGCTCATGAGGTATGAGTAGGGCAGAGCTTCGCCTCAGTCGCACAACCTTTGGTCCAGGAAACGAGGACTTGGCTAGGAACATTTCCAGGCACAAAGTTAACATACTCTTTTGTGAGCCGTGAATGATTATGGCCTATTGAACAAATCTTATTCAGGCAAGCTTTTAAAAATGTATTATGTCCCTGTTGGAACTGACTGACTTCTTTGAAGCTGCTTTGGTTTATTGGTTAAATATTTATTCATTAATATATTTTAAAGCCATTTTATTTACACAATAGATTTGGAGCCATTCTGGACTATTGGATAATTATTACCTAGTTAAAATCAGGCTATCCAAAGCAAGAAAAGTGGTGGCCATTTATGGAGAGAATGGGAAACTTACAGGTTACTGAGGTTGCCCTTTAAATTTTATTTTTAACACAGTCATTCTACTCTTTCTAATGGGAGTTTTATGTGTGTTTGAACGTGTGCGGTGAGAGTGAGGTGGGGGGAGAGAGAAGCCTTTTTACCAACAACCAATGCAATTAAACTGCTTTATGGACAAGCTCTCTGCCAACTTTCTTATTGAAATCAAAGATACCTTTGAGTTAGCTGTACGAGAGCAGGGCAGAAAGCACCTGCAGTCACGTCTGTTTCTCATTTTGTACTCATGTAACTCAGATGCCCTGTGAAATCTGCTCCTGGGTTGAAATTGTGTATACCACGTGTCAGCTCAGTTTGAATTTGGAAACAGGAGCTCAAAAGGTGCCACTCAAACCCGTGGCTCTGGTTTTCCCCGAATGTAACATGAGCAGGGGAGTCATGTTGTGGGGGCCCATGTCTCCCATCACTGTAAGTAAGAGATACAGCAGGCCCATGTTTCCATTTACTGGAGCTCCCCAACCCCCACCCATATCCCAAAAAGTGAGACCTGTCTTACCAGCTTGCCTATCAGTTCCCACTTACGCTTTTCATGCAGGAAGGTCATGGCATGGGATGAGAAGTGCTATGAATGTACACGTGAACAGTTCATGACCTGTGCATGAATTTACAACCTTGCCTGATATAGAAAAAGGAAGCAACCAGAACACCTGACCCAGCCTCTCCAAATAACCTGCTTTGGGCCACCTATCTTTGTAGATATTGTTTGTGGCCTCTATATAAATGGATAGAGGATGCCATTGGTCTGAAGAAATTGCATTAGGGTAAATTTAGTACTCAGCTCTTATGTGAAGACCCCAAACTCAATTCTTTTCAGTTTTAACCCAAAGAGATCTTTTTAAAAATATATTTTTGATTGATTTCAAAACGGAAGGGAGAGGGAGGGAGAGATAGAAACATTAATGATGAGAGAGAATCATTGATCGGCTGCCTCCTGCACACCCCGCATTGTGGATCGAGCCTACAACCCAGGCATGTGCCCTAACCGGGAATCAAACCGTGACCTCCTGGTTCATAGGTTGATAGTCAACCACTGAGCTATGCCAGCCGGGCCCAAAGAGATCTCTTTTAAATATTAGCCCTAATAAGAAATTCTGGATCTTATCTCTTTGATCACATCTAAGAATATTAGCCCCTCACCTGCCTGTGCAATGTCCCATTGATTCAACAAATATTTAGTGAGTACCAACTATGTCCTCGCAAGCAACACCAGTCCATAAAACATCAAGGTCTTGGCTTTCATGGAGTTTCCTTTCTAGCTGGGGAGGGAAGAGTTGGCTTTGAAGTAGCTAAGTGAAGGCGTGTTCCAGTTAAAGTCAAATCTCCATGTGGCATTCCAGATTTACACAGGATAAATTGGGATGTGATAATTTGCTTCAAAAAAAGATTCAATATTTTACTAAAAAAAATTCACAGAAGGATTCCCTTTAAATCTAAAACTCTCATAGTCCCTCTTTCCCTCCCCCCACCCCCGAGTCATTTTATTTATTCTGAACTTTTGAGGACTCCATTAATGGTTAGAGTGTCCCTGCACTGTCCTAGAGTACCTACCCTACTCATTACCACAGGTAGACATTCACTTCTACTCCAGAAAAAAGAAGTGCCCTAAGAAAGTACTGCTCATTCCGGACTGACAGCACAACCCACTCTAAAAGGGCCACTCAGCAGAGACCACAGGCAAGTCTTAGGGACTCTGGTTCTGGTGGCTCCCGGGGCCTGTCTGCACCCTTTAAGATCTAGGTCAAGGGCAAAGAAGTCTGGAGTTGATGCTCTTTTCCACCAGAGTTCCTCCTTGTAAGTACCAGCATTTGGCCCATTAGCCATTAGTGAGAACAGTTCCTCCACTGAGCTTTTATGTGAGAAAACAGAAAGCTGCCTGCCACACACAAACACACAGGCTTCGGAGACATGAGAAAGAAGCTGAAGAGTATTCCTAATATTACAGCCAGCCTCCTGTCATTTTCCACACATTGGGGTTTTATTGATCAGTGACCACATTTCTCCTCAGGACCATTGTACTGCCAGGAAGCTTCCTGGTCCAGCTTCATAGTGGTTAGTTGGCATTTTAAAAAAAAATTTTTTTTAAAGCACAAGCCCTACCCTACCCTGCCCTACCCTACCCTATTCAGAAAAGTTAATGCCATATCATGAATTTCAGCTCTGGGGATTGGAAGGCTTTCCCATTTAAACAGGGGAAGCAAAAGTAAAAACAACCTTGGGTGTTTCCACAAGTCTTTCATCTGCCCAAGAAAAATTTGTACTGAAAGCCTTCATGGTAATTAGATAAATTGAGCAAATACAGGTACAGGATATTCAGAAGTCAAATGAGCCATTCTTCAATTTAAGAGCTTTGCTTTAGAATAAAGAACTGTGCTCAGTGCAGCTGGTGTCACTTAGATTAGTCCTGGAAGAGAAGTCTTACGGAAGAGAGGAATACATGTACAAATAAAAGAGACCAAGGTGGGAAGACATTGAGTGCCTTTCCTGTCTCGATGTTAGATGAGTCCAAACAGACGACAGCCAAAGCCAAGTCTCCATACACATGTCACACCCCTTGCTCTTCAAGGTCTCTCCTGGCCAAAAGGGTCTGGATTTCCACTGTGCCAGCTTTTCCAGAGAGGGCAATTAACTCACTCTGAAACTCAAGGGTTATTGAAGAATTAGGCTTTCTGATTCCTCCAAGAGAGCCCATGGAAACCGCCATCTGACACACTGGAGAATGCCCTTGACTTTCAGAGGACCAGATTCATGTTGCTGCTACTTAAACATAGCACTCAGAGTTCATCTTTGGCTGTGACTTGTACTACATAGCAACCAAGTGGCAGAACGTGAGGCACAGCATCAGTGTTTGGGTCAAGTAGAGAAACTCAATTTACCTCGATCCATAATAGGCCATCGCTCATGATGGGAACTACCTAAGCTTCTTATTACAAGTTACCTGTCCACATCTATCTTTTACTCATGTCACCATCTTTCTCAACTGACTTATATAAAGGAAAAGAACTTAGGAACATTTTTACGAAAAAAAGTTTCCTTGGGGCCCTAACCAGTTTGGCACAGTGGATAGAGCATAGGCCTGTGGACTGAAAGGTCCCAGGTTCAATTCCAGTCAAGGGCATGTACCTTGGTTGCAGGCACATCCCCAGTAGGGGGTGTGCAGGAGGCAGCTGATCGATGTTTCTCTCTCATTGATGTTTCTAACTCTCTATCCCTTTCCCTTCCACTCTGTAAAAAATCAATAAAAATATATATATTTTTTAAAAAGTTTCCTTGGGCATACTCAGGTTACTGATAACTGCCAATATGAAAGTCAAGCCTTGAACTCTTGACATTCTGACTACAGACCTCATAGAAACATATAAAAATCTTTGAAAATCATTCACGAAGGTCATAGAAGACAAAGTCCATACATCAAAGTGCAACCCATTCTTAGGAGTTAGTTACACAACAAGAAGTTAAACCAATGGATTTCATAATGACACCAGTTTAGAGCTGCCAGTATGGTGTAATACCAGCACTATGATGCAAAGTAAAACTTAGGTCTTAGGAAAGATAAGATCTCAAAACAGACACATGACAAGAGAAAAGATAGACATTTGACTTCAACTTGATATTGTAATTCCTAATTAGATCTATAAAATAAATGATCGGAGGCATAGAGAAAGACTAACTCCATTTATGGTAAGAATCATCAGAAACTCATAACAAGAACAAGTACAAAAAGATGAAAGGATTGGAGTTTAGAGTAGAACATGCAGATGTGCACTTCAGAAATATGGTTTATTCAGACAACTTCTTCTGTATAGACTAGTGGAAGTAGACACCTTATCTCCTGAGACTTCCTGGAAATTATTTTTTTAAGACCTTGGGTTCATTGCCTCTATTCATTCTACATTCCTCTCCTGTTTCAGTGTTGTTTTTCATTGCCTACCCTAGACCAAATGTTGACATCAATTAACTCACTCTGAAATTCAAGGGTTATTGAAGAATTAGGAAAGGGTATGTCCTAGAATAAAGGTATGACAGGGCTTTTAACTTTATGAACTGTTCCAAAGTCGTATAACTAAAAATATAGCAAAAATCCATAGAAAACTGTTACAAACATCATTAAAAGGTTCAAAATACACTGTTTTGAGCTTCTTGAGAGTGAAATTCTACCATCTAATTGAGTCTAATTACCAGAAAATTTTAAAAGTCTATCAATGTTACTATCCATATTTATACTAATCTAAGTCTGAGGTATTTCCTATCTCTAAAATTCCACAATTCTATAATTCTAATCATCATTTTCCCCCTCTCTTTAACCTTCTTATGGAAAGGGGGGGGCTTATTTCCCACCCCCACCTCTAATTCCTTCCCTTTAATCCTCTATATCTCCATTAGACATAAAAACCAACACATTCTTGTTCATGGCGACTCCATATTCACAGTGAACATTATTTTCAAGGATTATGAAATAGTTGCCACCAGCATGTCTGATAACCTCAGTACAGAACTACTGCTTCAAAAGCAGGTCAATCAGAACGGGGCTCCTGGCTAACCCTAAAGGCAGAGCTAAGGAAACAGTTATCTGCCCTTCCCTCAAATGTCCTGATGATATTTAAAGATTACTAATGCCTACTTTACAATTTCATTGGTGTTCATGTCAATAATTTTAGACCTAGTTCACACATTTGCTAGTGTTGCTTCAGGATCTTGGGAGATTGTAAAGATAGCACTAATTCTTGCCCTAACTGGTTTGGCTCAGTGGATAGAACGTCAGCCTGCGGACTGAAGGGTCCCAGGTTCGATTCCAGTCAAGGGCATGTACCTTGGTTGCGGGCACATCTCCAGTAGGGGGTGTGCAGGAGGCAGCTGATCAATGTTTCTCTCTCATCGGTGTTTCTACCTCTCTATCCCCCTCCCTTCCTCTCTGTAAAAAATCAATAAAATATATATATTTTTAAAAGATAGCACTAATTCTTACATGATAAATTTGCTCGTTTTGTCCTAAAATGCTTAGTGTGATATGATTTTTCATGAATAATTCTGAAAAAGTCAGCCCTGCTGAAATTCCACACACAGAGCTAAAGGCCCAAATAATCTTAGATTCAATTTTGCCAAATCACAATCAGTTTTGATACTCTAGGCCAGCGGTTCTCAACCTGTGAATAGCGACCCCTTTGGGGGTCGAACAACCCTTTCACAGGGGTCGCCTAAGACCATCGGAAAACACATATATAATTACATATTGTTTTTGTGATTAATCACTATGCTTTAATTGTGTTCAATTTGTAACAATGAAAATACATCCTGCATATCAGATATTTACATTATGATTCATAACAGTAGCAAAATTACAGTTATAAAGTAGCAACGAAAATAATTTTATGGTTGGGGGTCACCACAACATGAGGAACTGTATTAAAGGGTCGCGGCACTAGGAAGGTCGCGGCACCACTGCTCTAGGCAGACCAAACAACAGACGACTGACTGACCATTATTCAGACATCTTTCCCTATCATAATTAACACCAGGAGAGTTTTCATGCCTTTGTCTCCATCATGCACACATTTGGAGAATTTAATTAATGTATGCAACCACACTGAGTAATCCAGGTCTCATAGGTAATGTGTGTTAGCTTCTATTTGTTGATTTCTCTGAAGGAAATGGTCACTTTCATAGACTGACAGCAGCCTAAGAAGTACAATGTTTATATTCGTGGTTATTGGCAGGGATTTCCTACCCTCGGCCTTGGCTCAGCTTCCCATCAATGATCTACACAATCTGGCTAAGGAGGATTCCACATATCATTACTTTATAATCACTTCACTCGTTTGATCAACGACAATAAAAATATCAACTGTTATTTCTTTCACAACTAAGGTGATTTATTTTGTATAATAATCATTACTTTATATCATGACCTATGTGAGGCATTGGGATAAGATGGCTCAGCTCTTGCTTTCAAAAAGCTCACAACTCCTTGTAATAACTAAGTAGAAGGTAGTGAATGAAAATAAGGGAGAGAAGAAGAGGACAGTTAGTACCTAATGTAGGCTAAAAATATAACTAGCCAGCCTTGAAATTTCCACTGCACCATAATGCAAATGCAACCCACCAGATTCTGTCAATCTCTAGTTACACCCTCATTTAGACAGAAGAAGAAGATCTAGTTGAATGGTGGGAGGGGAGTGCAATATTGCTCATGGATTTATAAATACGGAAATAACAGTCACAGCAATAAAAAAAAAGTATACACTCATACACAGATTATGAAGAAATATTTTTCCCCAATATATCCAATTTAGCTTGTTGAAATCCATAGAGGGAAAAAGCTTTCATACAGTTTTATAATTTCCTGCCCATCCACTTCTCTCAAAATTCTTTTAAGCTTAAATACTCTCATCCTCCAATTTCACCAATGTCTAGATGCTACTGAGACAGTAATAATGCATCCAAAACCATAAAATTCAACTTTATAGGCATTTATGGCATGACTACTATGTATCAATATCCTTACCTAAGTTTAATAGTTTTAATTTCAAGTGGCAGTCTGAATTAGAGGGACTTTATTAGTTTATATAACGTTTTGGGAATTTCACCCCCTCACTGGAAAGTACATAAGAATATTTTTTTAAGTCTTCCATTTTTACATCAAATAAAAAATAGCACTTAAATAAAAGAACAATATTATTTGTCATAGCATAACTATCAACTTTTAATTATCCTAAAACCAAAAAGTTTAAAGTTAATGAAAATGAACTCAATAAACTCTCAAATGAAAATTATATATTGCCAAAAAAACACTACTTAGGATTTTTCTATCCCTCTAGACATAAGTTAAATATATTCTGATTAAACACCTACTCTGTATAAGATACATAATTACTGGAAGGAGAAAAAAATGATCTCTACCCTTTTAGAATAACATTCTAACAATCAGTTTAACCAGCTGAACTCTCAAGCAAAGCACTATTCATGCTTTGAATAAGTGAGTCTGAATATCACCATCAGAATGAAACAAACAAAAAAAATTGGCTTAGCTATTTTCCAATGGAACAGAGACTTCTTGTATCATATACTAGATACAGAGTTAAAACATAAGTCCTAGGAAATATATTTCCTACATAATATGTCAGTGAGCCTGTATATGGAAAGATGAATTTAAACTGGAATTTCTTCTTTTTTTAACATTTGTATTGACTTCAGAGAGGAAGGGAGAGGGAGAGTTAGATAGAAACATCAATGATGAGAGAGAATCATTGATTGGCTGCCTCCTGCACGCCCCCTCCTGGGGATTGAGTCCACAACCCGTGCATGTGCCCCTGATCAGAATTGAACCCTGGATCTTCTGGTCTGGAGGCTGACGCTCTATCCACTGAGCCAAACCAGCTAGAGCTGAAATTTCTTCTTAAATTACACTGATTGCCATCTAATGAAAGGTCTTGGAGGGAATTTGATGAAACTTTGATTTTCATAAGGAGATACCTATTACAATAGCACAAATCAAAAAGAAAAACAATAGAAGAATAAGTAAGTGATTGAGCTAATTAAACTTATTGCAAAAGAAGTACTCAGTCACTGATGGGCAAATTAATCAACATCAAGTTTAAACCAAAAAACTATACCATGAAATGGTGTATCATTTTGCTTCTCAAGCAATCTTTAATTTTGAAGAGAATGATGTCCATTCAAAGAACATCTCAAATGAATAACATCAGAAATACAAAGAAAAAGAGGAAAAGGAAAAGAGGCTTTTGTAACACTCATTTCCAAAATAATAGTACAAAACCTGAACCTGTTTAATATAAGAAATATTTCATGAATAATTTTTCCAGTGGTGATTTTAATAAAACCAGAATTTTTTCTATTTAGACTGACATTACTCAATGCTTAATATATCTGATATTTGCTCAATATTATTGGGCTATGTTACAAACTCTATAAATAAGTATCTGATCTTTTAGTAGGCTGAAAATCAGCTATGTAATATGAAAACTATGTCAAATGAAAATTATCTCCATAAAAAAAATGTTTCTAAGAGTTAAACTAATAGAATATTAAACACAAGAAGAAAAAGTCAACAAGTTTACATTATGTTTCTGTTTTTAAGTTACTTAACTAGGATTATGTATACTGTTCCCATGTTTGCAATCTATTAAAATAGTTTAAATCCCATCATAGACAAATCCACAAGATTGCCCCAGTTCTTTATCAGAGTGACAATTTTTCATGTCTTGAATATGACTTGAAATAAATGAGGCATTTTAACTTTGAAATTAACTGTTATAAAATGATAATTACAATGTAACTAATTTTGCAGTTTCAACACAAGAGTATCAGAAGAAGACTTTAACTATTTAGACTTCTAAGATAGGTCCATAAAAGGTGAACATTTGGCTTGAACACCATAGTCAGATCCAAGCTGACATACATTTTTATGATCTACAATAAAACCCTCTCACTTTCATTCACCTAAGGAGAACTAGTTTGCAGCAACTGAGTTAAAGGACAACAGACCGGGGTGGGGGAGCAAGGCTGGAAAAGAAGTCCTAGTTCTGCCAGTGTGTGGCTATAACCAAAGGCTCAAAAATAATTTAAAATGACCAAATTAGCTCTTAACAGGCTGAATCTCCCCCAGATAAAAACTATAAACTCTGGACAAATTTCAAAAGAAAGCCAAAAAACCCAACTACCTGAACACAGTGAAGAGCAACCAAGAGCAGACAGATTCTGGAAGGAAGTTAACACTTGAAAGAAGAAAGCAACACTGGGTGAATGTCCTGCTTTCATGGCTTCTGGCTTGAGGGTAGGATCTCAAGAAATCAAGAGCCAGGAATGGGGAGCCCTAAATTCTGTATATAAACTCTTTCCAAGTTTCTGGCCACTGACCCACACTGTGCGGTCAGACTCCAAGCCACCCAGCCAAGAGTAAAACAACTAAGCTGAGATTAGAGTTGACATCCAAGAGACAGTAGTTGCAGTTTTAGTAGCTAGTTGTCTGCTATAACAAAAGAAATCAACTCTATGCAAGGAATCATACAACATCCAGAGTTTACACAACAGATAATTCATAATTTTCAGGAAATAATCCAAAAGTACTTCACATATGGACAGTGTAACCCATTCTAAATATAATCCTGAGAAGCCAGTCATGACATGGCCCAGATGATGGAATTATCAAACAGGACTTTAAAGCATCTATTGTAACTATGCTCAGTGAATTTTTTAAAAATGTGCTTTTAATAAATAAAGGAATAAGAAATTTCATAAGGCAGTTACATTTTTTTATGACTCAGCAATTCCACTTCTGGAGATTTTTCCAAAGAAACCCAAAACACTAATTCAAAAGAATATATGTACCCATTGCAGCATTATTTATAACTAGAGGCCTGGTGCATGAAAATTCATGCACTGAAGGGGGTCTCTCAGCCCAGCCTGCCCCCTCTCACACTCCGGGAGCCTTCAGGGGTGGGACGTGACCTGGTGATCAGGGGAAGGCGATGCCCCATCACACCTCTGCTGCTGCCATTGCTGGCAGTGCAAGCCTTGGCCAGCCCTGGTTACCTATGCCTTGGGCGGCCCTGGGCAGCTGGGCAGCCACCATCCAAGGCTTGCCTGTGCCTCGGGCCAGCCCTGGGCTGCTGGGGGGCTGAAGGGATGGGCACCATCATCTTGTGGCTGTGGGTGCCACCATCTTTGAGGGTGAGGGCAGGGTCAATTAGCATATTCCCTCCTTATTGGCTGTGGGCACCGCCATCTTTGAGGGTGGGGCAGTCAATTAGCATATTCCCTTCTTATTGGCTGTGGGCGCCACCATCTTTGAGGGCGAGGCAATCAATTAGCATATTCCCTCCTTAGTGGCTGTGGGAGCTGCCATCTTCGTGATGGTGTGAGGGTCAATTAGCATATTCCCTCTTTATTAGCTAGGATAGCCAAGTATGGAAGCAACCCAACTGCCCATCACTAGACAAGTGGATAAAAAAATCTGTGATTCATATATACAATATATGAATATTACTCAGCAATTAAAAAGAATGAAATCTTAACATTTGTGACAGCATGGATGGACCTAGAGGGTATTATGCTAAGTGAAATAAGTCAGTCAGAGAAAGAAAAATACCACATGATTTTACTTATATGTGGAATCTAAAGAACAAAATACACAAACAAAATTGAAACAGAATCATAGACACAGAGAGCAGTCTGGTGGTTGCCAGAGGGGAGGGAATGGGGGGGCTGGGTGAAAAAAGTGAAAGGATAAAAAGTAAAAATTGGTAGTTACGAAATAGTCAAAGACATAAAGTACTTCATAGGGATTATAGTCAATAATATTGCAATACCTAGGTATGGTGCTAGGGGGCTACTGGAAATATCAGGGAACATTCTCTAAAGTATATGATTGCCTAACCATTATGCAGTACACCTAAAAACAACATAAAATAATATTAAAATAAACTATAATTAAAAATAAATAAATAAATAAAATTTCAACAGGTAACCAGAAACTATAAAAAAGAACTAGATGGACATTCTAAAACTGGAAAATAAAATATCTGGAAAAAATTCACTGGACAAGCATGACAAAACAATATAAAATAATATTAAAATAAAGTATAATTAAAAATAAATAAATAAATAAATAAAATTTCAACAGGTAACCAGAAACTATAAAAAAGAACTAGATGGACATTCTAAAACTGGAAAATAAAATATCTGGAAAAAATTCACTGGACAAGCATGACAACAAAATCGAGGTGACAGAGAAGGAAGAGTCAGTGAACTTAAAAATAGATCAATGGAAATTTTTTAATCTAAAAAAATAGATAAAGAAGATTGGGAAAAAATGAACAGGAACCTATGGTACAATATCTAAAGTTACCAAACATAAGGTAACCGGAGAACTGGCGGGCAAAAAAGATAAAATGAAAGAAACAGAAAATATATTTTAAAAATTAAAAACCAAAAATTCCACAAATTCAGTGGGAGACATAAATTTACAAGTTCAAGAAGATTTGTGAATCCCAAGCAGAATGAACACAAATAAAACCATGACTAAATGCATCATTGTTAAACTGCTCAAAACCAACAATAAAGGGGGAGAGGGGATTCTAGAAAAAGCATTACCTACAGGGAAACATGACTCAAATGGTCGTTGACTTCACATCACAAACACACCAGAAAACAGCAGAACAGCACATTTAAAGTTCTGAAAGAAAAATTGTTGTAGACCCAGAATTCTTGATTCAGTAAAAATATTCTTCAAGAATAAAGGTAAAATGAAGACAAAAATAAACACAGAGAATTTATTTCAGTAGCCCTGAACTATAAGAAATGCAAAAGGAAGTTCTTCAGGCTTATGGAAACAGATCTTCATGGAGGAATAAAAAAAATTAAAAATTTTTTAAATTTTTTCATGATAAAATGATGAACAAAAAATAATGAAAATGTGTAAGTCACTGAAACTTTATGAATCTCAATATCCTCATCTAAAGGAAGGAATAATAATGCTATGAGGAATGTATGTAAACACACTTTGAGAAAAGGTAATTATTATTAAAAATATATGTTGTGCTTATAAACATGTCCAGAATCTGGAGAAAGCCATGAGATTTTAGACTCGAGCTCAGCATTTGTGCAACAAGTATTCATTGGATGCCTGCCTATTATCCTATATAATAAAATGGTAATATGCAAATTGACCCTAACAGCAGAACAACTGGTCACTATGACACACACTGACCACCAGGGGGCAGACGCTCAATGCAGGAAATG
>NW_005353967.1:13590436-13618368 GCF_000412655.1 Myotis brandtii
GCCTCCTCAGCAGCGCTAAGGATGTCCGACTGCAGCTTAGGCCTGCTCCCCACTGGCAAGTGGACATCCCCCAAGGGCTCCTGGGCTTCCAGAGGGATGTCTGACTGCCAGCTTAGGCCCGATCCCCTGGGGAGCGGGCCTAAGCCAGCAGGTGGACATCCCCCGAGGGGTCCCAGACTGCGAGAGGGCACAGGCCGGGCTGAGGGACCCCCCGAGTGCACAAATTTTTGTGCACCGGGCCTCTAGTTGGTAATATGATATGTTACGTGCTTCAGATTTTAGTTTGGAAGTGATTTTAATTTCCAAACTAATTTGATTAAAAGTATTAGCAAGCCAGGATTTTAGGGAATTTAGGGACAAATATAAAATAGCCAAAAACTGTTAAATAATCAATCTGCACCTTTATTCTAAAAGTCTCTTCCAACAAGACCAGTTGTAGAAAATGAATCCATGTGTGTATATTACCTGCCTTAAGTTTTTACATAACTTGTCCTTGCAAAGCAGTGCAAACAAGGTTAATAAACATTTCTGGTTTCCCTTCAAGCTACTCAAAGTATACATGTCTCAGTGTAGCCTACACAGAGCAAGGACAAGGAAACAAGTGTTGTATTTCTGACACCTAGAAATGTGTGCTGACAGCAGACCCATGAAATACAAATGGCTACCCAGCTACCTGTCTTTATAACATTACAAACAAATAAAAGGGGTGGGCGTGTGTGTGTGTGTGTGTGTGTGTGTGTGTACACCAAAAGATGCTAAGCATAAAGCTCTGAGTATTTTTAGAAATGTTGATTCTGGGAGAGATTCACATTTCATGTTCCTTAAGCAAGCAGTTCTAAAAAATCCCTAAATTTCCCAATTCTCTTTCCCTTCCCATTCTGGGTTACAAGCTTTTTTTTACTCGTGCTCAATCAACTCCATGCCCTGACAGATTAGGGACAGAAATTACAAACATTCCATACAGAAATTTCTTTATCACACATTACTGAAATATCAGTTAAAGAAAAAATATGATATATCAGAGTTTCATCCTAAATTCCTCTTTTGCTTCCTTATATTTCTGTTTTCCATCCCCATCTCTGCAACTTCTCCCAAACCACTTTCTGAGATGGAACAACTTGCCACCTCACATTTGCAGAGACATTTTCCTGCCATATAGTTTAAGGAGGAATTAGAGATCACTGTAGTATGCATGGTGATCTGGTTAACCAGCCATTGTCTCTCCACTTGACTTGCTGCTGTGGAGAAGCAGACACTATTTTCATTTGCTGTTGGTGGTTTATGTGTTATAAGAACACACAAAAGGAGAAGTCACTATAAACACAGGTGCCCTTGTCAGCACTAGATTGTCATCAGGCTTATTTATATCCTTGGCAAACAGAAAAAGAATATTTATGGGTCATGTGGTCTTTGAGTGCACCAATTTTGCAAAGCAGTGACTAGGACCCATTCAAAATACTCCAAACTATCTGTCTTAGGGCTTTATTTTGCCTACACCCCCAGTGAAGATCTGACCCACCCAAATCTTTTGTACCTCTTATGTGAATAAGTTTCAGACCATACAATTCCATCAACATAGGCTGCTTTCCCAAGGAACTCCCTGTGAATTTCTTAACTTGAGAAAATTAAGTCTTTCAATAATATATTTCATTTTTACATTTAAAAAATCCAGAATAGCTGACTGATCATCATCCCAGAGAAAAAGATACAGGCAGTCCATGTTGCTTGCTGGTACTACACTCAACTAGATGTAAATTGGTGGTGGTAATTGCCCAGCGATTGGGATTGAAAGGATGAATTGCAGTGGGGAGCCTGCCTTACAAACATTGCAATTAACACCATCTAAGTATCTGAGGGTGATGTAGGTAATAAACAAAAGATTACATTAATATGCATGTTCAGTCCCCAAAGATAGCCAGATGGCTGGCTACAACATCAGATATTTCCTCTTTGCCTTTGCAAAGAGAATCACTCCTTTGTGCAGAGAGGGGTACAACTGACATTTTCTGTGAGCATGGGCATCTGATGGTGGATGACAAGAACCATGAAGCCGCCTACCTGAGATGCCCTGAGGACTTTGAGCTCAAAACCATGCCAGGTGTTTCCAGGGGCCAAGAGGCACAAGGAACAGCAGTCATAAATTGAAAAAAGAGCACATTTCATAAGCACAATGCTGACCACATCACTGTATACTCACACTACCCAGGGAAGAAAGGAGGGGGTAGGAAGGCTGCAGGACTAAAAAGGTTTATTTTCTTTCTACCTCAGGAGCTCCAAGTGTCCAAGACTTCCCATTCTGTGTGGTCAGGCTGTGACTAGAGCCACATCCGTAGGTAAAGACCTTTTGTTCCTACTTGACTGTTAGAAAACAAAGGGGCCCTTATTTGTCTCTAATTAAGCAGTCATATCTACAGCTTTTGTCACATTCCAAACCCAAAAGGCAGTCATCTCAACTAAGCCTCGGGCACAGAGAAAAATATGACAGCATAGAGTGGGCCCTCTAGACACAACTACCACCAATGCCCCCCTTTCTTTGTTCCTTCTACTTATTTTGTCCTTCCACCTCTCCGTCTAACCACTTGCTCCATTTGTGAATTACTAAGAGTTCTCCAACTAACAAGTAGCTAAGAGACCAGCACATAATAATAGCACAACAAGGTGCATCTCTCCTGCTCTCCGCTCCTCCCCAAGGTTTGGAAGACAAATAAAGAATACACTGTGTCATTGACCACCTGGGCTACTCAGACTCTATTCTACACCTTGCTCTTTATGCCTTTCTGTGGACTTGGGAAGAATGCTCTCCTCATTTTGCTAATACTGTCAAAAGGTCTTCTTAGGCAACAGAGGGCAAAACACAACGGTGGCCTTAAGAACTACAACGTTGTGGACATTCTTGGTTTATTCAGCAAGCATGTCCTGTCCAGTGTTGAATAAAGCTTGATTTTGTAAATCAAATTCTGTCTTAAAGCCCTAGAAGAACTTACAAATTAGAGTAACACTGTGGTCCATTACTTTGCTGGACCCCATTCTCTAAAGGAGTTCATGACTGGAGTCCATGATTCCCCAGGGGTCTGTGGATAGAGCTTACAGAGTGCATGAACTTGTATGGGAAAAATATTCATCTTCATTTTCAATAATCACACACACTTTGTACTTTCTTCCATTCTGACTGTACCAGTTATGATTGTAGGCACAGTATTCGCAGTACCAGTAATTGTGTCACAAACTGAGGTCTCAGATATTTGCATATCAATTTATAGTTGTCACAGACATCCCAAAACATCAGTTAAGCTCATCAACTTGGAAATTACTGTGGTTATTAGATTGCTGCTAGAACTTGTTATTTATTGTTTTACTGAGGAAATGTGTATATTAATGTATCACAAATATGTTTATTGATAATTTTATTTCAATATAATAGCTTTCCTTTGTAGTCCTATTATTTTAACATATGTACCTAAAATATTATTCTAAGGAGGCCATACACTTCATCAAATGCATGGCACCAAAAAGGTTAAGAATCCTTGCTATAAACTAAATGAACTGCTTGTTATTGCCCCAAACACATTCTACCTTTTATTTTTTCCTGTAAGTCTGCACTGCAGGCACTTCTCCAAACAGACCACACCTATGTCTTTGCATATGTTATCCTCTTCTGCCTGGAAAGGTTTTCCGTTATCCTCACGTCTACCTCAAACTCCTCCTCAGTCTTCTGGACCCAAATCAAACCTTCTGTGAAGTCTTGACACATTACCTCCAGGAAGAGCTATCAGTCCTCAATTATGTCCCCACTACCAATATAGAATCTCCTTTTGGTGCTTAGCTTACTTCATGGCAGTTTTTGTTTACAAATCCTGGCCCTTTATTAGTTTGCCTATTCCCTGCTGGCAGATACCACAGCAGGTCTCTTAGGTATCTGAGTGCCTCAGGTTGTGCCTCCTGCAATGCAAGTGCTGGGAAAATATTTATTAAACAGATCCTTCCAGGCCTACTGTAGACAACCTGGTAAGAAGCTGCCTCAACAGAATGTGTTGCTCCTCCCTCTATGACGACCCATCACACTCTGCAGACTCACCCCCAACATTTGCAGGACCCAGAGTCAGAGAAACAGACTGTCAAATAAAGTAGCTTCATCCTCTTCACCTCCTTTGAAAAATGACCTTCCTGGTGACCTGGAAGGCCAGGTTGGAATTTACAATTCTTGGACTCCACCAAGTGCCTGTGCAGAACCAGGCAGGTGGGGAGAGACAGCCCCTGGTTTGTGGCCCACTCCCCTTCTTTTCTTATATCACAGTCCACCTTATATGCAACTGGCAAGCACCCCAACCGGCACGTCCAAGTTCTGTCCACGTCCTTTACAAAGAGCTGCCTGCCTTTTGACCCTCCTCCTCTTGCTCAGGGATGCTCACACCAGCAGCATAGGTGGCTCCAAGAGGGGACCTGTGCAAGTTCTAAATGCTGATTCAAGCCATCTAGGCAGGGAAGTCCACAGCCCTGCATACCTACAGTGTCTAGAGCAGGTTGTTGTGGACACTGGATGGGCACCTCCCCTTAGCTCCACAGGCTCCTCACTCCACAGAGAGGGTTAACGTGGGGCCTTTGAAAGGAAGGGCCCAGGGCAGAAGACCTGATGTTTGGGTCTAAGGACTGGAGTTGACTCATTGCTCCAGTGCATGTCCTTTCATAGACTGTAAGCTCCCTAAGGCTTAGCAGTTTCCTATTCTACTTCCTGGAAAAGGAGAGAGAGTGCACTCTCATTTGCTTCTGACCCGACAATATAGTATCAACTTCACCCCTGAGAGCTTGCTTATAAGAGATGCTGAATAAACAGTTGTTTAGTAAATGAATTAGCAAAGTCTCCTTTTATACGATGATCAATGAACAATCCTAGAATTTGTGGTATTTATTGTTAACTCTTACACTCTTTCTCAACCTTACTGGTCCTCATGTCTTAGCCCCCCTAAAAGATTTTAAGTTCCTAAAAGGTTTTCTATCTCCAATAAAAATCCAAGCATTCTCAATGCAATATACAGATGATGTATTGCAGAATTGTACACCTGAAACTTATATAACATTAGTAACCAATATTACTCCCATAAATTTAATTTTTAAAAATCCCAATGTCCTAAACATAATCTGTGTTCAATACGTAGCTGTTGGATTTTTTTTTACAAATAATTCTCATTAATATATTGAGGGAGAGGGAGACAGTGTTTTTCAGTCATCTCAGTAGTTGTCATAACCCAAATGGTAACAGTGCCTATTATAACAGAAAGCTTCGTAGAGTGATCTTAACTGGCTGCTAGTAATCATCTATTTTTAATTTTTAAAAACAACTGCAGCTGTAACTATTTTACTAGTAAAACACAATAGCTATTGTTTAGTGGTGTTTGAGCAACAGAAAAGTAACAATTGAACCTGTACTAATAAATCGGTCAGAGGAAAGAGTGAATGAAAAGAATGACAGGTTTAAAAACCAGTACTTGAAAAACTGAATTTGTTTGGAGTCATTGGGGTGAAAGATCTGGCTGAAGAAAGAAGTAGCGATAATTCCCAGAGCCAGGACTTTTCACAACTCCAATGTGGCAACTTCATCAAAATTAGGACAGCCTTTGATGAACAAAAGGGACTATTGAGGAGATCCTTGTAAGGAAGTAGAGAGAGCTATATATGCTTCTTGAACATGACATTCTACACACACACACACACACACACACACACACACGTGTCCTTGGGAGCCTTTATTCCATTGAAACTGTCTTGCAAGCTTCCTTGAACATCAGTTGATGGTTTCTTTTGCTGTACAGAAGCTTTTTATTTTCATGTGGTCCCATTTGTTTATTTTCTCCTTAGTTTCCATTGTTCTAGGAGATGTACTGGTAAACATATTGCTACGAGAGATGTCTGCAATTTTGGTGCCTATGGTTTCTTCTAGGACTCTTATAGTGTCATGTCTTACATTTAAGTCTTTTGTTCATTTTGAGTTTATTCTTTTGGTATGGTGTAAGTTGGTGGTCTAGTTTCATTTTTTTGCATGTACCTGTCCAATTTTCCCAACACCATTTATTGAAGAGACTGTCTCTGCTCCAGTGTATGCTCTTGCCTCCTTTTTCAAATATTAATTGAGCATAGTGGCTTGGTTTGGTTTCTGGGTTCTCTGTTCTGTTCCATTGATCTATATACCTGTTCTTGTGTCAGTACCAGGCTGTCTTGAGTACAGTGGCTTTATAGTATAACTTGATATCTGTATTGTGATTCCTCCTACTTTGTTCTTCTTTTTCAAGATTGCTGCAGCTATTTGGGGTCTTTTTGGGTTCCATGTATATTTTTGGAGCATTTGTTCTAGGTCTGTGAAATATGCTGTACATTTTTGGAGCATTTGTTCTAGGTCTGTGAAATATGCCGTTGGTATTTTGATAGGGATTGTTGCACTGAATCTATAGATTGCTTTGGGTAGTATGGACATTTTAATGATGTTGATTCTAAGAAATTTACCTTTCTTATAAAACAACTAAAAAGTATTTGGTTATCTTTCCAGGTCAATACATGTATATCTAATAGCCACACCATATTCCACAGTATAAATGCACCCCAATATAGTCAAAATTTCCACTATTAATATACATTCAGATTATTTTTGGTTGCCATTATAAAAATGCTGTGATAAAGCTGCTATTAATTAAATAATAAATAGTAAATCATAACTACAATTTTATTATCATTATACCTATATCTTTTCATTCCCAGGTTCAGTCTAGGCTTGTACCTACCTGGACTACACCAAGGAATATAACTTTTATGAACCAAGGATAGAGAATCAGATTTGTAATAAAAAGATTTTAAGCAGAAGAAAATTGAGAGGAAAATAAACTACTTAAATGGACAACTCCAGAGACCTAGACCCTCCAGGAAGAAGACCCTACAGGGCACTCTGGACAGGAGAGAAAGGATATTCGAGGAGAAAAGGATTCAGACCAGGAGAGTCAGGGACAGCAAGCTTCCTAAGGTAGCTCTGCTCTAAGCTAGACCCCTGGAGCAGTGGGTGACTTGTTGATTTTCTAACACACTTAGTCATTTTCCTTAATGTTAGAGATAGCATCCTCTTTTAAACCATCTACTGCTTTCTGGGAGCAATTTTTACATTTTTAATTAATATTTAAACTTTTGCAATTAAGCCTAACTACTCCATTCTAAAACACATAGATACACATATCCAAATTTATTCAAAACTGGGCAATGGAAATATATGATAAAATGATGCAATATGCTAAATGAATTTTAATATCATTCTGGAACTTGACTGTCTGTAATGTTTGTCTCCATTGGGGCACATATGTTTATAAAAGCCTCCTGATGAACTCCTCGCTGTGGGGTTTAGTCACCAAAGCACTAAAATAAGATCTGAAATTATTGAATTTTGAGGTATTTCACCCATGGCTTTCTCATGGCATGGACTCTGGGATACCTTACAGCAGGCTCCAGTGTCCTGTGAATAAATGAATTCCCTATAAACTTCACATATGGTACTCCCTTTCCAAAAGTCAAACCAAATTACAGATAACCAAGGGAAAATGCTTCAGTTTTTTCTTATTTCTGGAAAGATATGCTATGTGGAAAAAGTTTTTTTCCAGAGGAAAATCTTCTGGATTTTACTGGCTCACAAAAATATAAACCATTTATTGGCTTTTTTTTAACCTACGATTTTCTTTCGTCTGTTTGCACATGTCAACCAAAAATAGCAGACTCCATATAAGAAAAAAAAAAGTGTACCAAAAAAAAGTTATACTCCAAAAGCCATGCTCTCCTTTTTGCTGAAGTGTTATTTTGTGGTGTGGTGTTTTTTTTTTATTCTGGTGGTTTATCAAATTTCTATAATAACATGGAAGAGAATAGTGATTGCCTATCAACCCTAGAATTTCTCACAAAATGTGTAAGGGAATCACTAAAGATAAGCAAATGCTGACAGCTGAGCACCAGCAACCGCACAGAAATCCAGTTGTGTAAACACATGTGTTAATAGAGATTTAATATTATTCCATTACAGAAGAGAACAATTAATGACCCTTTTAATTGACAGATTCTTTATTTCCTTTAACCAAGGTATAGAGGGCCCCTAAAATAACCTCTATATATATTAAATCTTGGCAGCACACAGCTATTTCCTCTGTGGTCTTCAGGGTCCTGCCACCCTTCATCTTCTCCAAGGCAGCACACTGAAACCTTTCAAGGGGCCTTTTAGAACCGGCCACCCTGTTTCTCTTCACAGAATATGCTGAAAGCCTATCTGTCAGGAGCCATGAGGGGCTTATTGGGGTCTGCTGACAGGCCCAGAGGAGGCCCACCTGCTCAATTCCTAGCCCAAGGATTGAGTAGCTTCTGTCCATCGTGGTCTTTCCAACAATTGTGTAATCACTACATTTCACACCCGATCCTCAATAATCAATTTCAGCAGCAAGTAGATAACCATTTGATGGCAAGAGAATTGTCAGTGTGACACAAATTCACAACACTTCACAGTGGTATCTAACAGAGCCCCTGTCATTAGCCCAACACCGCTGCATCATTTACATAATTCGGGAGTTAGGTGTGTCTTTTACACCGATTTTGCTCTGTGGTGCCTTAACACTTAAGCAGTAGGCAAAGAAACTGTTCTCCCTAAGCCATCTTCTGCTTCCTCAGTCATGGCCAGCCAGTCTGCACATGCAGGCTCCCTTCCTGGTCTCAATATTCTCCTGACATCTACAACTATGCTCCTCCATAGCCCTGCGGTTTCCTTCAAGAACTAACATCTCCCACAATGAGTCCACACACAATCACCTGAGCTGACTCATCTTCCCTAAATCAAGGCTTTAGAATACCTTTCACAGTAGGTCATGAACTCTTTGACAGAAGGGACTAGGTTGAATTCATCTTTCTATCTTGAGGGCCTGGCACTAGTAATAGAGTAAGTTTTCAATAAGTACATATTAATAATAGCAGTCATAATAATAAAGATAGAGCAGCAAATATTTTTTAGCACATATTTTGCACCAAGAACTCTGTTGAACATCTTGTTTGCATCATCTCAGTTAATCATCACAATGAAACTTCAAGAGAGGGAATATAATTATCCCCACTTAAAAGATAAAGAAACTGAGTTTTAGATAATTTGATCAAGCTTACATGCATAATAAGTGGGAGAAAAGAGGTTGAAATCAGGTACATCTGACTCCAGAGTGCCAACCCTTTAGTCTTACTGATAAATTTCATTATGTAATCAATTATATTAACGCTTAGGTGCCACCAACAGGAATCCTACAAACAGAATGAGATAAGCCATCTATCCCTCAGAAATTTTTTTGGCTACTGTGATTTCTCTCTATCACTGATAATTTCCCATATCAGAGAACTACCCTGCCAGCAAATAATGTTGTTTATGAGATCAGCTCTTATCTATTTTGGTGCCATGTAGGAGTATACCAAACAGTGCACTTACAATTTTACACTTTGTTCTTTTTTATGGTGGTTCCAATCCAGCGATGTTTGACAGAGAACTAAACAGGACCCAGCCAACAAACACAAAGTTGCAACTCGGTTCTATTGAATTCAGTGAACAATCATGATGCCTTTCACGTGGTGTTTGCTCTGCTCGCATTTACCTCTCTTGCATAATCACCATCAATTTCATTTCCAGTGGTTCTGCATGCTGAGCAGGCGATGAACAGTTTCCAGGCACTAGCTTCAACCTGCAAATGGCCCCATCATCACTTCCCCACACATGCTCTCTTAGGTTCCCAGGTGTTATGTAAAGTTCAGTTACTACGCTTTCTGGGCTGTGAGCTGCCTGTCTTCCTGGAACTATGTAAGCAAGAGGAGAAAACTGTAAACCATTAGCCTGCTTCTAAGATCTGGAGACATGACTGAGGTTTACTGGCAATTGGGTTTGTCTTGATTCCAAATCCTTCCAGCTCTGGCCCCCATGAAGTTTCTTTGAGTACACCCATTTCCCAATACACTAAAGTTTCTTTTCTGGGACTGAATCATAAATTACAAGGTGCAATCTAAAGGAAAACATTTATTTTGGAGTCTCATTAACAGCTCAGAGGAGAGTGATAGTGTTTATTCCCAGCACGACGGAGTGGACTCCCGCAGACCTTAAAAAGGCCGAGCCCTCTTCCTAATCCTTAAACAAGCATACACACACACACACACACACACACACACACACACACACACACACGGCCAATATTCACAACAGTGAAAGTTCCACAGATAGGCAGAGGTAGCTGACACTTCACTAAAGACAGTCTCTTTCTCTTCAAACACCAAGTTTGAAGCTTCTTTCAGTTAGTGATTCACTGGCAACCACACAACTGTTCACTCTACATGCCATTGTTTAAGGTATTATCTCTCACCTCCAGAACTCTGCTCTGGGATGCTGGGGCTGAGCTCTGCCTTCGTCAAATACTCTACATTCGACTCTGCCAATAGGGGATGGCAGAGGGAAACTGCAAGGTAGACATCAGGACAGCATTCTCCTTCCTGTTTTCTTCTAGTTCCTGCTAGTGTCACCCCAACAATGGCCCCTTCATCGTGCAAGTGACAGCTGGTTCCAATATCCTGCTGCAGAACCAACCTTGTTACTTCCAGCACAGGGTGGCTCCCCCAAGCTGCTGAGGTACCTGGAGCTGGATGGTACTGCCACCCTCAGAGGTCTGAGTCCCAACTCTGTGAGACCCTCCTCTAAACCCCTAGGTTCTAATCAACTCCCCTACGCCCCCCAGTTCTGAGACTTTACACAATTCCTATCTATATGTTACCTCAGTGCTTCCTTTTTGCTTTTTCTGAAACATTTTAAACCAATTCCCTATGTTCAGTCTTCTCTGTTGAAAGCCCTACTATGGTTTCTATTTCTCTGACTGACCCCAGGGTACTCCCTGCATTAACCACATCCTGTTCCCTGCCTGATCTCTGAGCAAAATCCTAATCATTTTGCTCCTGCCAAACCTGTCTTCTAACTGCCATATCTTCTGATTCTCCCACTATAATAGCTGGATGGTAATTAACACCAGTGATGGGGCTGGAGGACAGGGTAAGGGAACCAAGGATCCCATACCCCAAGAAGTAAAAGCAGTATCTGAGCATGAACTCCAAGTTGGCCCCCTCATGGTACTGGGTACAGATGATCAAATCAGAGTAAAACTCCCTGTCAGTCTACTCTAAAATGGAAACAGCAAAGGAGACTTGGCTCAAAAACTAATGAGCTATACTCACATTTTAATAACTAGAGGCCTGGTGCACGAATTTATGCACCAGTGGGGTCCCTCAGCCTGGCCTGCGGGATTGGACCGAAACCGGCTCTCCGACATCCCCCGAGGGGTTCCGGATTGCGAGAGGGCACAGGCCAGGACAAGAGACCTCACCAGCGCACAATCGGAGCTGGGGAGGGACGCGGGAGGTTGGCCAGCCGGGGAGGGACCACGAAAGGGCTCCAGGGCGTGTCCGGCCCATCTCACTCAGTCCCCATCAGCTGGACCCCAGCAGCAGCAAGCTAACCCGGTCGGAGTGTCTGCCCCCTGGTGGTCAATGCACATCATAGGGAGCAGTTGAGTGGCCTTAGCATATCATTAGCATATTATGCTGTGATTAGTTGAACAGCTGACCAGTTGACCAGACACTTAGCATATTAGGCTTTTATTATATAGGATTACAGGAATTCAGAATGACATAATAAACTGGCAAGTTACAGGCACTATGCTGGTTGGTGTAGCTCAGTTAGTTGGGCGTCACCCCATACGCCAAAGGGTTGCTGGTTGCCAGTTCAATTCCTAGTCAGAGTGTAGCCCCCTCCCCGCGCCCCCCCCCGTGGGGGCAAGCATGAGGTGAGGGATCAATGTTTTGCTCTCACATTGATGTTTTTCTCTACCTCTCCCTCTCTGTCTAAAAATAATTTTAGCTGAAACCAGTTTGGCTCAGTGGATAGAGCGTTGGCCTGCGGACTGAAAGTTTCCAGGTTCGATTCTGGTCAAGGGCATGTACCTTGGTTGCGGGCACATTTCCAGTAGGAGATGTGCAGGAGGCGGCTGATCGATGTTTCTCTCTCAGCTCCCTTCCCTGTAAAAAATCAATAAAATATATTTAAAAAATAAATAAATAAATAAATAAAATAAAAATAATTTTAAAATCTTAAAAGAAAAAAAAGTTACCAAGAAGAAACTACTGCTAAATATTACCTCCTACCCCTCCTATTCTATTTTACAGTCAACAAAATCCCACCTTTTGAGATTCAACTTCTTGCCTCACCTCTTAACCTTCTACCAGTCCCCTTCCAGAACTGCAGTGCGGGGAGTGACAGTGATTTTCGGTCTTTACCACTTCACTAAGAATCGGCCTGTCAGCCACTTCTTACTCAGGATTGCTAGCTGAGATAACAGCTGTGAGAGAATGGGAATAGTGCATGAAATGAAATGAGGAAGAATCATTCTGGAGTAGTCAGTAGGGCAAAAACACATGTTTCCTCAGACACTCTTGAGCACATTCTTGGATCTGCCACTTTCTAGCCTGAGTATCAGTTTCCTCAACTGCAAAATGGGAATGATAATGACCTTGCAGGACCTTTGCAATGATGAGATCTAACATATGGAAGGTCCTTAGAATAATGTCCTGGCGGAGAGTCCCTTGGCCATACAAGTTTTTTATTAAACCTGGTTTGAGGGGGTTCATATTTGTTATCTCAGACTCTAGCAAGCTCCCATCTTTTCTTTCATTTTTTTGAAGCAGGCCCAACACCCCTGCCTCAGCTGTTCATTTCCTCTCAAGGCCTTCACACCTCACCTTGCTTCTTGGGGTTCCTCTTCCTCTTCTCCAAAGGTGCCTGCAAATGGAGGCATTCACCTCAGATATCTCACTTTCTTATAGCCCCCCCAAAATCATCATATGAGATTTGTTTTACTTTCAGAGGTTTACTACTAAGCACTACAGGGAAAGAGAGGTGGGAATAAACAAAATTAACTAGATTTCTGATCTCCGAGCAAAGACCATAGTCTCTTGTGTGTTGGCTATCCAGTAGTTTCTGGCTCCTCTGGAAAGGTGGCCTTGGGCTTCTGTCCTTTCCTATCTGTGGGTGAAGAACAGGTCTGCTGCTGACTTCTCTCCCAGTATCTCTTTTCTCAGGCTAAGAGGAAGAGCAACTACGACTCCTTCTCCTCCACGAAGCAACTTGCAGAAGGCCGTGTGCCTGGGAGGCAAAGAATCCATTCGTCAGGCCTCTGTCCTGCCTGGGGCAGAATCCCTTGAGTGATTGCCTCACTGTGGCACCATTTGTGTGGCTCTGCGTAGCTGGAAGGAACGGAATTAGGATTTGGGGGAAGAGTGTGGGCTGCTTGGGCTACTTCCCAGCTCCACTCAGGGCTGCCACCTGCAAAGGGTCTGGTCACTCCCTCCTCTCCCTGCTCTCCCTGCCTTCTCATAATTTATGAGTAATTATACAATGGTTATGAATTATATATTTTTTAACAAATACAATAGTAAGGGCATAGTAAGGGCATGTTCCAGGCCCTGTTCTAAAGACTTACGTACACTAATTCTCACAACAATACCATGAGGTACTTATTATTACCCATTTCACAGTTGATGGAATTTAGGCCACAATAAGGCAAGTCCCTGTCTGTGATCCCACTCCAAGTGAGGGGCAGAGCTGGGATTTGAACCCAGGGCTGTCTGACTCCAAAGCTCACATTCTTTTCCATTATATTATGCTTTTCCAATTAATTTTCCCCCAAGGAAGGCCCTTCCTAATCCTTTGCGGGATCCCCTTATTCTTGGCAGCATCTCCTAGAACTTTTTCCATTCAGTGAGAAAAGGGTGAGCGCTCCCAAACAAATTCCCAGCTTTCTTCTTCTCACTCTAGCTGGAGTATTATTTCAATAGATATGCCTAATTTTTAAATGTAGTGCTTGGATCTCAACACTGAAATAGGATACGTAAGAACCCATGTACTTTGGAACAGAAATCAAAACCGGCCTGGGGAGACGCAGGCGGAGGGCAAGCAAAGGCCAGATAATTGCCTCATGCCCTCTCGGCCCTTACTTGATGCCTGGCGGGCTCAGAACTGGGCTGGTCCCTTCTCCTCAAAGTGGAGGGGCTTTGTGGGGGTCTGTTGTGTTCCCTTAGAAAGAGACGCGATCCTGGGAAGTTGGAAGGAAGGAGGCTGGACTTTTTTTTCTTGACATTTTTGTTTTGTCCTTTCGCCACATACTTGTCTTTGTTTGTCATCTTCGGGGTCTTGTTTGTAATGAACTATGACGTTATTTGGTTTTCATTCCCTTCAAAACTGGGTCATCTCTGAGCAAGTGATTAAGAGCCTTCCTTCTTACACTCCTCACAATCCCCAACCTTGGGAAAGGAAAACGTTTTTCCATATTAGTTGGTGCATTGTCTCTTCCTCTCTCTTAATCCATGTCAAAATAACACTGGGGAGAAGGTTCAAAGAGGCTGGGCCCCAGTGATCCTGGCCACCAGGCCCGTGCACGCCAGCACCATTTTACCTGCCTTTGTTTTTCCCTTCTACCTGTACTTGAGTGACACAGGCCACAAGCTGCCGCTGGGAAGGAAACTTGCCACCTACTTGCATGGAAATCAGTGGCCCTGCTGAGCCCATTTTGGTGCCCCAGCCAAGTCAAAAACAATGCTCCCCCCTGGCCTCATCTCACCCAATGTCCCTCTCTCCCAGCTGGCTGCTGGGCAGGTCACCTCTCAGCTATTTACCCAACTCCACTTCAAATATAAAATGCCCATTACTATTGGACTAATAATATTTAATCTGCTTTTCCAAGCCCCAAGGCAGGACTTAATGGTAACAGTGGTAACATTTGCCCAATAGCGCTAATCTAAAGGAAAAAAAAAAAAACCTTTTTTTTAACACTGGATGTTTCTCAGACTTTCCTCACACTTCTGAATTAATATTCCTAACACTTTTTTTCTCTACCTGATTCCAAAAATACTTATTGAGCAACTACTACAAACTAGATAGCATGCTAGGCACTGAGAGGGCACCAATGAACAAAGCCCAAACCCTACCTTTAGTGGAGGAATCACCTCAAAGTGGAGAAACCCTTATGGTTAAGCAGGCTCCACCCAGTACAGCCTGCCTGTCATCAGTACAGAGTCACCAGGTATTTTCCACTAAGAGACTAAAAAATGCCTATGGTAAGACATCAATCTGGTCTTGGCAGTTGGTTTCCTCACAGAACCTGAGCACAGCTCATCGTAATGGCTATTAAGACATACATGGCAAAGTGTTTTCTTTCTCCTAATAGGCAAGCATGGGAGAGTTTCCATTATCCATTACGCACACTGACAGGTTTTCTGATCCAAAACAGCTGTGGCCCTGAGAAGACTGAGGGCTATGTTTTGATTCTGCTTCGATGCCAATTAAGAGCCTAGCCTTTGTGATAGCCAATGTTGGCACCTTCTTCTGTGTCCCTCACTGGCACCTTCTCACATGCCCTTTTTCTGTTTGTTTATGTACATCCTCCTGACAACAGAAGGGGCCTGAAGGCAAATGTTTCCTTTATGTACCAATAATCAGTGGGATTTTACGGGGCTCAGGGCTTCTCAAGGCACTCAGCAGAATAGAGCAAAGCCATGGCCCCAACTGCTTGGGAACTTGCCAATGTATAGCCAAAAACCAGGGCATACATGTATTCTGTGATGCCAGGCTGCCCTGGAGAGAATAGACATTGCATGGGAGCCTGAAGAAGGGGCTCTTGTGCCCTGAGAGACACATGGAAGAAGGGGTTGGGGATGGCCAATGAGAAGTTAAGTAAAATGACAGAGGAAGAATTCATATGACCCAGCTGGAATAGGGCAAAGAAAGGAGTAAGATACAGGATGTAGAGAAAAGAAAGCTAAAGGGTGATAAAAGGACATCTAGTAATATTCAGGATTTGGTTGCACTTTTGACTGAGTTGCTCACCGTAAGTCCTCTTGTTCTCTCCCTCTCCCCCACCCCTTTCTCCTTCCCTCTCCTAGAATGCTACCCTGTGATCTCCCCAGCACCATATACTCACAAACAGAGCATATAAGTGTAGCCAGATGTTAAACGCCACATGCAACTCTTCCTCTCTCCAGTTGTCTCAGACTTTTGCAAGAGTCTCCCAAAGAAACAAAAACATAGTTCTAAGGGAAGGGGGTGTTGGCCCCTAAACCCACCTCTAGCCCATATAAGAAGTTCAAGTTGTAAAATCAGGAGAAAGGATTTCCTTGGAGAAAGTTATCAGCACAGCATGCATTTCTCACCCCTACCCAATCTCTATGGAAAAAGCTTGAAGGGGATCATTTGAGAGCTTGGCCTGCATTCCCCGGAGTTTGAAGGGAAAGAGACTGACCTACAACTCACACTTGCCTCAGCTAGAATCTATCCAAGCACATATTAGGTGTCCAATAAATATTTGTTGAATGATTGAATAGATGAAAGAATGAATGAGTGAATGAATGAATGAATGAATACCTGAAAAGTGTAAAAGTGAAAGGCTGGGACTACAACTAATGAGAAGAAATGGGCACATCAGCTGTATAATGGTAAAAGGTCATATCTGTACTCACTTGCACAACAATTTATGGAATGAATGAATACACTGTGAAAACCAAGTCTATGTTGACTAAACATATTCTTGTTATATTAGACATTTTGGCAGAAAAGACCACAGAGGCCCAGGAGTTCTTTGTATCTTTCTTAAATAGGTCTGGCCTCAAGTTCGTCCCTAAGAAGAGCAGAGAAAACACAGGAAGCATTCTGGATGAAAAAAATTTCTGGAGTTAAAAGTGGTTATCTCTGGTTGATAAGAGATTCTAGTTCCTGTGTCTTCATTAATTCCTTCCTCTATTCTTTTAACCTTAGTCTACCCTTGCTACACAGCAACACTTGACAATAGGAAGGACAGGAGATAGAGCCTCACTCCCCTCTCTTACCAGAACCCTGAGAACCTGCTGTAGCAACTCAGCCCAGAGACCCCAAGTGCTCTTCCAGCAATGAGCATCACTTGTCTGTACACATCAGCTCTTTTAACAACATGGCTCCATTCTAATTAAGTAGTGAAACTGCACTTATAATCTATCCTAATAACAAGTTTCTGAATTACAGCCCTCATCTCCGTGTCACTAATCCCCATAGTAAGCAGTGTCCTTCCATAAACACACTTAACACAGCTACAGCAATAACAGAGAAGTGTGGATATTCATGCAAACACACACATGTGAAAAACTGACACCCAGACGAGAATCATCACGGTGTGCATTTGCACTTGGACTTGGAACACCTTCACCAGAATGGATTCACTAGTCCTCCTGATGCTCCCATGCAGGAGGAAGATCAAACCAGGCTCCAGGAAGGTCCCAAACCAAATCCCACCATCCTTCCAATATCCAAGTGATCAAATGAAAGCAGCCAGGGTAAACAAGCACGGGCTCTGTGATTTTTAAGGTCTATTTATCCAGTTCGACTTGGAATAGGGAGGGATTCCAAGGCAAGGAAATTCCAGAAGGCCCCGTATGAGGAGCCAAGCCTTTGATATAACTTTCTGTCGTTCCTTGCTTCCCCATGCAACTCTCTCATTACCCCATCCAAACAACCTTCAAAACCACAGCTTCCTCTGTATCTTGCAATAAGAAAATCTGTGCACTTGTACTGGGCTAAGCAACGTACTAAGTACCTGCCCTCACTCCCCCATGATTGGGAGGGAAGGAGGTCTGAACCCACCAATAGCTCAGTTCAGCTGGTTCCTGAATAAAGATGGGAGGATCAAAGGGCCAGAAATATTCATTTATGGGGGAAAGTAAAATAATTAAATATGCAGAACTTGGCTAAGTGACGTCTGAAGGGGGAAATAAATACCCGGGGAGCATTTGAAAGGTGTAACCAGATACCACAACGAGGGACTTCTTTTTTTAAGATAGTTCAAGTGGCCATAACTGGGAGAGACTGAAAGAAAGCAAAGGAAAGTCTAAACTATTAAGAAAAGTCTACCTTCAGCAAGGTCTATTATACAGAGAGAACTGGTGTCAATACAACCCCTAGACTGAAACTTCTAGTCTCCAGAAATTGTGTTTCCATTCCCAATCCATTTCTCGGTGTGTTTGTTTGGTCTGGGAAACACATATTTGAGTATTGCCTCTTGTGTTTATATTTTCTGTGTGTTTTTCCCATGTACTTTGTTGCCTCTTGTGTCTTTGCTTTCTTCATACTTCTTACCTGTACTCCCTATCGTGTAATTTGGAAGTGGCCTGGTCTTGCGGCACTAGAGGCCAGCAGGTGTGCATCATTGGTTGGTACAAACAAATAAGCTCAAAAATGGTGATTTGAGGAATAAAATACCAAACAAAGAACCCCTCCCTATTGGTAAGTTCAACGCCTCCAACAGATCTGAAGTAAGTTCTGGACCAGACCAAAACTTACTGAGCTTCTCAGTCTTCCCCAAGCTCTCTGGAGGGGAGATGGGCAGTCAGCTGAATATAGCCAGAAAATACATCTTAACAGTTTTCTCCTGAGATACGCTATATGGCAAGTCCTTCTGGAATTTGTAGATGGAAAGAACTGTGTACAGTGAGAACAGCTTTTCTGAGAGTCTTTCAACACATTTATTCCCAGATGGGTTCAGTGCAAAAATGAAAATTATTTTTTTAAGGAGCAAAGAAATTTCAACAAAGGTTTGGTTTGAATTGAAGTTAGTGATTGAGGCCTCTCCATCCCTGGGTGATTTTAGGGGCTAGCTCTGTTTCTGTGACAAACACTTATTAGATTCATGCTCTCGGGGCATGGAACTAGAAGTCTGCAGTTTAAATCCCTCCTTCGTTATTTAAATATCTAAATGACCTTGGATAAGTCAACTTTTCTTTCTAGGCCAGTTTTCGTACACCTAAAAGAATAAATTCGGTGGGTTGTTGTTGTATTTTATTCTAATAGACACCTTTTTTTTATTTTTGAGAAAGAGAGAGAGGTTTGTTGTTCCACTTATTGATGCATTCATTGGTTGATTCTTATATGTGCCCTGACCAGGATCAAACCCAAAATCTTGTCCTATCATGAGGAAGCTCTAACCAACTGAGTTACTTGGCCAGAGCTTTTAAAAATGTTTTTTATGAGGCAGCAGAGTCCCTTTTAAAATACAATATTATACAAATGTACAATAATATAAACTGGATCAAAATCTTTCTGGTTAAGCCCTGGCCAGTGTTGCTCAGTTGGTACACCAAAAGTTACAGGTTCAATTGCCAGTTAGGGCACATACCTAGGTTGCGGGTTCAATCCCTAATCGGGCACGTATGTGAGGCAACCAACGTATGTTTATCTCTCACATGGATCTCTCTCTCCCTCTCTCTGTCTCCCCCCCCCCCCCTAAAATCAACAAGCATGTCCTCAGGTGAGGATATTTTTTAAAAATCTTTCTGGTTAAAGCAAAACTAAGTGGTCCAGAGCCCACTCTAGGTCATGACCCTCAGTGTCCCTCAGAACTCCCTGAGGCACCTCCATGGGAGCTTGTCCCTCCCCAAAGAGGACATTGTGGACGTCACGGGATGCTCCCTCAGATCTTTTCCAGCTCTAGTTTCCTATGGGTTCAAATGGCACAAAGGAAAGACGCAAGCTGGGCAGCAGTGATGCAGCTGACCCTGAAGACCCCACTGATGAATGGGTTAAAATGGCTGAAGAATTGGAGGTCCAAAGTCTCCTTTCAACTTCAAAGTCTAAAGAAATCAAACCCAGAAGAGACAGATGTGAGAACAGAAACATGAAAGTTGACATCCCACCCCTGCCCCTTTCCCTCTCCTTTCTCACACTCCCCAGACCAAGGCCCAGCAAGGGCCCAAAGGCCAGGGCAGTTGCCTGAAGCTGTGCTTCATGAGATATCAGCCAGGAAAATCATGTTCAGAACTGGGCCCAGGTAAGCTAGGACTCAGAGAGGGGGCCACAGGGAGGCTTGACACCAAGCACAGAGGAAGTTCAGATGCCCCCTGTGAACATGCTGGGAAGGGGAGGGTGCTCCGGGCAATCCAGAGCAGAGAAATCAGAAGGCTTCCTCAAAAGCTCCCCCCAGCAACTTAGGCTGATTTCACAGGAAAAAGGATTCCCCTCCCCCAATAAACCGTCCGGTTTAAAGATGATACTCATACACACAGTTGTTGAGCTAGCATCTAACAAAACTTAAAATCTGCATGTCATTCGATGCAGCCATTCTACTGCAAATATATTTTACAGATAGACTTGCACGGGTGCACAAAAATATCTCTGCAAAGATGTTCACTGCAGCATGTTGCAGTCACAAGACTGGAAATTACCTAAATATTGATTGATTGGGATGGAAATAATATATTTCATTTTACTCATACAATGGAATACTCTGTACTATTAAAAAGAACGAGTCAACTCTATATTGATGACAAGGAAAAAGCTTTAACTTTAATGTTAAGTGAAAGAGTAAGGTGTAGATATTGTATACAATATGCTATATCATGTCCTATGTAAAAAGGATATATACATACATAGGCTTGCATATTTACAGAATATTTCTACACATAAAATGCTAAAAATGGTTGCCTTTAGGGAGAAAAAATGAAGATGGGGAACAGAGAGACATCTCTAGGAGGAAAGGGCTTTCTTTAAATGCCCTTTTAGCCCTAGCTGATTTGGTTCAGTGGATAGAGTGTCGGGTCCCAGGTTTGATTCCAGTCAAGGGCACATGCCCAGGTTGTGGGCTCGATTCCCCAGTAAGGAGCATGCAGGAGGCAGCCAATCAATGATTCTCTCTCATCACTGATGTTTCTATCTCTCTCTCTCTCCTTCTCCCTTTCTCTCTGAAGTCAATAAAAATATATTAATAAATAAATAAATGCTCTTTTCTATGTTGATTCCATTTCTTTTTATAATGTGCATGTAGGCATTTAAAGAAAACAAAAGTAAAAAATGCATCTTAAAACAAAACCTGTCAAATTGATTTAGCTTTCAACTATTGTATACTTTAGGAATCCAAAAATCAGCCAACTATTATCTTTATCAAAAACTAGAATTGAATGGAGAAGCTGGCTGGGTCACTAAGACCTTTACTGTAAACCCATTTGACAATGGTGAGTGGTGAGTGGTGAGAAAAGTCTGGACATGAGAGCAGACCAAGTTTCCGGTCGTGTGCTCACCACCTTGAACAAGTCCTATGGGCTCCCCGCCTATCTCTTTATTCATAGTATGATTGTTTGAGCTAGATGGTCCCTAAGCCTCCTCCCCTTCTCTAAAATGCATCATCCCTGGCATGTCATGATTATAAATGTAGGCTTTGGATTTCTAATCCCATCCCTGACAACCTATTATATGACCTTGGGCAACATATTTATATTCTAAACCTAAATTTCTTTATTTTAAATTTAATGATACTAATTCACTCTTCCTCAAAGGTTTTTGTGAGAATATAAGACTGCCCTAAAGAACTTAGCACAGGGCATCCTCTTTCTGATATGATCATCCCCAGATATTCTCAATCTTAATTCCTAGTTTATATGTTGCCAACCAATCTAAATTGACCTCCCTGCCCTGGCTACTCTCTATCATACCAGTTTGCTTCATTCCTTGATAGCATGAATCATAATTTGTAATTACTTTGAATATTAGTTTATTGCCTGCCTCACCCCAGCTAGAAAGCAAGCTCCATGAGGTTAATGATTTTATTTTTCATGCTCACCACTCTGTCTCTAGCCTCTAGCACAGTGGCTGGCTCATAAGAAGTCTTTGAATGAGTAAATGAATAGAAGTGTTAACTGCTAGTTGCTGTTGGTCCTCAAAACAACTCCTTGCCAGAGGACATTAATGATCTCTCACTCAAAGAGTGGTTGTGAGCATTGCTAACCCTACTGTATAGAGTCTCAGAGCAATTCAATCATGTGCTCAATGTTACCTAGCTAATAAGCGATAGAACCAAGATAGGAACCCATCCCTTTTTTTATTCCAAACTCTGTTCCCTTAACCACTAGACTATTCTAGGGCAGAGAATTCCTTCGGCTGGAGTTACATATGTACAACTCCCACCTGACTCCTAATTACATGCCTCAAACAACAACCACGTTCAACCTTTCAATTCTACATGGCCTGAAACACCACTAATGGGAAATCCGATAATGAATAGGAAATCTCACTAATCTATTCTCTAGCACATTTATCCCCTGCAGTCCCCTCCTGCCGACCATTTAAAGGGCTTTGCGAGAGCCAGAGAATAGGAGGTGTTCTTGAGCCATGCAGCAACACTTTGAACACCCTAGCTGAAGCTCAGAATTATTCACGATTACCAAATAGCAAAAGGGACTCGTCATCATTTGAATTTCACCAAAGTCATAAGAAATAGTCACATGGAAAGTCTTATTACATTTGGAGAAGAAAACAGAAGCAATTGGGGGAGGAAAAAAAAAACAGAAGCAGCTGGGGGGAAAAACCACCATTGAAATCTTAGAGGCTGATTAATGGCTCACTGTGCTGTCATTTTTGAGGTTATGTAAAGTTTATGAGCATTAGCTTGCCTTAATGCTGTTGTTGTTATTGAGCTATTCAGCATTTGTACAGTTCCTGGCTATAAAGCCCACAAAAATACAGGAGGCTGTGAATAATTCCTTTGTTTTTAGATGTAAGTTCTACTACTGGCAAGCAGGAAAAACCTCTTAGACACAAAGCTGTGGAAGGAGAGAGATGTGAACACTGTCTTGGCCAGGATACCAGTAACAGAGAGCACGGGCCTTAGCGGAGCAAAATCACAGAATGAGCTGGTACCTGTTCCCTGAAGCGATCCCATGCACGTGCCGAGACAGACACCTTGGGAGCCTGGTTGAAAACACTCGGCAAGAAAAAGCTTCCGTCTTTCTGTTTTGCTCTTCCACAGTGAGATGCGAAGACAATAGTTTGCTTCCACTCGAAATCCAAATAGCATATTCAGACCAAAAAAACTGCTCTATTCTCCAAGTGAACAAGTTAAAAATGATGGCTTTGTCTTTACAAGTCAGTTTGTTCAAAATCTGAAAGTAATTCCATCTCCAAAGGAGTCAATCTGGTTATTCTATAGGAGAAACACAGCTCACAAATGGCATGCTATTTGGATAGGTGGAATATTGTTACCAGTAGGATTTACGTATACAAATATTAAAGTATCAAGCCCCCAAATATACTGATATCTCACTTAAGTGGGTCTTGCAGCAGTACAGAGAGAGATCTTTAACAGGTAAAGAAAATGGCAGGCAGCAATTGGCAGCTCCAAGATACTAGAACAGTGTTTCTCAAAATGTGGTCTGTGAACCACTTTTAACACAAATACCTAGAAAGCGTCTGAAAGCACAGGTTTCTAAGCCCCACCCTAGTCCTAGACTATCAGAGATAGGGTCAATTACTCTGAAGAAACAAAAATAAACAATCAAAAGTTCTCAGGTAAATATTTTACATTCTAATGTTTGAGAACCACTGGATTATAGAAATGAGGACACCTGCTCAGGCCAAGGAAACTAAGCTTTTCACACCTACACAATGGAGAGCAGGATGTAGACAAAAGCAAAGAGGGGGATTATTTCCATCTGGTGAAAGCAATAAATATCTATGTCGGATAATCAAAACTATACCTTACAGGCATCTCATCTCACCTTTTCCTATTCTTTCTTCAATAAAACAGAGGGGTCTTTTTCAGGCACAGAAAGTCTTACTTCCGCATACTATAAGAAAGTATATGACACAATGTGGTCGTTTTAAGCACAGAAAAACTAAAAGTAGATTTGGAAACATAGAGAAATGATGAATTGAGTTTTGGACACTGATTCATAAAACAATCATTAATTAAGAACCATTTCAAGTTTGAGCTTTGTAGGGTCATACAAATGGTGGTTTTCTATGAGCAGCTGGATATTCTCGTTTCAAACGCAAGAAAAGGTCTAGAGTCAACAACATATAAGCGACACTAGAAACCTGGAATAAAAAAAAAAGTTTGGCTGGGAAGGAAGACAAGTGCAGTATTGAGAGGGATTCTTATGAAGGAAGAGATGGGTACTTAGAATCAAGATACAGAATCAAGATACAGAACAGAGTGAGGAAAATATATTAACAAGCTCCCTGGGAAAAGAGGAAGAAATATGATATAAAGCACAGAGGGAAGAATTACATTTAAGCAGGAGAGGAACATTTTACTTGGATACTAGAGGAAAGTCAGAGGCAGATGAGTTTGCAAGTGAGGAGGGAAGGAGAGAAATTAGTAAGGTAACAACTAATGACCTCAATTTCCCTTAGGAAATAGAAAGGGCATCTGTTGAGACAGAAGGTGGTGGGATTAGAATTGAAAGCTTGAGAAGATCAGAGGGCTGGGAATAGCTATTATAGGACACGGAAAGAAGGCTGACCAGGAGCAATGAAAGGACTGATGAGCTGAGTTGAGGTTAAGGTCAGACCATCAAATATTAGTGGGACCAAGTGACAAGGTTGTGCAGTTTCTCCAGCAGCATTCAGTATCCTGATGACAGAAGTAGAGAAGACGGTGACAATAGGCACCTTAAATAGGGTAGAGGTGAAGGTCATAGGAGTCAAAGAAACTAAATAATTTTAGGTGAAAATTTTAGATAGAAATTAAAGTCAATCAAGGAGTGAAACGAAAAATAAACCTATAAGCTAAATTTCAAAGCCTTCATAAATGTTGGGTAAGCCAACATTTATGACATGAAGGGGGGGAAGTGGCATAGCTAGACCACATAAATTTCAAAGGAAAAGAGACTTTTGCATGAGGATCCAAGAGAAATGGTTTAGTGGGACATGAAGAAATACAAACACCTCCCTTGGCCCGGTGATGTGTGGTATATGAAGGAATGGCTTCCTTTCCTCAAAAGGGCCACTGACAAAGCAGATTCTGGGAAGGAATAAATTTCAGTAAAGAAAGAGATGAAGAGAATGCTCTGTAAGAAGTCCAGGATACAGAAAAGTTAACTTAAAATAAAATGATGTTCAGAGGGTACAGTAAAGGGGTGAGAGGGGAGTAAATATGGGGGATGGGTCAGTGAGGAGAGAGTCTGTGGCATTGGGAGGTGGGTGTGAATTCAAAAGGAGGTTCTCCCTCTTAGCCCTCACTCCATTAAATTTCAGCCAACTTTTTAAAAATATATTTTTTTATTGATTTCAGACAGGAAGGGAGAAGGAGAGATAGAAACATCAATGATGAGAAGGAATCATTGATTGGCTGCCTCCCGCATGCCACACACTGGATCAAGCCTGCAACCCGGGCATGTGCCCTGACAGGGAATCGAACCTTGACCTCCTGGTTCATAGGTCGACTCTCAACCACTGAGCTATGCTGGCTGGGCCCAGCCAACTTTTAACCCTGTGATGTCTCCCTCTCATCTTATGCCTCACCCCAACCTTTGCCCCTTCAACATCACTGTCCTTGGCTTCCTGGCTTAGATGGGAAGGTCTTTCTTTCCTACATGTTCCTGGCTGCTTAGGGGGATAGTCCACCAAGATGCCCTGTTTCTAACAGTCTCAGGATTTGAGTCCTGTTCTTTTTCTGCCATCCTTCCTTGACTAACTTTTCATCACAATCTAAGCTCCAAACTATATCTGTCCTCCCCTCTGGAATAAGATCCTGGTCTCTGACCAAAATTCTCTGGAGCATGACACCACATTCAACTTAACAAAGGCCTGCTTCGGCGGACTTTCTGCAAATGCATCCTTAGGACTCTTTACATGAGCCCACACACCTGTAAAGGACCATAAATTATACCCTCTCCTGTGCCCTGCTGACATGTAGCTTACTGCTCCACATCCAACCCCCTTCAAGGATTTTCCCTTCTTCTCCTTTATTCAGTTTTCTGGCATCACTGGGGCAATCCCATGCTAATTGTGATATTAAGGGAATGAGGGTAAACCACGAGATATAATCTATCGTATCTGATCAGTCAGGTATTGGAGACAAATGAAGTCCACTTCATTGTGCGATTGTCAGGGAGGTAGTGGCTAGGTATAGTCAGGTATGTGCCATAGGCTTCAGGAAGGCAGGTTTCCAAATTTCAGATAAGATATCAGCAGGATCACATTGTCTGAGACTCTTGATAGAGAAATGAGAGCAAGATAATTAGAAAATGTCTGAAAATTTAAATTTCAACAAGACCATTACAAATGCATGACAAGGCACAAATAAGCAACTCATGAAAAAAAAATACAAGCAGCCATAAACATGAAAACTGTCCAGTCTTACTAGCAATCAAAGGAATGCAAATTATAACAATAAGACTCCATTTCTTATCTAGACCATTGACAAAATTTTTATGAAGTGTTGTGTTAATAAGAATGCAGGGAAACCAGCAATAGTGCTGGTGAGAGTACACATTGTCATCTCCTTTTTGGAAAGCAAATTAGCAAGATGTGTCAAAAGCTTTCAAATATTTTGTAGTCATTAAGAATGATGTTTCAGTCCAGTCAGCGTGGCTCAGTGGTTGAGGGTCGACCTCTGAACCAGGAGGTCACAGTTCGATTCCGGTTAGGGCACATGCCCGGGTTGCAGGCTAGATCCCTGGTGTGGGATGTGTGGGAGGCAGCCGAGTCTCTCTCATGATTCTCTCTCATCATTGATGTTTCTATCTCTCTCACTCCCTCTCTCTTTCTCTCTGAAATCAATAAAAATACATTTTTTTTAAAAAAAGAATATTGTTTCAGAAGAATAAATGACATGGGAAAGAATCATGATATCGGGATAGGTGGAAAAATTTACAAAATGCCATGTGTGGTATGATCCCAATGTTATAACTGTAGGTATATTTACACACACACACCTACACACACACACACACAAAGTTTCTTCCATGTGGCTTTTGGAACCCCACAAGTTAAAGATAATACCAAATCTCCCAGGTTTCATTGCTGTCATTGCCATTTTTCTCTTTTCCTACTCTAACTCTTTATGGCAAATTCTCATGTCAAGGTCAGCACCAAAATGGCAGCTACTGACAGTGGTAAAAGAAGACATCACCTCCTTGTCAATGACTCTACTGCCAACACCATGGCTTGCTCTTTCAAAGTCCTACAAAAGCTGCTAAGAAATGACCCTCTCTGCTTTTCTTGCTCTTGTAACAACTGCCTCACCCTGAGTACAGGCATGATTTCATGATGACTAGGCCAGAGGACAACTGTAGTGACACGTGTTGGGCTATGCTCAGAATTGTCTCTCCCTTTGATAACTGTCCCATTCTCCTTAGTCCAACTTCTTGGCCTCCATTCTCTTTTATCTGTTTTTCTAATAATTCTATCCCTGGAGCATCCTCAGATCTTGAAGTAAAGAAGTCAAGCTGGCTCCACAATACTTTGGGCAGGCAGGTTCACATCTAACTTCTAGAATGAGTACTCTGGAGTAAAGCTGGGATTCTTACTAGGCAATGGAGAACAATCAGAAACTATTACTCTTTACTTCCAATTTTGCTTTCAGCTTCTTTGTCAATAAAGATATTCTGGAGCCCTAACCGGTTTGGCTCAGTGGATAGAGTGTCGGCCTGCGGACTAAAAGGTCCCAGGTTCGATTCCAGTCAAGGGCATGTATCTTGGTTGTGGGCACATCCCCAGTAGGAGGTGTGCAGGAGGCAGCTGATTGTTGTTTCTCTCTCATCCATGCTTCTAACTCTCTATCCCTCTCCCTTCCTCTCTGTAAAATATCAATAAATTATATTTTTTTAAAAGATATTCTGGAAATGTGATGAAGATACATTTGATGAAGAGGAAATTAAAATCCAAGGTAAATGAAGAGCTCATGACATAATACCTAGATATTCAGAGTCAGTTATGTACCCTGGGTTTGACATATAATATTTCTTTCATGAAAATCTGAGGATGGAATGGCTGAATCATAGTCAGTAATTAGTGAGGAACCAGAGCCCCATAGGAGAGGTGCTGGGACAGCCAATCCTATTTTTAAGTA
>NW_005353967.1:13618441-13619546 GCF_000412655.1 Myotis brandtii
CATTTTCGGTCCAACAGTACTAATCTCTCAGTAGGAAAAAAAAAACCACCACAGTAATCATTGATAATTAACCCTATTGTACTAGCTTTATTGCATACTAAAGGCTTGGTGCACGAAATTCGTGTGGGGGGGGGAGGGTGTCCCTCAGCCCAACCTGTGCCCTCTTGCAATCCAGCACCGCTCTGGTAGGGTCCCTAGGCCTGGCCATAGATCAGAGCCTATCGGGGCTTTCCTTCCCCTGGCTGCCGGCAGCTGACCCCACCCCCGCCACTACCACTGCTTGCCATCTGTGCGGCGCTGCCCCCCTCCCCTGCCACCTGTTGCCTCCCTCTGTGGGTGACAGGCATGGGGTGCGATTGCTTGGCTGGCCTGGGCCTCCCTCTGGTGGGTAATCGCTGGCCAGCCCCGCACACCCACCACAGCATCGCTGGCCAGTGGCCTGGGCCTCCCTCTGCAGGTGATCATGGGGCGATGGCAGGGCCCCCCGACCAATTGCATTGCACCCACTTTGGCTGGCTGGCCTGGCGCCAGTGCTTATCACAGCATGATCATCCAGAAGGTCATCCAGACGGTCGTTCTGCTGTTGGGTCCATTTGGTCAATTTGCATATTATGCTTTTATTATTATAGACTAGAGGCCCTATGCATGAAATTCGTGCAGGAGTAGGCCTTCCTTCCCTTGGCTGCCGGCACTGGCTTCCCTCTGGCATCCAGGACCTAGGCTTCCCTCGCAGCCCCAGCCGCGCCCAGAAGGACGTCTAGTCTAATTAGCATATTACGGTTTTATTATTATAGATTTAAGAGGATTAGATTCATGATATCTCCAATGTATCAGGATTTCAAGTGAGTCGTTTTATTTTATTTTTTTTATAATTTTTATTTCTTAAAGTATTAAAAAGAGTATTACATATGTCTCCTTTTTTCCCCCCCTTGACATTCCCCCAGCCCCTACCGCCTCCCCCCCCCAGGTGTCTTGTGACCATTGGTTAATCTTATATGCATGCATATAAGTCCATCAGTTGATCTCTTAATCCCCCCCCCAAACCCTCCCCAGGCTTCCCACTGTAGTTTGACAGTCTGTTCAATGTTGCTCTGCCTCTGCATCT
>NW_005353967.1:13619806-13677166 GCF_000412655.1 Myotis brandtii
CCGTTTCAACCTCACCGGGGCCGTCCCGACCTCACCGGGGCTGTTCAAGTGAGTAGTTTTAAAAGGTTTTTATGTTTTTGAAAAAATGGGTAAATATGACTAGATGTCATCATTGTCATTATATTCATAATCTAATCATGATAAAAGAAGAAAGGCAATCTATTATAGTTGCTAAGAGCACAGATTCTGAAACCTGACTGTCTAAGGTTCAAATCCCATATATTTCACTTCTATAGATGTGCCCAGGAAAAGTACTTAAATTTCCTCCACCTCCTTCTCTCATCTATAAAAATGGGGATGATAATGCTTCTTACTTTGGGACAGGGACTATTAATGTTTACCAAATGGCCAGTGCTCTTCTTACTTATCAGTCCTCATGCATCTAGGAGAGATCATGTGACTAATACAGGATAATAGGATGTGGGTGGAAGAGCTGTAAGCCAATTCCTTTCTTGGCCCTGCCTCCATATATCTCTGTCTCTCTATCATCTATCTACCTACTTATCTATTCTATATATTTATAAATCTTTCCCCTACTCTCTCTCTCCCTCCCTCTATCTCACCTTGCAATGGCAATTTTAGAGGTCACATGTTCCAGATGGCCTAGTTTAAAATTTAAAAACAACAACACAGAAGCAGCCTGGATTCCCAAGTCACCACTTAAATGAAAGAGCTACTTTAAAGAGTCACCCAACCCACATTGGAACATGGTGTGAACGAGAAATACACTTTTATTGTGTTAAGACAATGGGATTTTGTGGTTTATCTACTGAGGTCGCTAGAGCTCATTATCCTGTGCAATAAGATAATAAAGCACTCACCACAGTGCCTGCCGGGTAAAATGCACTCAATAAATGTAAGTAACATTTGTTGACATCATCATTACCAGTATTGGAAAGGACATGATAAGCTTCCGAATATTTGGGATTAAGTCCTAACTTGCTACTTACTAGCTGCAAAAGACACTTCACCTCTTAGGACTTCATTTGATAAGTTGAGATAACAACCCTAGCCTCACAAGGTTGTTGTGGGGATTAACACAGGAGGTGAAACATTTTTGAACAAAACAGACAACTGTTACATATTTTTACCAAATGATTATATAATTATTTTTAATTATTTACTGTCACGCATTGCCATATTTCCAGAACATTCCTATAGGAGTATGTACCCTTAGCCCAGTGATGTTGGGCTTGATCATGTTACTTGCTTTGGCCAATAGTCTGTGAGGGAGGGTGGCACATCCACATTCAAGTAGAAGCTTTAGGAACCACTGTGTGTGGATTAGCAATATCTTTTTCTCTCTCTTTGACATGAAAAAGGTATATCACCAATTGGGACTTCACCTTCTTCCTAGTCCTGCAATGAAGACAAATGAAGCAGAGTCACAGCTGAACAACAATCAGCATAACTTGTGAGTGAGGAATAAACTCTTGTTGTTGGAAGCCACTAGGATTTGGAGATTGTTGATTACTGCAGCATAACCTAACTAAGCTTTAGCTAAGTTACATATTAGCCTAAGGGGATTGACTAATAGAGTAACGTCAATGTAGACAAAAGTGTCTGGCACTTTACTGAAGTTTTCCTTCCTTGACATTTTTCTCAATACCTATTATAATCAATGATTTGAAAGAGGAAATAATACTCAAGCGTGCACATTACAAGATCCTGAGTTAATGACTAATAGTTTACATGATAGAATCAAGATCCAAGAAGAGATAAACAAACTGGAACAATGGGGTAGGTCTAGCAAGATGCCATTTAACTCAAAGAAATATAAGATCCTCCACACAACTTCGGGAGAAGGAAGATGGTAGTTCTCAGGAAAATAATATGAAGTTTTATCTGATAGTCAACAAAATACAAGGCAAAAGTATGAAGTGGTTGCCAAGCAAAGGACTATTGGATCTCAGGCTATATGCATAGAAATGTGGTACCCCAAATAGAGTTTCAAGTATCTTCACAAGTATGATCACTTTAATTTATTAAATTCCCTCTTAAAAGTGTAGAACCGAAACTGAAAAGGCTTAGATTTGGTTTAACTCCAAAAAGACAGTGACTAATTTGTATATGTCAGTGTAAGTCTTGTAGAAGAGGAGAGTAGGGACATTTAAGGGAGGAGAGAAGAGGCCACCAGCATAGGAGAGTTTAAATATTTGACAGCCTGTCTTTTGGAATAGGCATTAGAATTGTTCTGTGTGACTCTGAAGTGCAAGTCAAAGGCATGGAAAAGGAAGGGATTTTCAACAAATAGATACTTCCAAAAAATTGAATAGGCTTCTTAGAATGTGTTCAGGAGGAGATCCATGTAGTAATACAAATAAGGGTTGGTCTCAATAATGGCAAAAGTCTCTTCTAAATGAGAAAAATCAAAACCAATTTACACAGGGCAGGACCGGATTAAGCCAGTGGAATACTTTGGGGAGGCTATTAATAATCCACAATTTGCAGTTCATGGTGGAAAATGAATTTAACTTACCAATGAAAAAGTGCAAAAACGGAATCACTGAAGCTGATTCTACTTTCACTCCCCCAGAGCCAGGACAGCAAATGTGCATTTAGATTTAGAAATGGGCTGGTTTGTCATGGGTAGGCTTTCTTTCTCATGTCAGCAAAAGTAAGGCACCGTTGGCAAACTCTCTGTTTTAAACCTGGCATTTCCATTTTTATTTCTCTAAAACAGAGGGAGGAAATGGTTATGGGGATACAACTAGTCCCAACTGGTAAAAGAAAGGCAAATGGCCAACACAAATATTATAGCATAAGGCTGAACCAGAGGAGAAACTAGAAGAAAAGATCAGTCCCTCCAAAAACGTTCTCTCAAAATAAAGGTCGTGCCAAGGAAAGCCACAGGTGCAACACCGCAAGCCCCACGGAGAGCTTTAATCAGGAAAACCTGGCCTCAGGCACGCACACGAGTGCAGCTTCCTACCGCCTTCCTGCGTGCCTTTTTTCGAAGGTTAGGAGACAGGAGGTTTATTCATGGCCAGATGAAAAAGCAATACACACTTTAAATGGCAGCCCTGGTAGGATTCATATTTCTACAGCTTCTTCCTCTTCTTCTCATAAATCTCGTTCTATATATTCTCCTGGGGCCATCTTGCTTGATCTTGCAGTTTCAACTATTGCCTTTAGGCTGACCACCTTAAAACCAAAATCTGCAGATATCTGCCCCCTTGGATCTCCTCCTGACACCTCAATTTTAAAATGTCCAAACTCCTACATTTATCCTCCTCCTGCATGCCTACATCAAGGGATAGCAGATACCCAAGTCAGGAACTTAGAAGTCATATTCCTTACTTCCTCTCTCCTTCATCATCCTTTCCATTTCTCCACCTCCCACCTCTTCGTTCCCATCCAAGTCCTGTTAATTACATCTACCAAGCACTTCTCTCCATCCTGGCTAGCACTACCATAGTTCCGCCACCATCATCTCTCACCTGCATTATTGTAACATTGTCCCAACTGGTTTTCATGGTTTTAATGTTACCACCCTCTCATCTATTTTCCACACAGCATTCAAAATAACCTTTCTAAAAATATAAACTTGATCATATCACTCTTCTATTTAAAACCTTCCAAATATTCCCTTTGCCATCAGAATGAAGTTAAAAATTGCTAACATGGAATTAAGGTCCTTGGATTTTGGACCATGCCTCCTCTTTAACCTCTCTCTACACATCTCAGGAGCAAGATTTAACTGGGGGGGGGGGGGGGATTAGTAAAAATAAATAATTTTTAAAACACTAAAATTAATGCAAAAAAACATAAATAAAATATCCACTTTTTAAATAAAGGCAAGATCAGTATTACTGATTCTTCCCTTTGCCTCAAGCTCCATTCTGGCTTCACACAGAACTGAGAGTAGAACGGACAAATAAATTGGGGAATGCTATATAGCAATGAGAATGAGTGGGCTACAACTACACACAATAGCATAGATGAAGCTCATAGATATAATGTTAAGTAAAATGAGCCAGACACAGAAGTGTAGACACTAGAGATTCAAAATCAGGCAAAACAAATCAAGGGTATTAAAAGTCAGGACCAGGGGTCCTCAAACTTTTTCAACAGGGGGCCAGTTCACTGTCCCTCAGACCGTTGGAGGGCCGGACTATAGTTTAAAAAAAAAACTATGAACAAATTCCTATGCACACTGCACATATCTTATTTTGAAGTAAAAAAACAAAACGGGAACAAATACAATATTTGTATTTGCATGTGGCCCGCGGGCCATAGTTTGAGGACCCCTGGTCAGGACAGTGGTTTCCTTTGGAAGGAAGCATGAGGAGGTCTCTGGGATTCTAGGAATATTCTTGTTCTGTATGTTATATGGGTTTTATACTTTGGGAGAATGCATCAGTCTGTTCATTTACGATTTACGTATTTTTATATGTGCTGTACTTCAATTTAAAATGTTTAAAGAGTTGTCTTACTCAGAAGGTAAAATATATAGAAGCGAGTTGAATTGAGATGACGCCCTGGAGGAGGGGGGAGAAAAGCAATCAGAGCTGTGGGAGGCAGCTTTCAGGGCACTGCTTTATTTCTGGGCTTCTATCCTTGACTAACTCCACGGCCAAAATTAGTGAAGTGAATTCTTCATTAGCAAGCATGGCTAGCACCCAACCCGACGCCATGTGTTTCACCCATTCAGAACACTGGGCTGTGAAGAGTTAACTCTCCAGTGGGCACAATTCACCAAGTATTAATTACAATTGCTGCTTGCTCCGAATTTTCTGGGGATAGGACAGGACAGTCGAGATTTCATCCAAATCCCAGATGAACCTTTCCCCTAGAAACCAGACCCTGCCATATCAGACATGACAAGACTTCCAAGCAGTAGACAAGGCAATCATCCAGGAGACTGGCAGCCACTGGCCAGCTCTGCCAATCCCCCCACGTGGCTGTCAGCATGACCAGCACAGAACGTGGCAGCCTTCCTACCGTCTACCGCAGAAGCCACTCATTGGGTGTTGGGGCAGGAGCCACCGGAGGCAGGGAAATGCTGTTTCAAAACGTGAATTTGGCCCAAACATGGTACATTGTGGCCTAGTTCCTAAACAGGAGCAGAGTCTGTCCTGGCTACCAACGGTGCCCAGACTCACGGCCAAGCCTGCAGAGGCTTTTCAGTGGAAAGCGCTTGGCTGCTGTGGATTTTAATGGCCCCTAAAAAGGGGAAGGCAACAGGCAAGGAGAATGGTCAGCACATTTTTTTCCGGGGTGTCCAGGAAATGCCAACAATGCCATCGCCAATCTTCTTGAAAGGGAAATGACCACCCAGGAACCAACCCCCTTTCTGAACTCAGGCCTAGGGTCTGAGGTCAACTCTCATTCTTCTGCTTCCAAATGAGTTTCCAGAAGCAGCTCTGGGCTACAATATGGATGGATTTGGAAGACATTACACTAAGTGAAATAGCCAATCACAATGGAACAAATGCTGTATGATTCCATTTACATGAGGTACCTAAAGTAGTCCAATTCATAGAGACAGAGGATAGAATGGTGGTTGCCAGGGGCTAGGTTTGGAGGAGTGGATGGACTAGGGAACTATTGTTTAGTGGGCCTGGAGTTTCCGTTTGGGAAGATGGAAAAAGTTGTAGAGATGAATGCTGGTGATGGCTGAAAAACATCATAAATGTACTATAACACTACTGAACCATATGCTTAAAATGTTAAATTTTATGTTATGTACATTTTACTACAATATTTTATAGAGGGGGAAAAGGCAGCTGGGAAAGTGAAATTCTCAACCACATCCCATGCTGTGAAGTCATCTTATCCCCCAGGAGTTCTTCCCCTGGGCTATGCCCTGACCTGGAGCCACCAGTAAGCTCAGTTCTGTATCTCCAAAATGTATATTTGAGTGAGTAAAGGCCTTTCTTCCTCATTCTACCCCCAATATACTTCCTCACCACATACCCCCCAGGGGGATAAACTGACCAACAGAATTACATCAAAGTATTGCACTAAAATATTAAAGAAATCATTTGAGAGATGATCCTGAATAAGATTTCACGAAGAAGAAGGCAGTATATCCAGTGTAGTTTTCTGTAGAACCCCTAATTCTACTACCTCTTTTCTTCAGCATTTTTCTCACCATATACTTCTCTACCAAACCTAGTCTCAGGTCTCCTGCTTAAGGAAAAAAAATCCTCTTTCAGGAAAAGAACCCAAACTCAATCCCATGGACATATAAAGTAGAAGTGTTAACTTGGTAATTCTAGCAAGGATATCAGCTCACAGATTTTATCCATGAACATGGCCTTGGGTGAAGTCCTACTGTGGGATTTCCTGGGGTAAACAGGAGTGGTGGGGCAGAAGATGCATGGAGATCTTCAGAAACTCCTGATGGAGCATTTAATCGCTGTCTACTTTTCATTAATTACAGACCACCTTGAGCCTCCCCTCTGCAAAGATTTCTTTCTATTAGGGTCCTCTCACAGGTTTCTGGGCATGTGGGAGAAGAGAAAGCCAGGAATCCTAGGAAAATAAATATAATAGCTACTTTTCTTAGCATTTACTATGTAAAATACATTATTCTATTTAATCCTTACAATTGTCTTATTAGGGAGAATAATATTCTTCACATTTGACAAATGGAAAGCAGAGACTTTGAAAGAGAAAGCAATTGTCTGTCTTTTAACGTCTTTTAACATCTATATAAATACGCTGAGAGTCACAGAGGAGCGTTTTTGGTTTCTGCTTTTCCATATTTCTCCATTTACAACTTTCTCTTTGGAGCCCAAATACCAGCACCTCCAGGCATTAGAGTATAGAAGTCAGAGCACAGTCTGAAGTCTGAGAGCCCCTATGTTTGAATTCACCACTGACTAGTTGAATGGCTTGTGTGTATTTGAAGCATCAAATCATGTATCTGAGAGAACATGTGTGAGAACCAACCCTATCTAATAAGCATCCCTTATGTAACAAAATTGTCTTTATAAAAAAACCTTTAAAAAGATGTCTGAAAATATAAATCAGAATTAAATGCTGTAAACACATTCTATCTGGTTAGGTCTGCATCAAAGGATACATTTTTGCAGTCCAGATTGTATCAGCTCCTCCAACATTCAGCAACACATAGATGCCAAGCACTGTTATGGAATAGGACACACAAAAATAAAAGATTCAATCCTCATCCCCAAGTAGGTCACAGTCCAGCAAGGGATACGGGTAAGTAGACAAATAAATGAGCAGCAGGGTAAGTTATACTACAGAGATGGCCACAATGCAATGGGAGCCTAGATATGATAGGAACATACCAAGGAACAAAAGGCAAAAAGCATCCCATGCAAAAGGTATGAGCATGTGCAAGGATACACGGGCCTAAATGAATATGTCACACCCAGGCAGCTGCAAGTGGTTCACAGCTGGAAAACAGGTGTGGCCTGTGGCTGGGGACAGCGCTGGGCAGGTAGACCAGGGCAGCTTAGAAGGTCTGTCAGTCTCTAAAGAGTTTGAATTTGACCCGATAGGAATCCATTGAAGGTTTTTAACTGGGTGGTAATGTGATATAAAAATTGATGTTGCAAAGATAACTTAGGTCCTCTTGTGGGAAACAGACTGGAAGGAAGTAGGGACAAGGAGACCCATCAGAGCTCCTGCTATTATTCAAGTCAGAGGGAATCAGGGCTTGAAGACAGACTCAAGAGACTTTGGGAAATTGGACAGAATTTGGGAGGTGAGCACATGTCAAGGAGGAAAGTATTTAAAAGTATACCCATATTTGGGGCTTGTACACCAGAGCAGTAGTCTTCTGTCCAGTAGAGAGAGGAGGGCACTTCTTACAGTGAGCATAAGAGCAGACCCTGGAGCATACAGATAACCTGATGCCCCATGAATACCGAGCTACAAAGTTAGGGAGCTCCTTGAACCAACACTTAATTCCTATGATCTACTACCTCTCATTGATTCATCTTTCATTCTGCTCACAAGGGCATAGTATATAGAAAGGCTTTCTTGAAAGCTGGTCTTTCTGCACACCCTGCTGTCCAGGCCCATCCTCACTGCACACAGCAGCCTATGCCCGACTCCTCTGTGTGCGCCGTGTAGAATCCTTTACTGTGGGTTGCTAAAATATAATTGAGAATAGCTTATCATCATGGAGCAGCACACCTTTAGTTTTAAAAGCAGCTGGGTTTCTAAAGACTCCTGAAAGCCATCAATGTCCCTAATTGATCCACAGGTCCAAGGGCTGCCAGACAGTCCGGCGGGGTCAGCTCAGACACATTCATCCACACATGGCTGGCCTGCCCCAACCCAAGCCATGCAGCCAGCCAAGCTGTCAGCAATCCCTCTGGGCTCAAGTGTCTTTGGGATGAATTGCCTACAGGTCACAACCGGAGAGCGGACATTTATTCCCCCACCTGAGGAAATAATATTTTATTGATTTCCCATTATAGCCTTTATCTCTCATAAAGATGCACACACATATTAGCTACAATAATGTTCATCAACTTATTGTTTGTCACCCAAAAGGTTGCCAACCATCTGGATTTCCAACAACAGGCTACAAATAAGTCCATCAACACCATGAAATAGTAGTTAGCTCCCCAACATGCTGTTCCATCAATGAATCTATGGTTGGGGGAGAATGCTCACTACTGAATGCTTACATAAACACGGACCCACGAGGGCAAGGGCTTGGTTTTGTTCATCGTTGTACCCCCAATGCCTAGAACAGGGCCAGGCACATAGTAGCCATTCATTAAATATCTGTTGATCAAATCAATATAAGAAGAGGGAAAGCAGATGGTAAGAGTATGGTTCTATTTTTGTAGAGAGGGAGAAAGAAAATTTAAAAAGCCCACCCGCCCAGAGAAAGTTATTGCTAACATTTTGATACATACACACACACACACACACACACACACACACACACACACACACACACACCTCAAGGTGCTGTTGTAACAAGGGCTAAAACAGAAACAAGCCATGGGGGAGAGAGGATCCCACTACAATCTCAGCTCTTGCTGTGGACTCACTCTCCTCTGCATTCCGGAATATGGTGGCATTTTCTAGCCACGATCCCACATGAACCCAGAGCACTAATTTGCACTAACACGAACAATCCCTCGAGTTTACATTCGGACTGACCCTTTGGATTTAACCTCATTATCAACCTGGGTCCCATCCAGTGCCCTCAGGACCCCTGCACTCTTGCTAGAGCTCATCCTTGTCCCTCATGACTGAACCTGTGAGAGTATCCAACTCCTCCTAAGGCAGTGGTTCTCAACCTTCTGGCCCTTTAAATACAGTTCCTCATATTGTGACCCAACCATAAAATTATCTTCGTTGCTACTTCATAACTGTAATGTTGCTACTGTTATGAATCGTAATGTAAATATCTGATATGCAGGATGGTCTTAGGCGACCCCTGTGAAAGGGTCGTTCGACCGCCAAAGGGGTCACGACCCACAGGTTGAGAACCGCTGTCCTAAGGGAAAGGGTGTTTCACTGCTCTCCTCCTATAAGCAGATGGCAGGGCAGTCCTCTCCTTACTCCCCAAGCATGAGCAAGTGAACACTCTTCACCCAGTTTCTGCACGGGCAATTAAAAGAGCACCCAAAGGCCTCACCTGCCAGGGCTTCATCCCAGTTAAACTATGACTGCCCTGGAGGGCAAACAAAAACACTGAAACTTTGTAACATCAGCTTGCACAAAGTTGCCCTCGTCCCAGAGCTGATGTGTATAATCCTCTCCTGGCTGAGCTCATTGGCTTAGCTCGCTGGTGATTTTATAGCCCCAGAAGCTATCTCTGATTGCAAGACCAAGAATTGCCAAATGATCTTAAACCACAGCACAGACGGGCCCAGCGCCACCCGAAGAATATTTGGGGAAGAGCTATTTTAAACGAATCCCCCTGGGGGTATAAGGATACTTTTCCGTCTAGACTCCTGCTAACACCTGTTGCTCACCCATCCTGCCCCCAGGACACCTCCCCCTTGACAGCAATGTGGCCAAGACACACCATGGCCACCTGACAGAGCCCAGAGATGTGGCCACGTGAACAGCAGTCCCAGGCAGCCGAGGCATCACATGCTCTGGCGAAGACTGTCAGGCCCAGACAGCTCTGCTGCCCCGTGTCAAGAACCATGTGCGGGCAGAGAGCTGACCTGGCAAGCCATTATTTTAAACTTGCAGATGGCCAGGGAAGGGAGTCTTCCTCCTGAGCATGTCACAGACTTGGTTCTGGTGTGCCAGTCAGTATCGAGCAAGCAGAAGAGAGGACCACAGCTTTCTTGTCCAACTCAATCCATCCCTCCCTCCATATCTCAGTCCCTTTTACCACATCCCCAATAGGTGGCTGCCTCGCCTATCCTTGAGTCCTTCTGGTGGTCAGGAAGCTCACTGCCTCATGAAACAGCTCATTTTATTTGGTGGCAGTTTTTCTTATACTGAACCAAACCCCTTCCTGTAGCCTTTCCTCCTTCTGTTACACTTTAGGAAGTTACATAGAAAGAAATCTCCTATTCCTCTCATGCAATTCAGATTAACATAGGCTTCTGTGCTTGGCTTTCTTTCCTCGGAGGAAATATACAACAGAAACCCGTACACCAAAAGTCAGTAAAGATACTACCTGATTCAAACTAGATACTGGATGAAACAGGATTAAAAAAATATATCTCCCCAGTAACTCCTGAAACATAAGTCAGTCTTTGAAAAACATATTCAATACTCATAGCTCCTTGGGCTCCTCTTGGCTGTGACAGTTTCTCAGGCTTTCCTTGTTTTTTGATGACTTTAACAATTTTGCAGTCCTAGCAGGTATTTTGTAGAATGTCTCTCAGATGAGATTTGCCCCGTAATTAGACTGGAGTTATATGTTCTTGCGGGGGGAAGACCGCAGAGGTAAAGTAGCATTTTCATCACATCGTATCAAAGGTACTTACTATCGTCAACATGACTTATCACTGTTGATGTTCATCTTGATCACCTGGCTCAGGTAGCAACTGTCAGATTTCTCCACTGTGAAGTTACTACTTATTTTCCCTTCCCACATGTGCATCTTGGAATGCACGGCTGACACTTAAGTTGTGGGGAGTTGAGCAGCCCCTCCTTGAGGGCAGAGTAACTACATAAATTATTTGGAATTCTTCTACATGGAAGAGTTCTATTCTCTCCTATTGGTCTTTTATTCAATTATTTACTTATATCAATATGTACTCATGTGTATTTATTTTATATTTGAGTTATGATCCAATACTATCTTATTCATCTTGTTTCTCAAATTGTTTCAGCTTTTGCCACGGGAAGCACTTTCCATCAGCTCCCATGTCCCTTTGACACACCCCCATTATTGTGTGAGGGTGTTGGGGGTTATTTTGCAAATTTCTTTACTTTCTGGTATTAGGAGATGCTCCAGGATCATCTTGTGTATGGCCTGCCTTACTCCTAGAATCAGCTATTTCTATTATTGGAGAATGGTGTTGGAACAAAGATCCGGGTACTAGGGACACTGCTTGCTATAGGGGAGGTGTTGCTTTCAGCCTCCTCAGCTGACAGAGTAAGGAAATACATGTTAGTGTACCACCCCATGTATAAACATGTCTATATTAACCAGCTACATCTATATTAGGCTCAATATGAGTTCATACTGACACCTCTGACTACATGGATCTTTCTAACCTCCTCCCCTTGCTTACCTGTAACCCTCACTCCAACAGTAACAATCCTGCCTCCCGCCACCCACCATCCATTTACTTAATCATTTATAGTATCAGAATTGTTCATCCACGCGTCAATGGGAAACAACCTTACTCATTAGAGCACAATGCTTATGTACACTCCCGTTTGCCTTTCGTCCTATAGACTCTGCTCATTTCCAAAGTTCCTTGGGTCAGCACCTTTTTCCTCCACCCCACTCGGGGAAGTTGTTTCATACTTCATAAGGCAGCTAGGTTGTTTTGTCACATTCTCTATTTCATCCTGGGAACCTCTGACTTCCTAAATTATTATTTTTTTATTTGAAGATATTAAGGTTCACTCTTTGCACTTTAAAGTTCTACAGGTTTTAACAAATTCAAATTGACATGCATTTACCATTACAGTGTCCTACGGAATAGTTTGCACACCCTAAAAAAAAAAATTCCATATGCTTCATCTATTCAACCCTCCCTTACTCCCAATCCCTGGCAACTACTGATCTTTTTGCCTTCTATATAGTTTTGCTTTTTCCAGAATGTCATATAACTGCGATCATACTGTATGGATAGCCTTTTCAGACTGATTTCTTTCACTCAGCAATATGCGTTTAAAATTCATGCATGTGTTTTCATAATTTGATAGCTCATTCCTTTTTATCACAGAAGAATAGTCCTTTGTATAGCTGTAACACAGTCTGTTATCTATTCACCCACTGAAGGACATATTGGTTAATTCCAATTTTTGCTGATTATGAATAAAACTGTTACAAACATTCACGTGCAGGTTTTTGTGAGAGCATACGTTTTTTAATCAGTTGGCTAAATACCTACAAGCATGTTTGTTGCATCATATGGCAAGACTATAATTAAATTTATGAGAAACTGTTGTTCTAGCTTCCAAAGCGGCTGTATCATTTTGCGATGAATAAGAGTTCCCATTGCTCTGCATCCTTATACGAAATTGATATTGTTAGTTTTTTGTTGTTTTGTTGTTTGTTGTTGTTGTTGTTGACCACTTGTAATAAGTATGGAGTGGTATCTCATTATTGTTTTAACTTATGAATTCTCTAATGACAAATGATGTTTAGCATCTTTTCATAGGCTTATTTGACATCTATACATCTTTTTTGGTGAAGTATCTATTCACATCTTACCTCCATTTTTTGAAATGGATTGTTTGTTTTTTACTGTTGAGTTTTAAGTGTTTTGCATATTTTGGATGCAAGTCCTTCATAAGATATGTGTTTTGCAAATATTTTCTGGCGACACTATTGCTTGTCTTTCTTAGTATCTTTCACAGAGCAGAATTATTGATTTTAATAAAGTTTAACTTATCATGTTTTCTTTTATGGATTGTGCTTTTGGTATTATATCTAAAAATCTCATAACTAAACCACAAGGTCACCAGGATTCTCTCCCATTTTTCTCTAGAAGCTGTTTTGCACTTTACACTTAGGTCTCTGATCCATGTTGAGTTAATTTTTATGAAAGGTATAAGATCTGCATCTAGGTTTATGTTTTTGCATATGGACATCCAATTGTTCCAATACCACTTATTGAAAATATTGTCCTTTCTCTATTAAATTGTCTTTATTCCTTTGTTAAAGATCAATTGATTTTATGTGTGTTGATCTATTTCGGGCTTCTTGTCTGTTCCATTGATCTCTGTGTCTAGTCTTCAGTATAGTGTTGGCTATTCCATATAAACTTTTAATCAGTTTGTTAGTGTTTACAAAATGACTTCCTGGAATTCTAATTGAGATTGCTTTGAATTTACAGAACAAGTTAGGAAAAACTGATGTTTTAACAATATTGAATCTTCCAATCCATGAACACAGAATATTCTCCATTTTATTTAGATCTTCTTTATTTACTTTATTATTTGTTGTTAATCCTCATCTGAGGATATTTTTCCCATTGCTTTTTTTTTTTTAGAGAGAGTGGAAAGGAGAAAAGAGGGGCGGGGGAGAGATGAAGGGGGGTATTGATTGGTTACCTCTCGCATGCACCCTGACCATAACGGGGATGAACCTGCAACCCAGGTACATGCGCTTGACCAGAATCAAACCCGTGACCCTTCAGTGCATGGGCTGAGACTCTAACTACTGAGTAACACTGACTAGGGCAGATCTTTATTTTTTTAATCAGAGTTTTGTTGTTTTCTGAATATAGTTTCTGTATATAGTTTGTTAAATTCATGCCTAAGTATTTTTTGCTACTGTAAATGGTATTTATAATTTCAAATTCAAATTGTTCTTATGCATATAGGAGTGCCAGTACCTGATAATAGAGTATTCCTAATTCCTCCCTCTCATCTCTTATGACAGTGCTGTCATTCATTTCATTTACCCATACGCTATAATTACCCAATACTTTATTATCAGTACTTTAAACAAATAGGTATCTCTTAGATCAATTAAGAATAAGATAGCCCTAGCTGGTTTGGCTCAGTGGATAGAGCGTCGGCCTGTGGACTCAAGGGTCCTGGTTTTGATTCTGGTCAAGGGCATGTACCTTGGTTTCGGGCACATCCCCAGTAGAGGGTGTGCAGGAGGCGGCTGATCGATGTTTCTCTCTCATCGATGTTTCTAACTCTCTATCCCTCTCCCTTCCTCTCTGTAAAAAATCAATAAAATATATTTTTTTTAAAAAAGAATAAGATAAATAAAAAATACATAATTCCTTTTGCAACACTCTTTTTTCCTTTATATAAATCAGATTTTCTAACTTATATATTTTTTGTCTTCCGGGAGAACTTCTTTCAACATTTCTTGCAAAGAAGATCTGGTGGCAATAAATTTCTTGGGTTTTTGTTTACCAGAAAATATCTTTATTTCTTCTTCACTTTTGAAGGATAATATCAGTGTATATAGAATTCTAGGTTGGTGGGGTTTTCTTTCAACATGTTAGATATTTCATTCTCTTCTTGCTTACATGGTTACTGACAAGAACTTAACTGTAGTTCTTATCCTTCCTTGTTCCTGTAAGGTGTTCTTTTTTCTGGCTTCTTTTAAGATTTTCTCGTTATCTTTGGTGTTCTGCAGTTTGAATATGGTTGTCAAGTAGGTATTTATCCTGCTTGGTGTTTTTTGATCTTCTTAGATCTGTTCTTTGATGTGTCTCATAAATTTTGGAAAATTCTTGGCATTTATTACTTCAAATATTTCTTCTCTGATCTTTCTTCTTCTGGCATTCCAATTATACATTCTTTTTAAAAGTGTACCTACAGTTCTCGAGTGACCAGTTCTGTCTTTTATGGAAGTTCTTTTCAGTTTAGGAAGTTTTTATGGACCTGCCCTCAAGCTCAATGATTCTTTCTTTGGTTATTTCCAGTCTACTGGTGAGCCCATCATGGACATGCTTCATCTCTGCTACAGTGTTTTTTATTTCTAGCACTTCCTTTCAAACTTTCCTAAAATTTCCATTTCTGTGCTTACATTATCTATATGTTCTTGTATGTTGTCTACTTTTCCATTAGAGCTCTTCGCTTACAAATCATAGTTATGATCTAATCAGTCTAGGATGTGGCTGATTTTTTTAAAGTTCCTTGAGTGATCCCTAGTGTGCAGCCAGAGTGGAGAACCACTGCTCCAGATGTTTGATTTTTATGCCTGACAATAAAGGTGTATTTGCTCCTAGAGGCAAAATTGAATTCAGAAGCCCCCTTGCCTAGCCTCTGTCAATCAGTGCTGCATATAGCAGAGGAATGAGTTGTTAGGTTTAGTTGTCAGGGAATTTTCTTCGTGGAAAAGAAGTGCATTAAAATACCAAATTACAGTATTTACATATTTCATGTTTTTTTTTCCCAACTGTGTTCCCATGGCAACTCAATCCATTTGCTCCCTACTTTCTTCTGAGTTATTTTCCATCATGAGCCATGCTTTATTAGTGAGGCAAACAGTTTGCCCTCTGAATGACTGCTTTGCTGTTTATTATTTCTTTGCCAGGAAACTCAACTCTAGTCACATCTTTCTTACTCCTGTGCTATATGAGCTCAATAGTTAGCTTTGCTAGTTTGAGCAGAAATAGTGTCCCTGACCACTTTTCTCAGTCTAGAGAAGTCCGAGGGTTTCTTCCCATGAGCTGGCCAAGAAAAGGCAAGTGGAGAGAGGGGCTTCCCTCCGGGAACCTGGGAGTGGGAAGATATGCCAGGAAGGGAATGGATTAAGTCCCAAGGGCCACTCAGCTTAAATGGGCAGTGGATAAAGGGTAACCCAGCTCCCTGGGACTCTCCAGGCTCCGTGGGCAGAGTCACTGGTAGAAAGGGTGTCACAGCATTGGAGATGGTCACCTGGTAGCAAGCAGGAGGAGAGTCCTGCTTCAGCCTTGAAAGGATTACTGGATCTCCCCAGAGGAGGCCCCAAGGAGACACAGGACACTGAGATTTCTTTGTGATTTCTCCCAGACGACTTGGCAGACTACAGGGCCTGTTTGTTTGCTTGAAACTGTGACATTTCACTTGCTAATGGGGCTCTGCTTTGCAAGGAGACGGGATGCCAAAGAGGACTGCAGGAGGGAGGCACCAGGCCCCCTGCTCCAGGGCAGGTCTCCTCGCTGCCGCCTGTCGCCAGGATGGACCGGGGCCACCAGTGCCAGAGGAGAGTCAGCCGCACCGGAGACAGGCGATGCTGTGAAGCCGTCTCTCCTCACTTGCTGACTCAGAACCTCCTTCTGTGCCAGCAGCACTAATGGAGAAGACTCGCTTCCTCCTCTCTCCCGGGCGCCAGAGCTGTGGTGCAACTGCCCCTGCGGCAAGGGGGCTGGGCACCCAGGTGGCACCTCAGAATCAGCAACAGAAATCACAAGCAGGGAGCACTTCCCTCCCCTGCAGGGTCGGGTGGTCCGCGCTCACTGCCAGGTTCTGAGAGTCGCCTTCAGGACTCTTTTGCCAAAATCATTTATTCAACAACCTCCTGTATCAGGGTCCCCATAGGAAACAGGAGCCACTCTCAACTTGGGTAATTTGAGGAGAGCTTAATTAAGGGACTCTTTACAAAAGTAAGGGTAGAGAGGGGGGCGGGGTAGGAAAACCACAAGGTCTGGTGTATTCCCTCAAAGCTAATCATAGCAGGCAATGCTACCCCCCTCGGCCCACATAGCAGAATCCAGAGACAAGGCTGTGTGGAGCTGACAGGAGCTGAGACCTTCAGTTGAGGAAGAACGCCAGCACGCCATGGGCACACAGGAAGAGGGCCTAATTCTCCTCCCTGCCATCCATCTGCTGCTGAGCTCCCACTGCCAAACCCAACCACTGAGGCAGTCCACACAGCTCAGCCTCCTGGGGCACAGAGCAGGGTGTAGGGGGAGTGGAAGGATCTGGGAAGGTCGATAAAGACATCAAACACCCTCCCCAATGCACCGGAGCCACTGAGATGGGATACTTGTTCTATCATGGCCAGTGCCCTCTCAAACGCCAACACATTCCGAGACAACAGTGTCCAGGAATTGAAAGGGAACACTGAGAGTCACAATGTGTTCAGCCATGAAGAAGGCAAGTGGAAGCCTCCCTTACACAGGACAAAGGTGTAATAGTAAGAACACAGGCACGAGCATCCTAGCCTGATTCGTTGGTCCATCCCAGCCTTGAATCACACGTTTCTGGCTCAAAAGGAAATCATGAGACCCTGAAATCCCCAGGGCATGTGGTTACCTTGAAGGGGAAAATAAGACATTTGGGGGCGAGCTATCTGAATCTGTGCCAGGAACCTGCCTGCTGACGCGTACACCCTTGCTTGCCAATAAATGCACACTCTAGCTTGCCGATAAACTCCATTCTTATCAAAAATCCATTCTTATCTGTCCTGCCTTGCAGAACCTGTTTCCCGGAATACTCCCATTTTACAGAGACCATAAACCATGAACCATAAGCAATCCCCGGAGGGGCTGGTGCCAGTGCTGGCAAGCCTCTGGGTGTAATCTCACTCCCCCCATCTCAACTCACGGGGGAAGTCTGATCCATATTTGGGGGACAAAGGAACTAAAGGGTATAAAGGGAAAGCTTCATCCATATTCATCACTCAGGATTTAGAGACTGACCCCCCTGAGTCACGGCACTAGTGCAATCTGCAATAAAGGCAACTTTCCTGAATATTCTCTGAATGCTCGGCTGGTTAATTCTCCCGCACCACCTGGCAGCTTATCTGCAACAACCTATTTAGAAAGGAAAGTGTAAAAGTATGTCCCATTATTCTGAAGTTTGGTGTCATTTGCACTGAGAATATACAACATTAAAAATGGGATTTAAGCCGAAACCGGTTTGGCTCAGTGGATAGAGCGTCGGCCTGTGGACTGAAAGGTCCCAGGTTCGATTCCGGTCAAGGGCATGTACCTGGGTTGCGGGCACATCCCCAGTGGGGGATGTGCAGGAGGCGGCTGATCGATGTTTCTCTCTCATCGATGTTTCTGACTCTCTATCTCTCTCCCTTCCTCTCTGTAAAAAATCAATAAAATATTTAAAAAAAAAAATGGGATTTAAGGAGTCTGATGAAATGATACATGGTCGTTGGAAGTTCAGTGTCTAAGGAAAATCTGCAGGATTAGTTGTCCGCATTCTGGTGGAGCTGGGAGAAGAATGGATGTTAGAAACTGGATGTACAGGAGGATATGGAGGAAACAGCAAGATTCTCTTCTGCTACCTTTGAGTGTTGTGGGAAGACAATAATGATTACAACACCCATCCTACCTGATTTCAGAAACTCTCAAACATTCCGTGTTTGGCTTCCACTTCTGTTACAAGGAACTTGAAGATAAATACTATGTGAGGCTCAAAAAAAGATGCTCTGACCAAATACTAATGGTGATTATGGAAAGTGTCACAGTTTTGTGTTTGTTTGTTTTTAATTCAAAGTCACATACAAACTTGATGACTCATTCTCTGCTTCAATTTAAAATTTCATGTCCTGGATTTCAAACCTAAAGAGCCATGCTTCATCATTTCAACTCTAGAATTAGCTCACTTAAAGTTTATTAAAAGAAGACAAATTTAACCAAATTGCTCAAAATAAGAGAATGTGAGGTGGTAGAAATCAGATTCAAATTAATTTAGATTGCCCATGCTTTGTACTGCTTTTATTCAATATATTACATTTTTCCTAATTGTTTCCTAATTGTTTGCTATCCCATGCACTGCTCATCTAAGGATCATTCTTCTTTGTCATCCATAACTATGGTGACCATATTTTCCCAAGTAAATATTAAAATTTACCACCTTGACCTGTGCTACACTGGAAAACACATGGTCACCATGGTTATGATACATACAGAGGTACAATAACCATAACAGCATCCACAATAATAGCCAAAAATAGCTTCTCGAAAGCCTCTCTTTAACCCATGAACCTGTTCTCCAGGAAACTTGATTCCTGTATGAGTGGTTCAGAGTAAGTTCACACAAATGGAGGCATTTGTCACTTCCCTTACACTTTCATCCTCCTGCCTCCCCTTATCCAACAACCACCCCTCTCCCATCCCAAAACAACATACAAATGTGCTGAACACAAACCAATACACTCCACTCTGCTCTCAAGTGGCACATTTTCTCCACTGTGGTCATTGTATGCGAGCAACAGTGTTATTTTCAGAGTGGTAAGCCACTTTGCTGAGACAGCTGAGATCACGATCAGTCAGATAGGCCCCTCCCTTTTCAGTCTTTCCTCTTTTCTCCAGTCCAATTGATGTTCAAGTCTTCGCAGATATAGTCTCTGCCTAAGACCCAAATTAGTAATAGGAGGCACTTGGAGAGCCATATGCTGTCTTGTGTGGCTGTAGAGTGGCTTCTAGAGGAGAAACATGACTGAGCCCTATTGAGAAGGGGGAATTGATCATTCTCCATCCATTGGGTTTGTAGTTGGATATAAGGCCAAAGACTTTTGTTACTTTCCCTGTAGGTCATGGGGAGCTATCACAGGTTTTGAAGCAGGGATGCAAATTAATCAAAGCCCACTTTGTTGGCAATGTGGAAGTTGAAATTGGGAGGGCTGGGGAGAGAAACTGCAGGTGGGACACAGGTGAGAGAAGAAGAGAGTCTGACTAGAGCAGTGGCAGTAGATAATGAGACAAAAATCGTGAATATTTGAAAAGAAAATGTTTCAACATAGTCAAATGCTGTAGAGAAGGCAAAGATAATAAAGGTTGTTTTTTTTTTAATTTAGATATTTGACTTTGAGGTTGGTGTTAAGAAACCTAAAAGGATGTAACCTCTTTTCTCAGGAAACTTTCACTCTAATTGAGAAGCCCGAAATGTCACTGAAAAGTTAAAGTATCTAGAACACAATTTAGTGTCTATGAAATATTTGTTAAATGACTAAGAAGATATTCTTTCATCTTTTTTTCCTTCTCACCTCTTACACATTTTTTCTTCCTAGAGACCTGCCTTTTCTCAGATAACAAAAGGTTGCCACAAAAATCAAGATTTTAGTTTATGAGTTCCCTTAACTTAAAGATATTTCTCTTTCTTTGGGTTAGTTTAGGCCTCATGTGCCATGTGGTAGGTTTCATTTTATTTTAAAGGCCATTCCACTGAAAAGAAAATGGACTGGAGGAAGAAAGATAAGAGATTCTTTTACCCCTTTTCTGGTCAGTTTAAGGTGCCATCCCATCTTCCAAAGAATGAGTATTTAGGCAAATTCTAACTCTGCTGAAACAAAAACACAAATATGCAGCTACACACCAAATCTTTTCCCAAAAATACTAGGGTTAGAACTGGGTGGTCAGCTGAATTCTTGGAAGGCATAATTCCTCAAAGGTGATAAAGAGATTCTTTTACTCCTTTTCTGGTCAGTTTAAGGTGCCATCCCATCTTCCAAAGAATGAGTATTTAGGCAAATTCTAACTCTGCTGAAACAAAAACACAAATATGCAGCTACACACCAAATCTTTTCCCAAAAATACTAGGGTTAGAACTGGGTGGTCAGCTGAATTCTTGGAAGGCATAATTCCTCAAAGGTGATCCCAGGCTCCTCCGGGAAAAGATAATAAAACTCTTGCTTAAATTATTTGCAATTATGCACAAAATTCAGAATTGCTCAAGGTGTATGTTACTAAACCATGAGTTTAATTCTAAAAAGCACACAGAAACAACCCAAAAAGAAACAAATCTGGTTGTATACTATAAAGCAACTATCAAATATCACAAAACCCTCTCAGTCCTCTGTTCTCTACCAGAAGCCTCATTTCACTGAAATACCCCCAAGCCACTCTGTGGAAATGTTTGACTTGTCAACAAAGGCGCAAACAGTAACCAGAGTAGACAAAGAGAAATTGCGTTCAGACTTACAGGTTTATATATAGAGTGGCCAGACATTCTTTTCCTTATTTCGCCCTTTGCACTCGCATTCTCTAGATCATGTGTCTAATTGCTATGTACCAGTATGCTCAAGTGCGTCTGAATAGAATAGGCTGCCTCTGTTAAGACCCAGATTGTTCTCCCCTGGTTTCTTGGTAGTCTTCCCACCCTCTATTACTAGCATAGTGGTGGGTTTGGGGTTCGTTCCTCAGCAACATACACTAAATTCCATCCAGAGCACTTATTGGCCTGGCTTTGTTGGCATCTTTCCACGTGCGTCTGCATTCCCATAAGGGTAACATCTTCATCCCTTTCCATTTCCCCTTTCCATTTCCTATGGTTTTCTCTGTTTCTGTTCTTTGGCCAACCCTCCCTGCAGCTACATGTGTTTTCAAATCTTCCCTGTGTTTTTAAATTATCCTGGTATTCTTAGCCTTTGGGCTTGCAGGACTTATTCAAACTCTCTCATCTTTCTTCTGCTGCCTTTCCAATTATTTCTGGGTCTCATTTTGCATGGTCTACCCATAGCTTCATTTTTAGTAAAATTTATTTTCTCAACAGTGAAATGCTTTACCAGGATACACGCAGCACAAATTCAGAGTCTTTCAGATGAGTGCCTCCCACCGCCCCACCGCCCCCTCTTCCCCACTGCCCCCCGCCATCCATTTGCTTCCAGGCTGCATTGTGTCACTTCTCCAGAGTTCTAGTATCTCCTTTTGTCACTAGTAACATAGACCACATTCCCCTATCAGAAAAGGTTTCCAGGATTGGGAAACTTATGCTAAGAGTGACACTGTATCAATGGCAAGTGACTGCATCTCCTCTTCTAGCATCTTACATTGCTTGCCTCCTCCATAACCTCTTCATTCCTCCCCCAAAGACTTTCTGAACCTTGTACCAGGGACATACACACACCAAACAGATTCACACTAGAACCCTGCTAATGAAAATTAACCAGTAATTATCCTCCAATCCACATGGTCCTCACTGTCTTCTTCTTGGATTTGATGATCAATAGTCAAACATGTGAGTTCAGTTATTTAGGATTCATCTTCCTTCTCTTCTTTGTGAGCTGACACATCTTGATAAGAGCCTTTATCAGTAGGGACAGTTTTGATATCTCTATGATTACAGTCAGTATAAGATCACATTTAGCTCCAAATAAGTTTTAGTTCAAAACACAATATCAACCAGAGAACTTGTATGCATATATGCATAACCCATGGACACAGACAATAGGGTGGTGAAGGCCTGAGTTCGGGGGAGAGGGGGGATGGCTAAAAAGGGTCAATGGGAGAAAAGGCAGGGAATATGTAATACTTTCAACAATAGAGATTTTATTTAAAAAAAATAAATAAATTTAAAACAAAATATTTAAATGCCACAAAAAGTAGATTTATGGATCATTCTGTAGATTTATGGATAATTCTCTGCTGATGATAACACTATGGACGTATTCTAAGATATTCCTATCTTTAAAAAAGGACTATAAAAACATTCATTATAAGATGCCAATTTGAACTCATGCATTAAATTGCCTTCCTTCCTATATTTCCACTGAAATAGACAAAGAAAATTAAAATGAGGGAGTACACATCTATGTCAGCCCTCAAAAACAAAAACCACAGGAAAAGTTGTGACAAATATTTCACAAAAATAGTTGTGACCTTTTTAACTAGGAAAATATGAAATAACAAAATTGACTCAAGAAGAGGTAAGAAATATGAATAAGCTAATACCATCAACGATACTAAAAATACCATTGAAATACTGTCGAATTATAAAAGACACTTGGCCTAAGAGGTTTTATAAACCTTCAAGAAGCAAGCAATACTAATGCTATTTACTCTGAAAGAGACTAAAAAAGAGATCAAAATTTTCCAATTCAACTTTAAAAAATAACTAGCATAACCCTGGCACCAAAAACGTGGCAAATGCAGCAGAAATCTAAATCTATAGACCAACATTACTTAGTCATGTTCCCACAAATCATTTAAAGAAATATTAGCAAATTAAACCAGCAACATGTTTTAAAAATAAAAAGCCATAGCTGTGGTAAATTAAAGATGACTCCAAATTCTTTGCTATTCTTCCCATTGGAGCCTAATTCTCTTCCACCTGAATCTGGGCTGACATGGAAGCCAAATAAGTTGTAGGAAGTGCAACTACTCTGAAGTCATTGTACCAGGAGAAGCTCAAGGGACATGGAGAGTCACTACAGGATGAGAGGTCATGTGGAGCAAGAGAAAGAGGCCAAGGGGCACCCAGGCTGCAGACATTAACTGAAGAACCAGATCCTTCTGCGTCCACCTCCCAGGTGATACCATGATGATCAGTAATAAACCATCCACTGAGCTCTTCCCCAGTTCATGGGCCACAAAACTATGAGCAAAATGAAATTTTTGAGGCAGATTGTTATGAAGCAATAATAATCAAAACAATAACCAAACACCTTTCATTCCAGGAATACAAGACACTTTTCAACACTAGTAAATTAATCAAATTTAATAAATCAAAGGAGAAAAAGTGTGTGATCATCTATACAATGCTAAAAAGATATTTAAAAAATTGAAATGTACTCTTGATTTTAAAAGGAGCTCTGTGGACTATGAATATGTTAATACTTTCTGGACATAACTTGAAAAAGAAAAGTTCTCAATCCAATTACTAATATTATATCTAAAGATAAAACAATAATGAGAAATAAGAGGCAACCACCCGCTTTTTAACATCATTCTAAAGTGCTTGGAATTAGCCCAGCCAGGGTGGCTCAGTGGTTGAGCGTTGACCTATGAACCAGGAGGTCACGGTTCCATTCCCGGTCAGGGCACATGCCCGGGTTGCAGGCTCAATCCCCAATGTGGGGCATGCAGGAGGAAGCCAATCAATGATTCTCTCTCACAAATGATGTTTCTATCTCTCTCTACCTCTCTCTTCCTCTCTGAAATCAATAAAAAATATATTTTTTTAAAAATAATAATAATTTAAAAAATAATAAAGTGCTTGGAATTAAAATTTATAAAAAGCATATATTGAAAATATTGAAAAAGAGGAGGCAAAAGTATAAAATTATTAGTTGCTCATTTGATTGTTGCTGATTTGATTGTGCAATTGGAAAACCTATAAAAACAACTACAAAATAGAACTAGTAAAAAGTTTGGCTGGGAGGCCACTTGAAAGAGTAAAATATTTTAAAAGCAATAGTTTTCTTATATACCCTAAATAAACAGCTGGAATAATGGAAGAAAACTATTTACAATTGGTGTACAAATAATAATATAATAATGCTCTGGACCTAGGAATTAAGTTAATAGAAATATATAGGATCAATATGAGGAAAATTATAAAAATTATACTGAGACAAAAAAGAAAACTTGAATAAACAAATAAATAATACTGTGTTTCTAGGTGAAGTTACTCAATATTATAAAGATTTCCATCAAAGTAATCTGTAAACTCAATGCAATTGCATTTAAAGTTCAATGGAACATTTTTAAATTGACAAAAGTATCATAAACCTAGAAAATAAATATGTAAGGAAACCTAGAATATGTTTAGCAATATGGAATTGGTTAAGAAAATTATAGTACATCCCAACAAAGCAACACTTTGTAGTCACTTGAAATGTTTGTGTAGCTATAAATTATTAGCTTGAAAAAATTATCACAAATATTAAATTGAAAAAGAAAATATGTTTAGTGTTAGCCACTTGAGTAAATTAAATTAACAAACAGAAAAATAAAATATTAAAACTATACACTAAAATATCAATAACTACTATCTCTAAAAAATTATAGGTTCTTTAAATTTTGCTTATATGATCTTTCTAATTTTTTACTAAGGAACATGTTATTTTTGTGATTTAAAATAAGAAGTATGTGCATATGTCTTAAATATACCCACTGTAGACCTGACATCCTTGAGTTTACCTCAGCCCTTCTTGAATCCCATCATATTCTGACCTAACCACTTCTTGGAATAAAGACTTTGATTATTTCACTATAAATATGGAAAGCCACACTTTCTTTTGTTTTCAAACTACCTTCAGCATGTGTCCTTTACTCTTATTTTCTGAGTTGTTACCTGATTCATTCCCTTCATGACACTAAAGTTCTGATCACATCCCACTTCACCTTCATCTTTCCAGATTGAGAGCATTAAGTAGTCAGCCATCCTCATAAACAAGCACTCATTTGCTCCATCTCTGTTTTTACTACATCATTAAAATGGCCACATGGCCAGAATTGAGCCATATATTCCCTATTTATTTTTCCCTTACTTCCACTGTATAAGAATTATTCCCCCAGTGCAAAATATCATCCTAAATGTAATTTATAAGTGTATTTATTGAGCCGAATATGTGTATGGATTACTTCTACACTCCCCACTGGGAAAGTAGAATCTCTCCTTGGGTCAATTTCAGTGACAACATCTATAACACTATAGCTTTTTACCTCCCAAATAGACATGGATTTGTCTAGACTGCACACATGGATCTGTGTCCAAATTCACAAGGCAGGCCTTTGTGAATCAATAAGTGCTATCCTTGTGTCATTTTTCTTGCTGTCAAAGTGTCATAGTAAAAGAAAAAAGGTCCCAACTCAGCCTGCGTAAATTGTTAATTTTAGGCTCTTCTCAAATTACCCTGTGATGTGTGTGTTTGCACTCGCACATACACACGGAATGTCTAAACTGGACTAATCAATGTGCAGCGCCACCAGGGAGAAATGGAAAATCTACTCTTTGAATTTGAATAGAAGAGGCTGCAGGTGGGGAGAAAACAGGGCAAGAGCAAGCAGTGGGCAAACATGCAGAATTGAGGCAAGGAGTCAAAGAACACAACTCAGCTGCTAATCAAGCACTCACCTAAACATAACAGCTCCTGCCTGGAGAAGTCCAGGTTGCCTGGACAGCTGCGAGCCATTTGATTGTCAGCATCAGACTGCACACACAGACCAGTGACAAGTTCACTCTTCTCTGCTGCCATTTAATGTCACATGGGAAAGGAATATTGATCTCACTTCTCCTTCATCTCTTGTCACCCCAAAATGCCACAGACTCTCAATACAGATTCATTCTTCTCCACTTCATCTTACACACCAGTGTCAGAGTGATAAGTTTAAACAAAGCTATGTTGTCACTTTTCTGGCTTTTTAAAAAAAAGCTATTTCTTGGTCCCTATTGCTTCCTAGGCAAGCCTTTCAGAATAGAGCAAAAATCCCATCATATGGCACATGAGGTCCTTCTGAACCAGGTCCAGCCACCCCTCCAACTCACATTATCCCAGCTCCCAAGTTCTTGCCTCCTCCAAGAAGCCCTCCACTTTCCTCTACAGGCCCTTCTGTGTGGCATCTTCGGCCTCCTATCTCTACTTGTCCAAATATCACTCACCCTATCTCTACTTGTCCAAATATCACTCACCCTTCTTTAAGACCATCCTCCCCAGTTGTCCCAACTGGGGACTAAATAATCAACTTTTCCTCTTTTCCTCTCTATTCTCAAAGGGCTTTTGGTGAACCTAAATAAATCCCTTAGCACAATAATAAAACAATAAGAACCTACAGAGCATTCATTAAACATTGGGTACGGTGCTAGTTGACTAAATAATCAACTTTTCCTCTTTTCCTCTCTATTCTCAAAGGGCTTTTGGTGAACCTAAATAAATCCCTTAGCACAATAATAAAACAATAAGAACCTACAGAGCATTCATTAAACATTGGGTACGGTGCTAATTCCCTTAGCACAATAATAAAACAATAAGCACCTACAGAGCATTCATTAAACATTGGGTACGGTGCTAAGTGCTTGTTTTAATAACAGATCCTTAAGTTGTAGGGAATGGAAGCTTGCTAGAACCAGGAAAAGGGGGATGTGTTATATGTAACAGCTCAAGAAACCCAGGGCAAGATATACAATCAGGCTTCCAAAGGGACTGGAAAGTGATCAGAAATCCCTTTCTCCCACTCCTCTCCTTCGTTCCCTCTCTCCCTCTCTCTTTCCCTACCTCTCTTTCTCCCCTTCCCCCCATCTCTCCTTCCCTCTCCCTCTCCCTCTCTCAGCAATGCCTCTTCCCGCACTCCCACCAACACCAGCAGCCACTACAAACCATATAAATAACGCAACTTCTATTTAGAAGTGGTGAGTGAATATTGTTTATGTGTGAAGATCATTATGTATAAAAATGATTGTTGGAAAAAGAGCAAAAGTAGGTTATTTGTATCGGGTGAACACATCTTATTTAATCAAATCTAAGACTCCATTGATTGTGAGACACACGTCCATTTTATGTATCATTAAGAGAGAAAAAATGCTACCTTTTATCATCATTAAGAAGCAATTGTAAGATATATCCTTACTTTTACAGATGTTAAAGTATTAACCAATGTGATTCTTGATTAAATATTATATATAGAAAATAAAATATAAGCCGTCTTTGTACAGCACGTAAGAATCAAAAGGAGAGGTTATTTACAACATTTTCCAGGGAGAAGCCCAACATGACCTGCTTACTATTACATAGGATCCAGCAGCTGGGGTTCAGATCTGAAGCTGTCAGAAACCACATTAACTCACCTCAAAGATGACATCAATGACAGGAAGTCAGTAATTAAAAACATTTGGGGTCAGTCCATATAGACTATCCAGAGAAAACCTGCAAAGAGCTTGTCACAGGTCTCTTATACTAAAGCAGGGGAAAGGTCCTCATTTTCTATTTCCTGACCTCTGGTGAAACTCAGCTCAGGAGTCCAGCTGTTCAGGCAAAGGATGACCTTCAACCTCACTACCAAGGTGGGCATTTCCCTCTCCACTGCTCTTGCTCCCCTGGGTAACTAGGTGGTAGGCCAGGAGAACGATGACTAATATCCACCTCAGCCTCTGCTCCTTGCTGCTGTCAAGGCCAGTTATCACACTGAGAATTAGGAGAACAGCTAACAACCCTTCACAGCCCAACTCTCTCCTTAAAATAGTTTTATTCTCACTCAATATTGCTTCTAAGATCCATCCATGCTGTTGCATCTACCTGTGATTCATTCATATTCACTCCTGCATACTATGCTGCCATGTGAATGCTCCACAATTTATTTACCTGTCCTCCCATCAATGGCCATGTGGTCTATTTCCTTTTTCTTTTCTTTTTTCCTGATGTGAAGAGATGTTCTATAAGTGACACATGCAAATGTTTCTCTAGAGTATATACCTAGAAGTGGAATTGCAGGGTCTTAGACTACATGCATATTCAGATTCACAAGATAATGCCAGATTATTTATCCAAAGTGGTGTTCCAATTTACATTCCTACAAGAGATATATAAATACCCATTACTTTAAGTTTCACCAACAACTTGAGATTGTCAGACTCCTTAATTTTTGCCCATCTAGTAGAATGAAGAAAACAATGTACAGTATATCATTTTCATAGAGTTCCAAAATAAACAACTCCAAATAAATTGTTTAGGTGTGCATATACTTATAATAAAACTATATTAAATGCAAAGGAATGATAAATATATAATTTAGAACAGTAATTACCTCTAAAACAGGCAGGGAATTGTGGGGCTTTTTTCAAATAATACATAATAAAATAATGTTTTTAATTGCTTTATACTCTGTTTCTACAACACTGAAATATTGCTGCAAGAGGCACCTTGGAAATTACATCCTTACAGCCTCATCATCAAAAGGGGGGGGGGGGAGGAGTTCTTCCCTTCTAGCTCCAGATAAGAAAAATCTCAGGGAAGGACTCTGATTGGCCCAGATCAGATAATATGTCCATCCCTGAACCAATCATGGTGGTCAAGGGTAATAAGTACTATGATTGGTCTGTCTTTTGTCTACCTCTGTGGCCAGAAAAATAGAGTAAGTTGCCATAAAATGTAGGGTGGAGCCAAATGAAAAAACAAAGCATGACAAAAACTTTAAGAAGTTTTAATGTCATCAACTTCTAAAAGCCATACAAATTATATATGGCAGAACAGGGATTCAAACCCAGATCTATATGTCTCTGGGGCCTGGGCTTTAACCCCTTTAATTCCAGCTTCTGCTATATTAAAATATTATAGGTTTTCTCTAGTGTTATTCCAGAATTTTCTTAAAGTCTGGGACCTTGTCTTATTTATCTTTGTCCTTCCAGCTCTTAGAAATACTACCTGGCACTTTTTAGGTGTTTTGTGGAATTAATTAAATCTCCAAACTACAGATTGCTTATTTGAACATATTCTTATATCAACATGGATGTGACCATTTCTAAGACCAGCTGTGTAGGTCTTGTGCTCAGAAGAGAACAGATGGAAATTTGAAGAGTGGGAGGAGGTGGAACATTTTAATTTCAAGAACATTTTAGCACCACAAAAATCAAAAGGTAAATAGAAATACTAGAAATCTTTTACTGAAAGCAAAGTTGCCTGATGATCAAAAGTGAGCATAATAAGATTAGCTATCACAAATTTTTCTTACTGAGAAAATGATGACTACCCAGAGTTGTTATTTCTACTACATTTTTTGTATAAACTCTTTGGAAAGAAAAGTGGGATTGGGTGAAACCAAAGGGGAACCTTTCCTTTGACAATATCATTAGAATTATTATAACAAAAGGTATTCATGAGATCACTTGCAATTTTTTTTTAATTCATGTTTTAAATCTTTTGGCAATAATTACCAGTTTTCTGCTTCTTTCCACTTTCCCCAGCTATGATGTGAAGGTATTGTTCAAGAAATGACCTTTATCTTCATTTATTTTTATTTGGGTCATGTTGGTTTCCATTGTTTGTCTTCCACAGAATCATGTCATTTGTTTCCTGGTATTTGTCTTTTATGTTCCTTTGTGAAGCCTAAAATAAAACAAACAAAAAAAATCATTTCTTTGTTAAATACTGTATTTTCATTTCTCACTATTCATTTTGTCTTGAATTGGAATGCTTCTAGTCTCCTCTGGACTTTGGATCTACATATTTAAACTTTTTATCTTCGTTTTAGTCTTTCAACCCTTTTGTTCTCCTTTGTTTCACAGAAAATACTTCATTTTCAATGACTCACCATTGTATTGCTTCCCTGGCTTACATAGCCATTAAGTTGAAATAGTCTATTAATTTAGAGTTGTGTTATGCTGTCTTGATTCAGGCTGCTTCTAATTTTGCTGAAGGATCTGTATGTGGCTGCAGTTAATTTATTTTTAAACATTTTCTTGCTTTCCCTCTGTCCTCTTTTTTGTATTATCCAATCTGATATCCACCCAAGCATTATACTCTGATCCAAATTTTGCCCATTCCAAATTTCAACTTCTTTTTTTCCCTCCTATTAGACTGGCTTTGTTTGTAATTATTATCCAGGTACCCACAGGCTAATTTCACCAGAGGCCGTAACACTGGTGTTTATTCAGGTGATTCTGAAGTTTTGTCCTACATTTACTGGAAAAAAGGAGAGGGGAAAAGAGGAGAGAAATTGAAAGTAATAACTGGTTCAGTCTTGAAACCAAATATTCCCTGTTGCGTATGTACACTGTTGGGATTCTCTAGGCCCGTATTTAATCCTCCAATTGCTTTGCCTGTATTGACTTGAACAGGGAGTAGACTCAAAATAGGAATAGAAGACCTCAGAACCCTGACTCAAAGCTTCTGGTCCTTTGCCCTAATCCTTATCCCTAACCTCTCACTTAGCAAGCATTGGGTCCAAATCTGTCTTTGTTCGTTGGGTAAAAGAAAGGCTTTCCCTTTCACCTTCTCTCCAGTCTAGTTGACACAAGCAAAAGAGAGGATCATCTAGCTGAGCCCTGAAAGTTTTTTTTCCAGATGGCATTACAGCCATGTCACAGGTGCAAGATCTTCTTAACTCACAGAAAGCCATGATGCAGGGAGCAGAGAAGAGGTGTTTTGTGCAATTAATTAAATCTCCAAACTACAGATTGCTTATTTGAACATATTCTTATATCAACAAGGATGTAGCCATGTCTGAGACCAGCTGTGTGGGTCTGGTCAAATGCATGGGACTAAGAGTTCATCCTATCATGTATCAGAGAGAGTAGGTCCTTGAGAAGATCCAAGCCCTACCATGGCCCTCTCTGTGCTACCCTCCAGATGTCAGATTCCTATGATTACAGCCTCAAGCAGCATGGCTGCCTGTCAAAATGTGGCCTCGGTTATAAAGAATTGGTGTTACACCACTATCTTAATTATGAAAGGGGACAGAAATAGAATGTTGGGGAACCAGCTAGTATTGTAAGAAATATTAATCATGCTCTATTAACCATGATTGTTTTATTCTGATTAAAGAAGGCACTTCTACCCTGGCTGGAGCTGACCTGGAGATGCAGCCCTGCCTCCCCATTTGAAGCTGCCTATTGTCATGGGAAGGTGAACAAAGATTTGTTATAGAAACCAGAGACACCAGCCCTCTGAAGATCCGCAGCCCTTTTTGCACACCTGCAGGCCTTTGCAAACCTCCAGCCTGCTTCCCTGTTAATTGCCCAGCTGGCACTCCCTTTTGCTATTTCCCCATGTAACCCCAGTCCTTGCACATCACTAAGCCCTAGTCCTTTTGCATATCTGTAAACTGCCCATTTGCCTACTTTTCCTTTGTAGCTCTACCTATATAAGTAGCTGGCTTATGGGGGGCTGGAGAGCAGATTTTTGTGGATGACCTGCTGCTCTCCCATACTGCCTGCAGTATTGGAATAAACACTCATATATGATTCAACCCTGTCTCTGCTTAATTGGCTCCAGTAGTGACAGGCAGCATGGACCCATTGTTTGTCTGGTTACAATGATAGCATAAGGCAATGCATTCTCTGCTTCAGGTATGAGAATAGTAGCAAATTTCAGAATAAAATCTCCAACTAACTGCTTTTCCCGCATGCCTTGTGGATGCATATGAAGGCCTATGGGAAAACAAAAGAACATGACATCACAGAGCTCCAGCTACGTGGCCCTGATAGAGTAGGAGAGCCCCTGAGGCCTTCTCAGTAGGCATCAGACTTCAGTGGAGGTTGGATTAGACTGTTGCATGCAGTCTGCCTTCTTGTCACAAGAGTTTCCACTGTCACTCCTGCCATGATTCATTGATCCAAGTCTGGAAATCCCAGGTACAGGACCAAATCTCACAGAAAACCATGAATGTGCCCCTAAGTCTTTTCCAGGCAAAGCTAATATTTCCTGTTGGTTAGAGCAGATGCCAATGAGGCCAAAGCTTGGGCAATTCTTGAGCCAGTTTCCCACAGGGGAAAATTCTACTCCGAGGTTAAAGACTAAATGTGTAAGCCTACCCAGACATCTTGCAACTAAGAACATAATGAAGTCAGTTAATTTTCTGTTTAATTGTCTACTGTGTTACAAGGGAGACTGTCACTTTAAATTGTGTCAGAAGCAGACTCTAAAGAAATCAGTTGCTGGAACAAAATAGCCAGGGGCTACAGAAAATAGATATGAAAAAACTCCTAAGAAACCAGGAAAATCAGAAACGCTTCCTATGGCTAGAGCAAGCCAGACGTGGGCTAATTTGAGTCTCTCTACGTGCTATAAATGCAAAGGAAATGTTATGTGCTTCTTGGTAGCTTCTAAATTCAGGGATGAGAATCTGAATTAAAGAAATATCAAAGGCAATTGCTAAAGGTGACACTAAAGATGGTTAAGAGAAGCTAAATCTCATCTCTTCTTACTGGAAACTATCTCCCTGGAAACAAGCTCAGGACGTCCTCACACCGATAAAGGAAGTGGGACACGTGAGAGAAACTGCCAGTGAGCTGAGACCAAGATAAGAGGGGGTACCACACGGACAAAAAAGTTATCGTATTCATTGTTTACGGGAGTGTACATTGATACCTTTCTGGAAAGCACTTTAGAAATACATTTATTTAAATCCTTCAAACTACTATACAGATGTGCCCAGAAAAATGGCTATACACTTTAACAGCTGATTTCTATTACATTTTGAAAATGAAATGTATTTTAATAAACACTGCCCTTTATAATTATTCAAAGTATATATACTAGTACATTTTGGGGGGACACCATATATATATATGACTTCTATTTGGTCTTATATTGAAAGATATAATAGGCTAACAGAGACTTTTCATGTTGCTCCCCAAATTGGTGACCAAACCAAGAACAAGTGACAAAGACACCAAGCTCATCCTAAAGAAAGAGAAAGTGAGAAGAGGAGGCAGCTTTCTAGGACAGAGGGTCGAACTGGCTCAGCTACATACCCCTGCTAACACCTCTGCAGGTGATTCCAGCAGACAACTGTGGGATACAGAGGATTAGGGACAATCTTCTCATGACTCATTGCTACAGTTGTGGTTGGGAGGCCATCTGAAAATGCTCCTCTCAGATTTCCCACTGCAGGGAGCGTAGCCCACTGCCCAGCTGCTGTGCACTGAATTCTGCCACCACATTTGAGCCAAGAGCAGGCTTTCCATGGGCTGCTGCCCGATCAAGTATGGAGCACAGAGGAGATACCCTGGCAGGACCATTCCTGAGAGCCTTGGTGGACTTTCTGAGAACTGCACTGAAATCTAAGACTTCCTTCCCTGCCTCCTTCACAGGGTTCGCAACCAGCATCACAGTCTGGTGGCGCTCCCAACCTTCTCCATCCCCCATCCCTTTCCTCTCACAAGCATTTCCTCCAATAAAGCCCTTGTACATCTAACCCCATTTTGTCATCGGCTTCTCTGAGGACCTGTACTAACACAGAGTCACTCCTCCCACCTACAGAACTTGGAACCCGGTAAGAGAACCATTCACAGAGATTGGGGGTGCTAGCAAAAAGAAAAAAAAAGTAGATTGGAATGTCATTCCCAAGTTGGAAATACATTTATACAGTAAACTTACTGATTGGGCTTCAATACCTATTTTAGCATCAGGACAAGAGAATTGCAAAAAGATGGGAAATGCAAAAAAAAAAAAATGGGAAGCCATGGGACTGTGTACTCTCCTGGGGAGTTAAACGCACACACAGGCACACAGACTCACATTTGTCTTCTAGGTAGTTAGTGTATATGAGTCTCCCTGGGGCAAATGGACATGCAGCATGTGATGAATTTGAATGGGGTTGCCTGTACCCACACATGGACTTAAACTACTCGATTAGAAGGGTGATAGGAGTTCAAAGTAAGGGGCCCTGCTGCCAATTGCACAGTTGTGAAAGGACGTGTGCAAAGCTGTAATAAGGCCCCTGCAAGGGAGCAGGAGTACCTTGTAGAAGATGATGGCAGTACCTGGCTGACAGCCAGGGTCCTGGAACCTCAGTCCTACAACCACCCTTCCTCCCACACAGCCTGCCAAGAGCCTGAATGGGTTTGAAAATGGGCTTTCCCAAGACCCTCCAGATAAGTACCTAGTCAGCCAAATCCTTGAGTTCAAGACCCTGAACAGAGGACCTAATTGAGTCATGCCTGACTCCTGACCTACAGAAACTATGATATAATAAATGTTGTTTCTTGTTTTTGTTGTTGTTGTTGTTTGTATAGTTGGTTTTGGTTGTTTGTTTTTGTTTTAGAGAGAGAGAGAAAGGGAGAGGGAGAGATAGAAACATCGATGAGAGAGAATCATTGATCAGCCACCTCCTGCACACCCCTCACTGGGGATCAAGCCTACAACCCGGGCATATGCTCTAACTGGGAATTGAACGGGCGACCTCTTGGTGCATGGGGGGTTGATACACCACTGAGCAACACCAGCTGGGCTAATAAACATTATTTTAAGCCACTATGTTTGTAGTCATTTGTAATGCAGCAAAATAATAGAAAACTAATACAAGGAGATTCAACACAGCATACATTTGATAGCAGTAATTGAAGAAAAGTAAACCACTTTGTATGTCTTCCAAGTTCACAATGCTTAATAAACTAATTACAAAAGTTTTATTATCAAGTTTGCCTTGTATTACCAAATGAATATATTCAAGTATTCATAAATATATTATTTATGGTACAATGGAGTGACTTAAAATTCAAAATCATCTCTTACCTCAAATTATAACTGTTTATAACCAACCTGATCATTTACTACAGTGTTCTTTTTAAACTACCACTTAGGTGTCTCATACTTAAATTTACGGCGTAATATTTAAAATGTCAACAATCTCCATAGTTACTGAAGGGAGGCAGGAAAGCAAATAGAAGGTGGTCAATTACTGAGCTGGCCAGAGCTTCACAAGAAAACACAGCTGGTTTCTTTATGCAGGACATCTCCAGGGAGGCCATGTGGAACCCCATGGAGGGGCACAGGAAGCAGAATGTATCCTCAGGTCCTTTCTATTTCCTGTCTCTACACTGCTGGTGTGATAGTATAACCCAACCTCTCCAGCCACTGGGAGAGTGAGATCCCATGCCACTTTGCAATGATTCTTCTGAGCCTGGACATGGTAGACAGGGCAAGGGGCAGGGTTGGTGCAGTCCTTGCCCACTGAGCATAATGGAGCTGAGCATGCAGGGCCCTCACCTGGGGAGGCTGGGGCAGCTGACAGTGTTAAGAGATGAGGGAAAGGTGGTGGCCAAGGGTTCTCCATTGAGTAAGTGGCCAGGGCCCAGAAGGTGGAGCCAAGCACATCTGGAAAGGTGCATTAACTCGGACCTCACAGCCCCAAACCTGAGGCTTGCGCAGCACCACCCTTCCTCCCACGCTATTATCTTGACAACCAGGTAAGAGAGAATGGACCCGCTCCCCCATTGCTTATAAGAAACAGAAACAGCTACTTCTTTTTTTTTTCCTCATCATCCTTAATTTTGGGTTCCCCCATCTGGTTTGCATTTCTACCCAGAAGGCTCTTGATGCCCTTATTTCCAAACCCTTCTCTGTACAAGAAGCTATTTCTTTCCCACCGATTTTTGTAATCCATTCTGGAAAACACACCCAGAGCCCCTGGGCTTCCGTCCATTCTGCTTTTCATTATTGCAATTGCAGTGTGGTTAAACCAGTAATGTCGAAACTGTGTGTGTGTGTGTGTGTGTGTGTGTGTGTGTGTGTGTGTGTGTGTGTGTGTGTGTTTGCAATGCATTCTACTCCAAGGTTTGATGGAGGGGAGGGGGGTGTTAAACACACACAGGCTTCTTGTCTGGGTGGTGCACAATTTGGACAGAGATATGATGACATCTCTTGGAAAGGAGAAAGGGAGAGGAAAAGCCTGGGTCTGAAGTACAAACCTTCCAATTTCAAAGTGGGAAATATTTCAAAACTAGTTGCACTAGACCCTTATGTACAGGGGATAAAACCTTCTGAGGAGTATAAAACACTAAAAAGTAAGCCATTAATAAATACATTTTTCCCACAGATAAACCTGGCTTTGACTGCTTTATCCAAGGACTTCTTTTGACATTTCTGGGATTCTTGCATTTATATTCAAACTCATCAAAAGCTGTCCCCAAGTAACCACACAATCACTTCTTGAGGTTTTTCTTCTCTCCTCTTGATTAGTTTTTCTCTTCAGACCTTTGGCTGACTGTTTTGCTACTGTTACCAGGACTGAAATTCCTACCAGAGTTAAAAGAAAGAGCCAGGAGTAGCAATGCTGTGTTCTCACGGGTTTGTTTGTTTTTTTCACCCCAAACAGGAAAGGACCACTTATGGATTGATCTCCTCATCAGAGAACCATGTCACCCAATCGCCCTGCTCTGCAACTTGCCACAAGATTGATGGTAAACATAATGCATATGAAAATGAAGGAGGAAATGTATGCAAAGCTTCAGTGGTGGTGTAGGGGGCTGGAAACGATGTTGTGCAGTACATCACTTCATCAGAATTTCTCATTTTCAAGACATTGACTCTAAAATTACTGCAGTCGTAGTGTTTAATGTTCCTGTATTGGGATTCCAGGGTTTTAAAAATGATTTGAAGTCAGAAAAGCAAGGCTGACTTATTTGGATCTATGCTGTAGTGTGACAAAAAAAAATTTAAAAAGAATTGCTATGAACACACACACACACACACACACACACACACACACACACACTTACAGTGAGGTTAATACTCTATCCACTGGAATACAAAGAAGGTTGCCAATAAATGAAGAAACTAAACATAATCATAGACTAATGAAGCTTAAGTTGCAATGCCCTGGAAGGGGGCCTAGGTTTTTATAAAATTTTCAAAAATCAGCTATTTTAACGAAAATGGTTAAGTTCCTCTCTCTCTCTCTCCACCACCACCACCCCCCCTTGTCCCTCCAATTTCCCTTCTGTACTTGATGGTATTACACAGGCTATGAGCATCTGGGAGATCCAGCCAAGAGAAAGTTGAGTTGAGGAATGTTTCCTTTGGGTTTAGAAGTAAAAAATATTTAGGTGGTTCTCAGTCACTCCTGTGTTAGTTACATGACTGCGAGTGTCCTGGTAGTACAGTGGCTTCCTGGCACCCCGATGGTCCCTGAGTGACACCGGTACAGGGTAAGAGATGGCATCTCAATATGAACATGCATGTCAGGGTCCCGCAGCAGATGTGTGTTGGGTGACTGAGAAGAAAGCAGGTTTGAAACATGCAGAACCAGAAGCTAATCTATGGAAAATTCTTCCAATCATCAGATCTACTAAAAGATAAGCAGAGGATTCGGATTTCATTAACACATCCTCAAAACCAAAGCTTTCTCCTTCATAAAGATTTTTTCAAACTTAACAACAATCTTGAAAATTTATGTTATATGAACCTAACAGGTTGTGAGCCTGAAAATAAACTTTTCTAAACTATCAATTGGGAAAAAAAAAAAAACTTCATCCAATCATGCTAGAGGAAAAACTGAGCTGCCTTTCTATTCTTTCTATGAAAAGGACATCATAAAATTGTTGTCATATAAAGAAGCAGTCAAAGATTATGAAACCGAAGAATGTTTTTTCATGTTTGTGGTATTGATCAGCTTTTTTAACTTCATAATTGATTGCAATTCTTTTCTCACTCTAAATAAATGTTTTTTATACCTAATTTTGCATTCATGACTTTGATCCTCTTGAAGAACTGTTTAGGTTTCAGGCCCCTCAAAGTCTAGTCCTGTCCAGTGTGGCTCAGTTGGTTGAGCATCGTCCCTTGCACCAACGGGTCACTGGCCCAATTCCCTGGTCAGGGCACATACCCGGGTTGCAGTCTCAATGCCCAGTAGGGGGCGTGTGGGAGGCAGCCAAAGGATTGATGTTTCTCCCTCTCCCTTCCTCTCTAAAATCAATAAAAACGTATTTTTTAAAAAAAAAAAACTATAGCTGCCCTTCCATCTGACTCATAGTCTCAATGCTGACTCTCTGGATGCTGACTCTCAGGTCAGGCCTTCCTCCTAAGTAGCTCCTAACACATCCACACAGATCGTGAGCCTCAGAGCCTCTCCTCATCCCCTGGGATCCAAGGGTTTCCACTGCTGCTTCCCTTTAGTCGCCCTTGACTATGGTCACATCTTGTTCCTTGTCCTCATGTGGGACCCACTCCAACTCCAAAGCTTTAAATTCCAAAGAACTTACAAGTCAGTTTATGTAACTCAAACTCTACCTTATTTCAAATTTATTTTACACACACACACATGTGCCATGGATTATTCTAGTACATTGCATTCTTCATTGCTTGCTGCTTTTCTTCCTCTCCTCCTATGCTCATCCTTCCTGCTCATTCCAAATGTCCCAAGTGACGTATACCTCCCTGAATCTTGTTCTTCCAATTCCATACTTCATAGTAGTCCCTGCCAAAATCAATTCAGTTAGCTCTAATTATTTTTAATAGCTGTGTAATGTTTCATGGTGGAGATACATCATTATGCATTCAATATTTCCCTCTTAGGAGATACTGCTGAGGAAAACAGGCCTCCTTTTAGTGAAAGGAACCAATGATCTAAATGATATTTAAATTGCCTAACCAGCCCGGAGGTATGGCTCAGTGGTTGAGCATCAACCTATGAACCAGGAAGTCAAGGTTGATTCCCAGTCAGAGCACATGCCCAGCTTACTAGCTCAATCCCCAGTGTGGGACATGCAGGAGGCAGCCAACCAATGATTCTCACTCATTGATGTTTCTGTCTCTCTTTCCCTCTCCCTTCCTCTCTGAAATCAATAAAATTTTTAAAAGTTAATTTTTTAAAAAAGAAATGAGTTCCTATAAAAGTAAATAAATACATACAGACATAAATTGCCTATTCAGAAAAATGGTTCAACCATCCGTCGCATTGTTTACCTCTCCACCCTTTTCAGCTTCCTCCATAACTTACACCGAGCTTCCTCTTACTGACCCATATTTTCTTTTCTCTCTGCAAATATACTGACTAATGCTAAATACTTGCAGTCCTAGTCTGGCAATCCACTTTTGTTCCCACCACCTGAGCAGTAAATTCACCAGCATCAGTGCAGTGGGTGGACTGTTGTGGGTTGAATTGTGACCCCCTGATAAAGATCTGTTAAAGTCCTAACTCCCAGTTCCTCACAATGTGGCCTTATTTGGAGATCCAGTCTTCAGAGAGGTATTCAAGTTAAAATGAGGTCATCAGAGTAGGCTCTAATCAAATAGCACTGGTGTTCTTATGAAAAGAAAAAACTGGACAGACATACACAGAGAGAAAACAGCCATGTAAAGACAAAAAATTAATGTCTGCATCTACAAGCCAAGGAACACCAAAGATCTCTGGCAAACCATCTGAAGCTAGGAGGAGAGAATTAATGTCTGCATCTACAAGCCAAGGAACAAAGATCTCTGGCAAACCATCTGAAGCTAGGAGGAGATAGGGAAAAATACTTCCTCTCCAAGTTTTACAGGGAACATGACCCTGCTGATACCTTGATTTCAAACTTCTAGCCTCCAGACCTTTAAGACAATAAATTTGTATTTTTCTGAGCCAAATATATATAATTTCCCTTTTGATGTCCATTCCATTTGTTTCCTATTATTACAGTATGAACAGTACTGCAATAAACATTCTTTTACCTGTGTTGTGATGTTATTATATCTATAGGATTCCCAGTACTTGGACTGAAGGTTTAAAAAGTACACACATATATTTTTTTATTCTTCATAGATGCTGCCAGATGCTTCCAAAAAGACCTATAATGATTCATATTTCCATCAGTAGAGTATGAAAACTTCTTCCTCCCAATTTTGCAGCAAAAAGTAATATTATTCTTTTTCACGTTTGCCAACCTGAAGTGTTTAACATGACACCTCACTGTAACCTTAATTTTCTTTTTTCTGAGTAAACTTGAGCATCTCTTTATTGATTAACTGAACTTTTAGATTTTGCTCTTCTGTAAATTGCCTATTCATATTCTTGAGCAAAAGTTGGAGGGAGGTCATTTGTGTGTTTTTTTCATTGATTCTTAAATCTACTTGTATATTATGAATAAAGTGCCCTTTGCCATGCTTGTAGCAAATATTTTTTCCAAGTCTACCATATTTCTCATAATTTTTTGTGATTTTTACATAGTTAAATAATCTATAGTTATATATATATATTGGTCAGGCCTTCTTGAGTTGGTTATAAAAGTCTCTCCTACTCCTTGATTGCATATTGTCTTCTTAAATTCTCTTCTGAAATGTTATTTTATTGTTTACTGAAATCACCAGGCTATCTGGAACTTATATTTACATAGTATGTGTAATAGGGTCCAACTTTTTTTCTAGAAGAATAGCCTGTTATATCAGCACTATTTATTAAATAAATCATTTATTTCCTACTGAATTAAAGAGCCACCTTTATCATATGGTAATTTTTCAAATATGTCAGGATGTATTCTTAATTTTATATCCCAGTCTACTGATTTTTTTATTCTTTGCATTACCATCTGGATTTTTTAAATCGTGGTTTTGTTAAATATGCTATTTAATAAGAAAAGTATCCTCTATTTTTTCATATCTTATCATTTGTTGGTCATTTATCTTTATATATGAAATTTGACATGATTCTACCTAATTAAAAATGGTTTGAGAACCTGTTGGAATAATACTAAATTTATATAATAATTTGGGGTGGTTTGACATTTTTATGATATAATGTCTATTATCTAAGAATGTGGCATATGCCCTTCTATCTGTTCAAATTTATTTCATGTTTCTTCATATAGTCTTTTACTCTTCTTTTTTGTTGTGTTTTTGTTGTTTTGTTTGTTAATCCTCTCCCAAGGCTATTTTTGCATTGATTTTTAGAGAGAGTGGAAGGGAGGGGGAAAGAGAGAGAGAAAAAAGGATGTGAGAGAGACACATCAATGGGCTGCCTCCTGTATTCAGGGTATTGAGCCTGCAACCGAGGTTCATGCCCTTGACCCCAAAACAAATCCACAATCTTTCAGTCTGCGGGGCCAATGCTCTATCCCAAGCATGTCAAACCCGTGGCCCATGGGCCCACAACGAATATTTTTGTGGCCCAGCCAATATAACAGTATGTAAGAAACATTTTAATAAAAATTTCGTAACTTAATTTTTACAATATCCTGTTATACATAATTATTAATAACAAACTACAACATTCGCTAATGACTGATTACTATGATAGTGTTGCATTCATTTCCCTTACACACCTTACGCGCAGGCGCACCATTTCTCTCCACTAATACTAGTAGCAAATATTTTAGCAGCCAATTGCGTGTCATTAGTCTTGGTCTGACTTGTTTGGTGTGTGTGACAGGAAATATTTCTCTTTCCAAGAACAAAAAAATTAGGTTTATTTGCATTACACTTATTAATTTGTGCAGTTATTCGGTGTCTGGTAAATTAATGTTCAAGAAAATATATTAATTTTTATTAAAATGTTCTATTATTTTATGTTAACAATTACTCATTTATTTCAGCCCTTTGTATTCAGCATGTCTCTATCAAAATAAACCTACATTTCTATGAAAATTAAAGCTTTTGTTTTTTTGTGGCCCACGTAAACTTAAACCTTGTTTATTTGGCCCGTGTTAGCCTTTGAATTTGACATGCTTGCTCTATCCACTGAGCCAAACCAGCTAGGGCTAGTCTTTTACTCTTCTTGACAAATTTATTTCCAGCCCTGGATGGGTGGTTCTGTCAGTTGGAACATCATCCCATATGCCATTGTGGATTTGATTCCCAGTCAGGGCACATACCTAGGTTGCAGGTTCTATCCCCATTTGGGGACATATGAGAGGCAATGTTTCTTTTTCACATCAATGTTTCTCTTTTTTCCTTCCTATCTCTCTAAAGTCAATATATATATACACATACATACATACATACACATACACACAAACACACACACACACACACACACACACACACACACACTTGGGTGAGGATATTTTTAAATTTTATTTCTAAATAATTAGTGATTTGTTACTATTTTGTCATTTATGGCACTATGTTAATGAAATACTTTCTCCACTTTCATTTATAGGTGCCGTTAGTATAGAGGAGGAAAAATGCTTTTTTCAATTATTATTAAATACATTCACCTTACAGAAACTGTATTAATTCTTATAAGTTGTTACTGGAGGCTCCTGGTTTTTCTGAGTATACTGTTATATCACCAGCCCCCAGAAAAGACAGTATCACTCGTGTCAATTTCTCTAGTACCAAGTATTGTCTCGTACTTAGGAAGCACTCTATAAATGTTTTAGGAATGAATGAACAAATGAATGAATGAAATGAAGTGGGTCAGAGATTATTCACGTGGAACATCATAGTTCTTTCTATTGTAACACCACTCTTCCTTTTGAATGCCACAGCCATTTCTTTGCTAGAAACTACATAAGTTTCTGCATCTAGTAATGAAGTAGATGAATAAGTATGATGGCCATAGGGAAGATGTTCCTGATCAGTGAAGGATCTTCCTGAGTGAGTTGTAGTGTTTGCTCTTTTAGTTCCTCCTTTCTTTTGAGATTGCTCAGGGAGGCTTTGTTATTCTTACCAGGAAGAAGCAAGTTGTCAATGCACTTTAGAGTAAAGTAGAAAGCTTAAGGGGGCAAACTAATGCTTTTATTGGATGAGGGTAGGCAGCTAGTCAAAGGTTCACCTACAGGAGTATTTCATGAAAGGTCCAGAAGCACAGATAAAAATAAATAAAGGCAGCCTGAAAGGCTTTCTAACTCTAGGAAGAGAGTTTGGATAAAAATAAAAAAATTAAAAAAAATTTTTTTAAATTAAGAAAAAGTTCACAAGTGGAGATTGAGAGAAAACCAGAGATGCCAATTTATATGTAAGTATTCATGTCCATTTGAGTCTTTGTCCATGTATTGCCTTCATAGTTAGGCCTCACAAAAATTACATAATGGAATTGAAAACACGTGCTCACCTATCTGACCTCTCTAAGTCAACGAAGAAGTGCCAAGCCACTAGGCCTATAATCTCAACCACAGCCATTCACCTTATGGCAGCTATTAGAGTTATGGGCATAATTTATTACTGGGGGAATGAACATTATCTGTGTCACATACTTGAAATTCCAACTCAACTGAGTGTCAATCTGAGTCATAATAAGTAAGAAATAGGCCCCAAATGCTAGAAGCTTCTTATTTGGTGTCATAAAAATATCACTTAATCCTGGAAGAGGTTTTCCAACAAACCACGGTAGCTCCCTGCTCTTTCATGAAATTAAAATACACAGACACAAATTTATAAATGCACACAAAGAAATTTCCGTTGCAAAATACATCTTTGTTTTCAAAAACAGAAATGATGATCACCAGGCTAGAGAGCATGATGCAAAGTGCTCCCCATAAATTACCAGCAAGAACACCCAGTACTAAGAACAAGGAGGAGAAAAGGGCATGCTGTAGCTATAGAAATAAATACAAAAGCACAGATTACAAGAGGTGGTTACCCAAAGGGTGACCAAACTGTTCTTCTAAGGAAAACAAGATGTTTCTATTAGGGAGTCTAAGGGGAAATCCCTTGAAAAGCAGAGTACAAATGTACTAATTGGCTAGATAATCCCAAATCCTGCCTCTGAGCTCACAGCACACAGCCAAATGAGGAGCATCCGCTTCCCTGCACACACCAGGCTTCTGGGGAGGCCTGACGCTCTGAAGCATCTCTGCATGTTTTTAGTGGATGAAAGGTTTATAAAGAAAACATGTCCCTCTGCATAAGCCTAGCCCTGCACACCGTGAGTGCACTGGTGATACAGCTCAGGTCTTTCAGCCACTTTGTGTGGCAGCTGGCACCCTGATGTTTGACCTGTGCTCACAAGGCTAGTCCTGATTAAACTGCTCTTGCCCTTCTTCTCTAAGGACTTGCATCCTTCTCATCTATTGTGGGTCTGCCAGACTTAGAATCACTTTCCTCCCTGGGCCAGACCATGCTTCAGTTCTTTTTATCACAATGACATATAATCTGAAGACACTAAGAGACAGACCTCTCAAAGAGTGTCACATGACCTTAATTCCTTCAGCAAAGGCAATGCTAGGAAGAGCCTAGATAGTACTCATATCAAACCTGGCCTCTGCCCAGCAGTCAGAACCTTCAATCACCCAAACGATCCTGAACCCCTGAGCTGAACTTCACTCAACAATGGAGATGGACAACAAAGGGGTCTTCACCACAGCTCAGAACAGGACCCCTGAAAGTGACCGAAGGATGTTCCAGCAAACAGAATGGGTGCTCTTTACTTCCTCTGGAAATTGTGATTTCAGATTAAGTAAAGCCAATTATATCATCCCTTTACTTATTTTTTATTGATTTCAGAGAGAAAGGGAGAGAGAGATAGAAACATCAACAATGAGAGAGAATCATTAATTGGCTGCCTCCAGCACCCACTGGAGATCAAGCCCCCAACCCAGGCATGTGCCCAATTGGCTGCCGCCAGCACCCACTGGGGATCAAGCCCCCAACCCGGGCATGTACCCTGACAAGAAATAGAACCATGACTTCCTAGTTCATAGGTCAGTGTTCAACCACTGAGCCGCACCAGCTGGGCTATCATCCCTTTACTTTATCTGTAGAATGACCATTCGGTCATGTCTGCCTCCAACAATCCTGGTTTACACCCATTGTCCCTGAGTAATTATTTATAATAAACCTTTGCACTCATAAAAGTATTCCACTTTAAAAAATTATATTGTCAACCTACTTATTCACGGTGTCAAGAGCAAATTCCTCTTTGATCCATCCAAAGTAGCATATGCATCAAAGGACAAACAGAATTCCTAAGTCCAGGGACTTGAAGCAGAAGACTGGGGATACAGAAATGATACTCATCCTCCTTTGGCACAGATGTCAAGCTTATCTTTCTGTAAGGCTACATATTGCTGAAGAAAAAATAGTCATAATCTGGAGGTCTCATCTGTTCCCATTAAGTAGATAATGTGTTTCATGACTGTATTGGTCAGGATCCCAATGGGAAACAGATGACCCACTTGAACTAGTATAATTCAAAGAGGGATTATTTATGACAGCATAGATGTAGGGGACCACAGGAATAATATGGAAACCTGATACTTGGTGCTAACCAAGCTGTTAACCTAGACCACAGGAAGGAGAGGAAGGACAGACAGCATCTTGTAAAATTGGCTCCCTGAGAGGAAATACCCCACATGACACAGCTCAAACCTCCCTGCTCTAAGAAACTAATCCCCACAAACAATCTTGGACCATCAGGATGCTACCCTGAAGCTCTAGCACAAATGACACCACATATCTGGCACTCACACATACTAACTTGTGTTCTCACACTTTTCTACAGGTCAAATAGGTACTATTTTGTAATCTAGACCATAAACTCTAAAAGGAAAAGACCACATTTCTTACCTCTATATATCTTAAGCATTTTAACACCAGTGATTCTAAACCTTTTATTTATCCACCACAGCACAGAAAACCAATGGCATGCACATATAAAACATTCCCCAAAGGCATTCACTGGATTATGCATAATTCCCACCATGTGTCACTATTTCCCGCCCCCACTCAGAAGAGCATAACAGAATGGAGATGATCAAGGTCAGGTTGTTTTACAGAGACTCTTTAATCTACTCTGACTTTTTAATGACCTCTTACTATTAACTGGTATCTGCCAACACACCTCACAACAGTTCCTGCACAACATGCTTGATGGTGGGAAGGAGGAAGGATTCACTAAGTGGACACGAGCGGAAGTGCAGGCTGTCTCCATCACTTCAAACACAAATGTAGGCCCATAGAAGAGACCCGCACCCCTGGTATGCTATTGTTGGATCTCAGAAAAGATCCCACATTTAAAAAACCAGAAAAGGGCAGCCAAACTTGCCTTACATGCTACCTAGTCTACCCCTGAATTTTACAGATATAGACTTTGGGATATGTTATCTGCCCGTGATCACACAAGACATTAATCAAGGTGGCTCTGGAATCCCGAACTAAATCAAAGACATTCAAGAAAAAACAAATACAACAAGAAAAACCTCTTTTCTTACCTAGAAACTAATAGATTCATTTGCATTTACTGAATGCAGACATTTACTGACTGTCTACTTTGTGCCAGTTACTGCAGATATACAGTAAACAAAAACAAAAAAAGGGCCTGCTCCCAGATGAAGGTAGTATTTATCTAGGTCAGGGAAGACTTTCTAACAAGGTGATGTTTGAGCAAAGAGGTAAAGGGAGAGAGGGAGTCATGTGTGTCCCTAGGGTAAGAATGTTCCAGGCAAATGCAAGATCCAGAGCAGCATGTGCTTCCAGGGCAAGTTCCAGGGAAGGCCATTGCTACCAGCCTGGAGGGGTAGCAAGGAACAAGGGGCTGATGATGAGGTCAGAGATTGGGGGTGGGAAACGGTCATGTAGGATCATGCATTTTATATCAAGTGAGATGGGAAATCAATGAAGGATTTATAACAGAAGAGAACTATAATTTGTTTTTAAAATATCACCCTAGCTAGTATGTGGAGAAGAGGCTTAGCAGAACAAGGGAAGAAGCAAGGAGGGAACTATTGTAACAATAGAGAAAGGAGGAGGCAGTTTGGACTAGAGTAGACATGTGGTGATGAAAAGTGGTCAGATTCTGGGCATATTGCGACAGTACTGCTGACAGGATTTGAGGTTTGACTGGATGTGAAATGTGAGAGAAAGAAGGAAGTGACAGATAAGGCCCAGATGTTTGGCCGGAGTAACTGAGTGATTGAAATGGATTTACCAAGAAAGAAGAATGAGAGAAGAGCAGATTTGGAGAGGAAGCTCAAGAGTCTTTCTGAACATACTAAGCTAGATCTGCCTTTTACAAATTGAAGTGGGATGCTCTGTGGCAACAAGACACAAGGGTATAGAATTCCAAAGAAAACTTGGGAGTCATCTGCGCAGAGGTGGCATAATGAGCCACAGGACAAGATCTTAGGGCAGACAAAAAAGAGGGCCGAGGACTGAGCCCAACTTCACATAGTGTGTTGCCCTCCCCAGACATCACATTTGCCCTTTAACCTTGACTCCCTGCAGATAGTGTCTCTGATTCTCCTTCAACAGCAACTGAAGGACAATGCACTGATGGAATGTCCAAGAGCCTCCTCCTCTCCTTTGGCTTGTTTCCCACCCTTAGCAGCAGCCGGAAGCCCTTCAAAGAGGCTGCTCCAGCAGAAAGAATGGTGAAGGGGGTCACAAACACCATGGCCACCACCACTTCCCATGGAGAGAAGAGAGGGGTGACACCTCGGGGACTTTCCCAAACAGCACTCACTAGGCCATCGGCAAATATAGGGTGTCCCAAAATTCACGCAAGATTTGCGATTCAATTCAATTGAAAATCTTGCGTGAATTTTGAGACACCCTATAGCATGGGCAATAAGAGAAACAGAGGAAAACCAAGCTGACAGTGGGGCAAACTTCTTGATGGGGGCACATCCCAAAGAGGAAGGGGGTCTGGTCATAGTCCTGAGTTGTGATAATTAGGTCCTTCGTGCCCTAACAGTCAGTGAATGCGGGGCAGAGAGTTACAGGCATTGCAGGTTGAATCATTGGTGCCAAGGACAGAATGGCAGCAGCAGGTCCTCCCACAGCTGAGGCAGGAGCTTCGGTTGGATGCTGGGAAACCCTTACAGATTTACTAGTAGCTTCCCGGAGACTTGGCTTTCTCTCCACTCTGAATCTGAAGTGGTTAAATGGACCTCCCTTATAGGGAAACGTTTTCAGAAATAACTTATGAAAAAAAATTTCCAAGTAAAAATAGCACTATCACGTTAAGTTTTAGATGGTTAAAAATAGGTAAGCTCCCATTGTGATGAACTCAAGGAACTTGCCAATTATTTTAATGAACTAAAATGGTGCTAAAATTAACACATGGCTAGAAAACAGGTTCCAGGTTGAGGGATCTGGGGGGAAAAAAAGAATGCCAACATCCAGTTTCTGTTTAATAGATCCACAAGCAAAGGGAAATAAACTCAACAGAGGAAAGACGTTTCATGAATACACAAACACAAATATTTGCCCCTTTGTCTCACTGAGGATATTCTTTTATTGATTTTACAGAGAGAGGAAGGGAGGGGAAGAAAGAGAAACATCTATGTGAGAGAGAAACATCAGTTGGCACGCCCCCAACCAGGGATGAAATCTGCAACCTGGGTATGTGCCCTGACAGGAATTGAACCCACAACCTTTTGGTGTATGGGAGGACGCTCAACCAACTGAGCCACACCAGCCAGGGATGTATGCAGATTTTTTAATTAATTATTTGGAACATGAGATGGCACCCAATTAGATAACTAGTTCCTGGTGAAAAATAAGGGCTATTAAAAAAAAAAACACTTCTATTGGAAGAACAAAGCTACCAGGAAGAGTTCAGCTATCTCCTCTCGTTCACCATGCAGAAGCACACAATCAATTTCTCTTGTTATTGAAATGACTGTAATAATCAGATTATTATTGCCGATAACTGACTGAAGCCAGACCAACAAAGCCCTGTTTGCAGAGTATCACACAACAGTCATAAGTAATAATTTTGAAATTAGCTCTGCAAATTTCCAGCTGTGTGGCCCTGGGAATATTGCTCTGCCTCTCTGTGTCTTGGTTTCTTTGTCCATAAAATGAAGCTATAGTACCTATCTCATTGGGTTATGAGAACTGAATATGATGATAAATGTATAGTAGTTAGCACATACCTTAAAGTTAGGACCTGCTGTTGCCATTCTGTCCTTAGCACAAGTAATTCAACCTACATTCATATAATGGATCCAAACCATGGATTTAATTTTACCGTCTAGAAAAATGATATTAATTGTGATGTTATTTACTTATTTTTTAACTATCATTTCTTTTTGTTTTCCTTTTTTTTTAATTTTTATTGTTGAGAGTATTACAGATGTCTCCCTTTCTCTCCTCCATTGTCCCTCTCCACCCAGTTCCTGTCCCACCCCAGGCCTTCACCACCCTATTGTCTGTGTCCATAGGTAGTGCATATATGCATATAAATTCTTTGGTTAATCTCTTTCCCCACCGCCCTCATCCCTTCCCTCTGAGACTCGTCAGTCTATTCCATGTTTCCATGCCTCTGGTTCTATTTTATTCTGATGAAGACATGCAAGCAACATCTAAAACGCCAATGCAGCTACCCAGGGGGTTCTCTGATGAGCTCATATCCCTAACGGGCATTTATAAAAGAAGGAAAAAAGGATACAGAACCAGAGCAAGCTGTGTTTAGTAGCACTGACCAAATGCTTGGCAATATAACATACAAAATGAACTAAGATTCACGAAGAAAAAGTGACAAAGACAACAAAAATAATGTTTAAAATTATCTGTGAGTCGATGATCTTGATGAAGTACTCTAAGACACCATCAGTATTCTAACTCCAACTTGCAGTTTTAAATTTCAAAGATGGATTTATGATGGAAAGATGATACTTAAGAGCAAGAAGAATTGGGGAAAAAAATCAGTTCAGTGGTAGAATTTGGACTAATTTGTCTTCAATGTCCTGGGGGAAAGTGAGGCCCTTCTGGCCTAAAAAGGTACTGAAGACACCTGTCCCCTTATCCCCATACCAGCAAGCAAGAACCACTGGCTACTGGAAAAGCTGAGCGTGGCAGACCATAGGTTACAGTACTACGGTGCATATAGCCAAGATGTGGTCAATGTTTTACAAAATCCTTCTATTGGAAGAATCCACTCACTCTTTTGTTATGAATTATGGATTTATTAGATTTATTGCCAGATTTAGAAAATAAAAATATAAGGAATCCAGTTAAATTTGAATTTCAGATAAACAGCAAATAATTTTTAACATAAGTATGTCCCATGCAATGTTTGTCAACCTTAACATTGGGTTATCAGTAACTTGTCATTTTAGCAGGACCTCAGGATAGGAAGGAAGGGATTCTCTTCTATTTTGCAAAGAGTAAAAGTCCTGTGTGACATTTTGCTCCTTGTTTGTAAGGAAAGCATTTATCATTGATCACTTTCATTGATCTAACCCAGCAGTTTTCAAACACACATGTGCATGCATGCACAGACACGCACGCACACGCACACAAACATACACACACACAGTTCATTTGAAAACAACTTCTGATGTGAAATCCTACTACATACTACGGGGTGTTTGGGGGGGGGTTGTTTTGTTTTGTTTTGTGTGGTTTTTTTCAAAAAGGAGAGGAAGGTCCTCTGGTTGAATGGAGAAGTTGGGAGTAGGAGGAAGGAGGATGGAGGGTCTAGATGTCTGCCCACTTGGATTCACCATCTTTGCCCTCATGTTGCCCCCAAAGGATCTCCTTGGAATAAAGGGACTCTACGGAACAGACATAGAACAGTCCCACCAAGTATTATTTGATATTGAATGCCAAGGTTAACGTAATGTAAGCCTTATCTGTATATCTCCTTGTCCTAGACAGGGTTTTTTTCTCACTGCAGACAATAGCATTAAACTCCCATAAAAGAAACTCTGGAGTTCTATCTGATTCTGTGTCATCAAATAAGCAGCTAAAAACAAAGTCACCCCAACTGTCCATCTTATCCACATGGTAACAATAATCCAGGAATTGAAATAAATGTCCAATGCATTAGCTCGATTTTCCAGTTTTCATCTGTATATTTACTACCACATAGTCATAGCCAACATTCTTCCACCTCAGCCCTCCTCTCAGGATTGGTTCAAAGAATGTTCTCATCATGGGGAATAAGAAACGCTGCTGTCCCACAGTACTCTTTCCCCCGCACTATTCCCACGATTATCTGCAAGGGGGGCATGCCATCTCCCCCAGACCTACCTCCATTTGGTATGTTAGAAGTGTTTGGGGGCCTTCATATTTATTCAAAGCCTCATTATTCTTTCCCACCATACAGCCTGTGTGTTCCTGCCCACATACTATTTGGGAGTAATCACTCACTATGATTTCTCACTAACCATTCTTCACAAAAGACCATTTGCTTTGGAAGAAGCACCACAGAGCCATTCCCAGAGCACATGGAGGGAGGGCATCCTTGACCAGCTTAAAAATCCAACTTCATACCAATGCTGTGGGTGGCATTCTTCCACCTATGGACACAGGCCTGTTCAGTTTGCTCATTAAAAGTTGTTTACTTACAAAAAAGCTACTAAAGTTAATAAGTGAATTTAGCAAGGTTATAGGATTCAAGATCAATATACAAAAATCAATTGTATTTCTGTATGCTAGCAACAAAGAATCTCAAACTGAAAAAATAAGTACCATTTATAATGCCATCCAAATAAAGTGAAACACTTAGGGATAACTCAGACAAAATTTGTGCAAGACCTACACTGAAAATGACAAAACATTGCTGAGACCAATTTTTAAAGACCTAAATAAAAACCATATTCATGAGTTGGAAGACTCAATAATGTTAAGATGCTAATTCTCTCCAAATTGATCTAGAGCAGTGGTTCTCAACCTTCTGGCCCTTTAAATACAGTTCCTCATGTTGTGACCCAACCATAAAATTATTTTCGTTGCTACTTCATAACTGTAATGTAGCTACTGTTATGAATCATAATGTAAATATCTGATATGCAGGATGGTCTTAGGCGACCCCTGTGAAAGGGTCGTTTGACTGCCAAAGGGGTCACGACCCACAGGTTGAGAACCGCTGATCTAGAGAGTCATTGCAATTCCAATCAACATACCAAAAATTAACAAACTCATTCTAAAATTCATAGGAAAGTGCGGGGGGGAACCACACAGAATAGCCCCAATGCCTAGAACAATACCTGACACACAGTAGGCTCTCAAAAAAAATTTTTAATGAACTAATATACCTAAATATGAATTATACTATATAACCTGCAGTATAATATTGAGTTTGGTGTAATAAAAGTACTAGATTATCAAGTTTTTTGGCATTATTTTACATCTTAAAACCACATGTGTGAGCTCACATTGTCATCCTATTAAATAAGAAATGAGTGATTTGTATATATTCTTTAATTCTCTGCTATCATTGAGTTATTTTCCACTGAGAACACATGTGATAGGTGACCATGGTTCTTTTACCAGGCCTGAATGGCCAACAGCCAAAGAACTGTATTAATGCAACAATTCAGAAATATTTTACATGACCCAGCAATTCCAGTTCTACATATATTCCTAAAAGAAATAAGTGGCAAGTCCATCAAACGACATGTATAAAGATTGTTCACAATGGCTTAGTTTACAAAAACTAAAAGTTGGAAACAACCCACATTAGCATCATAGAAGAATAAATAAGTGGTGGGATCTTTATGCAATGGAATATTACATCGCATAAAAAACAAACTTTAACATATTCTTACATGTTGGCAACATGAATGAATCTCACTGAGATAAAGATAGGCAAAGGAAGCCAGACACAAAAGACAATATTGTATGTTTCCATTTATAGAAGATTCAACTTACAATGAATTTATATGAAGTATATTGTTATAAACAAAACTAATCTGTGGATACAGAAGCCAAAAAAAAATGGTTATCTCTGTTGGGGGAATGTAATGGGGCAAGATAAAGCCTTCCAGGGTAGAGGAAGTGTTCTATGTCTTAATTTGGATGACACTTCATAGGTGTGCACGTGTGTTGCCATGTACGTGCATAAATTCATTGAGTTGTACAGTTAAGATCTATGTACTTTACAGTATGTATTTTATACATGGATATTCGTGTGTATAACTGTATGGTCTAAGTGCTTTACATGGGTTATCTCATCAACCTTCCCACTATGTATTGTATACATATATGAGAGAACAATTTCTGCCTGTTTGACATTTTGCTGGCGATACACTGATGAACAGAACAGTCATGGTCTTCCCCCCCAGTATAGTGTATCTTTGGTGCCAGCTCGGTATCTATCCTCAGTAAATTGTTGGTGGCCTGAACTGAGCACTCATTTTGCACACTAACCATTTAAACATTTTTAAAAGACTATTGCTGATGCTGACAGCAACAGTGGCATTTCATATTTCTTTCAAACATGTTTTGTTTCATTTTAAGCTTTTTCAATCCAAGGTCATCCTCATTATGGAAAAATCCCAGAACCGTCTCCCCCCTCCAGCAAAAGAACTACATGCACTTGAAAGATTTCAAAATTGATTCTCTGTGCTGCGAGCATTCACCATATCCCAGGGACTTGCGTGCTAAAATCCAGAGCAATGAACACACCTATGAAAAATGATGCTTTTGAGCCTGCCCCATGGTGCAGTAAATTTGAAAGTACTCTTAATAATAGTAAGGATCAACATTGACTTTAATGGTCCTCAAATCCATCACGTAATTTCATTAGCCACCCAGCACAGATGCAAGCAGGGGTGATGTCATACTTTTTTCCCCTTGCTCTGAAACCTGAGTCAGGCGCCAGAGATGGAAACCAGTTTTACAGACTCTAATCGGATTAAAGCTTCTGGCAGCCGCTGATCAATAGGTGGTAGCTGGAGGAATCCCAACATGCACAAAGCCCTCTCAGACCCCTTTCTGGGCATGACCTCACTCGTGCAAAAAGGAGGTGCAGATGGCCGCCTTCTGCAAGTGGACAATGTCAAGATGGTATATCTGAAGGCACTCTGCTATTTCCAGTTTCCCAGGGACCCAGGTTCATATGGGAGAGAGCTATCACTTATGCAGCCACCTTCATATTGCTCTCTCTCTCTGATCTTACCCAGAAGGAATCTCTAAGTACTCACCCACCCATCATATAGAAAACTAGCAGTTACAGTCAGGGACTTTGGAGTCAGTCACAGCTTGATCTGAAACCTAGCTCTTCCACTGACTGGTTAACCCCGAGCAAGCAGCCCTACCCTCTGAGGCTCAGCTTCCTCCTCTACAAGGTGGAGACAATAATACCTGCCTCATCCAAGTGGAGAGTGAGATAAGGAGCTCCGTGTGTAAAGCACTTATGACAGTCCTTGGGCCTATGTACTTACACGCTCAATAACGGAGACCTAATAACAAAAAGAAATGATCAACTACAATTAGTAGCTACCACTTATCATTACAGTTCATAAAACTCTGAAATTTCCCCTCACCATCAAAAGGAGAATTTTTTTTTTTTTGCCTTTATCATTTTCCTTACCTCAATTTTCCCAACTCTCAAACGTAGCACAAGCAAGAAGCCAGCGCTTAGATGTGCTTATAGCCTCCAGGTTGCTTTAACAAGAACTTCAATAACATGGCAAAATACAATGACCTCATCATCTCAATGTTGCAGCAGTAAAAATCAATGCTGCTCAAAAAGCCTGACAATCAATCAAGGTCTAGCCAGATATCTGTGGAAGTCAAACAGGCCGTAGAAAAAAACTGACTCACCCAGGGATCTCATTAAAAACTCTGCAGCAGTATTTCCCTGATGTAAGCTGGGAGGTTTCGTTTGGGTTGCTTTTTTTTTTTAACTGTGGAATCCCTGTGAGATCAGGGCTATATGTCTCCCCAGCAGCTGGCTTGGGAGCACTTTTATTAGTTAGATTACCAATGCACACGGTCATTCCTAAGTCAATGTCATTCCACTTCCACCCTCCCGCCCCTGAGGCGACTCGGACCTTCTCCTAGTGAAAGCGCATGCTGCCTTAGTTTGGAGTAAGCTCTTTAAAGATTAATAAACATGCTTTCTTTTTATTGTGTATATACAATTGTGTTGTAGTTATAGAAAGCATGATTTCAGGAGAATGCATTTCTACACCATGGGCCTTTTTCTAAAACTTTGTAATTCAAATGTTAATATAAAACAACTTTTCCTCTTCTCAGCTCAGGTCATTTTAAGAAAGAGCACCTGCTATAGGCCCAACATTCTTCTAGGCACTAGAGATAGACGGGTGAATAAAGGATGGATAAAGCAAGAGCCTTCTCATCTCTGGGATTGTGAGACCACCACGCACAGATGCCACTAACTCCAGACCCAGTCCCTGAAAAAAGACAAACAGGATGAGAGACAGGCTGTGGCACACACCACTGAGTTAAATCTTTTTTCCCCCTCCAGCAGTGAAAAAGCTACTAGACTCGATTATCCACTCCAGAACAATCAGAAAAGAGTGGAAACTTAAACTAGTAGGAAAAATGGGGGAACTGGGTTAAGAAGCTCCACTGTTCCCAGCAGCATTGACAAACTAGTAGTTTAGAAATCCAATCAAAATTGACTTAGGAACCCAACTCTTAGCCTAGCCAGTGGTCGGCAAACTCATTAGTCAACAGAGCCAAATATGAACAGTACAACGATTGAAATTTCTTTTGAGAGCCAAATTTTTTAAACTTAAACTATATAGGTAGGTACATTGTTATTAACTTAATTAGGGTACTCCTGAGGCTTAGGAAGAGCCACACTCAAGGGGCCAAAGAGCCGCATGTGGCTCTCAAGCCGCAGTTTGCTGACCACAGGCCTAGCCCATATCTCATGCATACATGGTGGGAAAGGGAGTGAGTTAACATATTGCAGATTATATATTCTTCAATATCTCAGGGGTACACCCTAATTTATTTAAATAGTTTCCCTACGGTAAGTGTCATACTTATCTCATGGGGTTGTTGTGATAATTAAATGAAGTAATGTACACCAAAGTCTCTAGAAAAGCCCCTGGCTTACATGAGGTACTCACTGAATGACAGCTAGAACAACACTCGGTTCTGGAGAGCAAAAGGACCGTGACCTCAGATGCTATGCCCCCTGGCAAGCTTCTGTTTTTTCTTACTTTGAAGCAGAAGAAGCAGACTTTTCTCTAGATACACCAACCTCAAAAGATCTCAGCTTAGCTACCAGTAACAATCCAACCTTGACAAGAAATTTAAAAATGTATCCAACAAAAAACATAAAGATGAGAAAAATATCAGTAATCCTAACAATTGTAAATAGGTTAAATTCCCTTATTAAATGATAACAGACTTGCACACTGATTTTTTTAATGAGCTCCAGCTATATGCTATTTAAAAAATAATACAGAAAGTTTGAAATACACAGATGTCCAAAGACAGACCAGAAAAATGCAAAAAGAAAGCACTATAGCAATATTAATATTAGCTCATATAGAATTCAAGGCAAAAAGAAAGTTATTTCATATTGATAAAAAGACTCATCAAAATATATATCAACCATGAACTTTTTCACCAATATCTCATGGCAGCAAATACATAATGAGTAAAAGAGCAATCACAGTGTGTCAGGCACAGTTCTAAGTGCTTTACATTCAGGAACTCATGGGATCCTCCCAGGAGCCCTATAAGTAATGGCATGATTTTCAGCTGAGAACTTTGTCAAGGTCTGTCAGCTCAGGAGAGTGGAGCTGTATCCAAACCAGGCAAATGGACCAGCATCAAGGTTTTTAACTTTTTACTATTCTGTCTCCAAAAAGTTAAAAGAAAAAAGTGCTAGAAATAGAAAAAAATGTTGTCAAACTCATAGATACACTGGGAAAGGATAACAAACCATTCCCAAAATCTGTCACGTTAAGATGACCAAAAAAATCCTATATAATAAGAGGCTAATATGCAAATTGTCCCTATGGGCAGGAGCTCAACCGACCCTGAGAGTTAGATGTGTGCTGACCACCAGAGGATGGCGCAGAACATGGCGGGCGTTGATGATGGGGCAGGCAGCCGGGGGAAGGGAGGCCCCCGCCAGCAGCCGGCAGACACTAGGGACCCTACCTGTACATGAATTTTGTGCACTGGACCTCGTGTATATATATAGATTGACTTCATAGCAAATCATGAACTCTCTAATAAGGGGAGAGGGTACGTTCTTTTCAAATGTCCATGAAATGTTTTTAAAATATAGGAAGAGAAAGATCATTTAATAGGCCATAAAAAATTCTCAATATGTTTCTAAAAGTAATTTTTATAGGATCAACTCACTGATTAAAATGGAATTAAATCTAAAACCCCATTCTTCTAAATAAAGCAAATAAAAACTTAATTTATAAATTATTTGTAAAGTAACATAATTTGAAACACTAAATGGAAAAATCTATGGGATGTAGCCAAAATCTTACTCAGGAGAAAAATCATATCTTTAAATAAGTTTTTTCCTAAAACAAGAAATGTCTAGAATAAATGTTTTTGGAACATTAGACTCAGAAGTCAGAAAAAGAACATCAAAATAAACAAAAGAAACCAGTGAATTAAAAAGTTTAAAAAAACAATTGTTGAGTAAAACTAAGGCTAGTTCTTAGGGGGGG
>NW_005353967.1:13678586-13692822 GCF_000412655.1 Myotis brandtii
ATCAATGATGAGAGAGACTTCATTGATTGCTGCCTCCTGCACACCTCCTACTGGGGATCGAGCCCACTCATGTGCCCTTGAGTGGAATTGAACCTGGGACCCTTCAGTCCGTAGGCCGGTCCTCTATCTACAGAGCCAAACCAACTAGGGCTGTGCATGAAATATTTTATGAAAGAGCAGGTCTAATATGATTTTGTTTAATTTAAAAGATGTATGTGCACTGATACTTGTGTTTATAGATACATAGAAAAACTTCTTGAAAAGTATACAACAAAACAATGGTTATGTTTCTAGGTAGAATTAAGTGAACTCTCACTTTCTATTTTATGTCTAAAATTTTTGGTATTTTATAAACAGTACATATGTTTATAATCAGAAAAATAATAATAGTGCATTGTGGGAGAGAAAAAAAGGGGACCCTATGTTCCCTCCTCCCCAGTGAAGGCACAGTTCATGCCCCATCTCTGTGGGCTCCTCAAGAAGCACCCTGGGCAAAGCCACAGGGACTGAGACAAAAACTGTATCAGCACTGGAAATCTTGCCTTGTAAAGCTCCGCGCCTGAGCCTTGAGTCACATCAGGAATTGGCCCCTCTTTAAGGTCACCCTCATTGCTACTGAAATAACTATTCCACATCTGGGAACAGGAAATGCATTTCCCCAAGGAAGCCCCTGTTTCTAAGCCTCCACTCTGGCTTACCATCAGTTTAGGCTCTCGGCCCGTAATGGCCCATCTGCTCATCATGTCTCTTTCTCCAGTTAACAGCCCTCATTATTTTTAAATTGTCTTTACGCACAGATTCAGAGGCAAGGGCAACAAGAATGTCCCCTAAGTCTTCCAAATAAATCGATCCCTGTAATCCGCTTCCCGGGTCCCCTCTGTGAACACAAGCATAATTGGGGGTGTCATAATCATCATCGTATCTTTGCCCTGCGAATCAATACTTAAAAGCAGGCACTTAGCACAGGGTGTCTGCCAGGTCAATAGAAGCAGAGGCTAAGGGGGACGCAGTCAGTAAGATTCAGAGGGGCACAGACTACATCTGAGGCTTCACACACCAGCGGGTGATTCAGGACACGGGTCTAAGATGCTGGGCTAGTGAGGAGAGACAGACTCTGGGTAATTACACTCGTAGCTTAATACTGTGTATGGGTAATTAATAAACTATAAATGTCCGGAATGAGTGCACATATTGAGTTATTCCATCATTAAAAACGGTGGCAGTGTTAATACGGTTCCTCTGTAGGGTTCATTAACTGGGCAGCATGTCAAATCAGGGTGGATTTATTTTTTCATTTCTTTCATGTACTCTTTATTTTGTTCCCTTCCATTGTTCATAAATAGAAGTGGTAATTATTGGAAGAAAAAGGCATTTCTCTATTCTTTGGCTGGCTATTATAGGGAAAGGTAGAAATTATTTACCTATAATCATCTTGCCACGTTTGCAGAGAACTAAGTGGAAATAAGCAAATAGCTGGAAGGTTCTGGATTTTAAAGTACTTTGAAAAGTTTAAAGCTCTAAATATCAGTAAGCTGCTGTATTTCACCTTACACTGTGTATATCTGACCTCAAAGTGATCTTTAAGCTAGAGAAAGTACTGTACAGGGCAATTCAAATCACCTAGCTTTCCATGGAAAGCTGTATGTACCTTGAGAAAAGTTCTCTACGTTGGCCACACCTCAGAATACCACAGGCTTCCCCAGCATCTCTGGGGACAAGCAGTCAGAGGACCAAGAAAATGAAACTGGGGTCTAAGAAAAATGGAATAGCCAGTAGATGAATAGATGGAAAGATGGGCAGATTTGGGGCATTTTTTGAAGGCAGAACAGATTTAGTGACAGATTGCAAGTGAGAACGCCCCAAGGGTGCAGGTATTTAGAGAGCTCACAAAAGTGCCCCACAATAGTGCTGATGACAGCACTAAACCAAGACCTGGTTTTCCCTAGCCCAGTGATGGCGAACCTATAACACGTGTGTCAGAGGTGACACGCGAACTCATTTTTTTGGTTGACTTTTCTTTGTTAAATGGCATTTAAATATATAAAATAAATATCAAAAATATAAATCTTTGTTTTACTATGGTTGCAAATATCAAAAAATTTCTATATGTGACATGGCACCAGAGTTAAGTTAGGGTTTTTCAAAATGCTGACAGGCCGAGCTCAAAAGGTTCGCCATCACTGCCCTAGCCCCACCCCTTTCTACCTCAAGTGTCATCCAAAATAGTGGCCTTCATTTCAAAATGAGAAAGGAGGAGTATGATGCACAAAAGGGAGAGGGAGGACTGACCGGATCCCCTTTTGCCCTAAGCCGACAGCCTGGCCTGAGCTGGGGAAGGAGGAAAAGTACTAACGTTCAATGAAATATACTGATTCCATTATTACACTGGCCAGGACATACTAACAGGTGACCACTGCTAACAGAAAGGGGCCAGAAAGCTGTTATGATTTGCCTTAAATTTTATCTTTCAGCCAGGGGCAGGGAAGACTACCTCCACAAGATGTAAAGGGCCAGTGGAAGAAAAAATAGTAATAATAAAGTTATTTTATTGTTATAAAGTCATGCTCGTTCAATGAAACATTTGCTTTAGGGGGGTCAAGACTAACATGGTCAACAAATGCTCTTTATGGCCAAGGCCAGTTAAAGATACAAACTTATGTCTACTTGATGATAGACACCTCTAGCTCCAAGCAGAGCTCACAGGAGCCTTTTTTTTTAGGGTTAAATGTGCAATGAAGAGCCTGTCTGTTAGACACAAAACTGTTAGGAGCTGGTAGGAAAATAAAGAGTGTTGTTGTTGTTGTTGCCAAGGCTGCTGCTGCTGGTATAAGTCAGTAAAGCCCGCAAGGTCTTGGGAAGCAGAAATCCTGCGCTGAATTTATGATTTGAATAGATTCTTCATGGGTAAACATAATCCTTAATTTGACATTTCTTCACTTAGTTGTTTTTTCCATATTGTTCACATCGATCCTTGCCATTTGATTTATTCTTACCATAATGCACTTGTACATTTGCTGTTTTGATTATTATCTCCTAAAGCTGACTTGGCACTTTCTCCCTGGGCCCTTATTTCCAGCAGCTTATAAATTTTATGAACAAATTACTTTTTATTTATCAACCTCCTCCTCTGCTCGGCAGTAAATTTTTTAGAAGGTTGTCAGAGAGAGCACAGCCACTCTTTTTTAAATGAGCCATCCTAATGAAGGAAGCTATCATCTTTGAGGGAAAATATAAGCCAAGATGGTGCTTTCTTTTAAATTACTGAATTACTTAAAAATAGAGAAATAAATATAATTTAGGAACTATAACACAAAGCAAAATATGGGTGGCAGTCCTCTAAAATCAGAAGTAATTCCTCGGAGGAGGTATTTTGCCAGAATTTCATTTCTTCTGCTATTATAGCTTCTATGTTGTGCTGTTTCCAAAACAGTTATAATTCCATAACCCCATCAAGTTATGCAGGAAAAAAAAGGTGGAAAGTTCATTATGGTTTCAGGAGTGACATTTGACTTGCATTGGAGTGAGAGGCTGTCAAACTCTGAACTGACAGCCTCCACAATCAGCAATGCTGTAAAAAGATATTAAAGTCCCCACGAGGGGGAAAGGGTCAGTGTGCATAAATAAACCATAGAGGAAGGGATCCAACATTTACTGAGTACTTTATAACTGGTGACTTGTGTGTTCATCTCATTTAATCTCCAAAGGCTCTCCAAAACAAGCATCATTATCTGTACTTTGCAGAGAAAGACACCGGGGTTCAGAGAGGTTGAATAACTTGCCCAAGTTCACACAGTCAATGGTGGAGCCTGAAACTGAGCCGAATCTATTTCTCTAAAATATAGCATTTTAATTTTAGATAATGCTTTTACTAATTACTTTTACTAGTAATTTTACAAATTACTTTTTATTTATCAACCTCCTCCTCTGCTCGGCAGTAAATTTTTTAGAAGGTTGTCAGAGAGAGCACAGCCACTCTTTTTTAAATGAGCCATCCTAATGAAGGAAGCTATCATCTTTGAGGGAAAATATAAGCCAAGATGGTGCTTTCTTTTAAATTACTGAATTACTTAAAAATAGAGAAATAAATATAATTTAAACCTTCTCGTTCTTCCCATCAAAATCTGCTAACAATGCCTTTAAAAACCATAAAGAAAAATAGCTGATGGGTGGGTGCAATAAATACTGAAGAGGCTGGAATCAAGCGCTAAGGCAGTCTAATTTCTGGGTGGCCATTCTGGAGGTAAGAAGCATGGCCACCGTGCCCGGGAGTCAGGAAATCCTCGGTTCTTCTCCGTTTCTGTTTCTCCTCTTTACTGATCATCTCAACCACTCTCCCGACACCCAGGAGTCCAACCAAGCAAGACCAATTCCATTCACAGAAAAGGAAACTGAGAAATTCAGTCATGTAGGTTTACACAGTGAAGTCTATTCCAACTTCTTCATAATGAAGACAGTGGTAAACCTGAATTAACCTCTACCCAGAATTCTAAATTTCACAATTATCTGACATTAAGGAAATCCAGAAGACAGGATGACCAATTATCTCTGTACTCACAAACACCACCTGTCTAATAGTCTAGGCAGTGGTCAGCAAACTCAGTCAACAGAGCCAAATATCAACAGTACTTCTTCAAAATAGACTCGCCCAAGCTGAAAATCGACTTCTGCGCATGGGCCACGAAGTTTCAATCGCACTGTACGCGCGCCCGCACGTGGTATTTTGTGGAAGAGCCACGCTCAAGGGGCCAAAGAGCCGCATGTGGCTCGCGAGCCGCAGTTTGCCGACCACGGGTCTAGGGGTAAAATCCTGAAATTCTACCTCATGACAAAAAACTTCCCATGAAGTTAAAACAAGTAGCTCTGGGTGCAAAAATAAGATAATGTTTTTAATAGTGCCAAAGAAGCCAAACTTCAATGATAAGAATATTAAAGAATTTTACTGAGGACAAGAAAACACCCTATGAGATCTGAATTTTGACTCTGCAGAAAGGCAACTACCTTACACTGCAATTCCACAGGCTGCACTCCAGTTTCTTGAGAAAGAAACAAGGAATTGGGCTCAGATCAGATCACATGCAGGGATGTAAGTACCAACATTTGCTCTGGATTGTTACATATTTAACCTAAAGGGGGCGTGTGATATTCACCTTGGCTTTCAGATATGAACCCATTTCTTTGGGGAATTCCATACTTTGTAAGTTTGGGTGGAGGGAAAGAACTATCTCTTTAGCTGAAATGTTAGCTATTCTCTTACCACAAGGGCACATCCGTGAAGCAAAGTTCCTGCGATCAGAGCATCACACCAGGCTGATGTGCTGAATGCTCTCTCATCTTTCTTTCTCTCTTCATGTCCCTCTTCCTCTCCCTCTTTCATGCCAGTGGCAACAACAGAAACTGTAACCTGAAACTCCTGGCACAGAGTTACTTTTAAAACTGTGCTATCCAGTATTCATTCAGACATTGAAGTGGTGATACTTTCCTCATAGGACCAGATCTTTGGCCTGTATTTGGGCATTATTTCTAGAAGCTTACCTTACAGCCCTCTCTACAACTGAGCGCCCTCTATCTATAGTAAGTCAACGTCCATTTCTGTTGCTTGCAACCAGGAATTCTGACTGAATCAAACTTCAGCTCCAAAAGCATTTGCCTATAACAACTCACAACATTCTTTAATGGATGACCTACATCATTAAAAAAAAATTAGTTATATTTTATATACTCCAATCACTAGGATATAGAGTGTAGACTTCGTTATAGGAAATTTCCATTTAAAACAAAAGGGGCGGGGGATTATTACTTAAATCAAGTTATCCAAAACAGCAATCATCCAAACGCTTTCTGCCAAACCACACCAGGCTCCTGAGGTACTACTGTGATATGAAGTATAACACAATGTATAACACATATTCCAAATGAAAGAAATGTCAAGAAACTATATGTATGGCTTCTGTTTTGTGTATGTGTATCTCTGTGTGGGAAAGGTGTGAGAGGAGGTATAAGAAATAGAAGCAGGAAATAGTTATAAACACCTCCATCATTGATTTGAGTTTATTTGAAGGATCTCCCATATTTCCACATTCAGAACACTGAAGTGATATCACACTGTGACTTGTAATTACTGATAACAAATAGAAGGGCCACAGTAGGAAGGATGTTGAGGAGAAAATTATGAAAGCTCTCTTATTACAACATGTCCAATTTTAAAAAAGAAAGAAAAAAGTTTGCCAGCAGTAAGTTATGTAAGACCCACTGAACCATTAACGAGTAGGAAGGGTGTTGAGGAGAAAATTATGGAAGGTCTCTTATTACAACTCATGACCAATTTAAAAAAAGAAAGAAAAAAGTTTACCAGCAGTAAGTTATGTAAGACCCACTGAACCATTAACCCTAATTTGATTATATCAAAACACCTGGAGTTCAAGATACAAAAAACACAAGCATGTTTTATGAACTTACTAGAGGCCCAGTGCACGAATTTGTGCACCAGTGGGGTCTCTCGGCCTGGTCTGCAGGGTTGGGCCAAAACCGGCTCTCCGATATCCCCTGAGGGGTCCCAGATTGCAAGAGGGTGCAGGCCAGGCTGAGGAACCCCACTGGTGCACGATCGAGGCCGGGGAGGGATGCGGGAGGTTGGCCAGCTGAGGAGGGACCGCGGGAGGGCTTCAGGGCATGTCCGGCCCATCTAGCTCAGTCCTGATCGGCCGGACCCCAGCAGCAAGCTCACCTACTGGTCAGAGCATCTTCCTCCTGGTGGTCAGTGCACATCATAGTGAGCAGTTGAGCAACCTTAGCATATCATTAGCATATTACACTTTGATTGGTTGAACGGCCAACCAGTCGACTGGACACTTAGCATATTAGGCTTTTATTATATAGGATATGTATATAATGTTTGTAAATACATGTACACTTTAGTCTTCCCACCTTCAATTCTACCAGGCAGAGGCCTAGAAACATGAAATTGCTTGCTGTCTCTTCAAGCAATAGGAGTCTATAAAGCAATCTAGGGCATATAAGCTGCTCCAGTATTCACAAAAAGCCCATGCCTCAAAAAGATCTCTGAGATCAGTTTGAAACCAAAAAAGGGAAGGGGTGAAGGCACTGAATAAAAAGAAAATGAAGAAAAGGTTGGAAAAAAGATAAATTTCTTTGAGACAGAAAGCAAGTCACCATTGATGGCAAGGACCATTTGGACTGAATTCATTAATCAAATCAATCAAATAGTTCAATGGTAGATCAGACAAAATAGTTCAAGCACACGTGTAGATGCAGCAGGAAAGCTCAAATGAAAAGATCCTAAAAGTAGCAGAAAATCCAAATGAATTCAGAATGAAAAACAGTGCCCAGAAAAAGGAAGAAGGCAAGTGATGGAGCAATTGCTCCTCGCGGGCTGTGAATTGTGTCAGGCAAATGAAGACATCTGATTAGCTCCTGGCTGTGCTGTTAATAAGGTAGAACTCTGCCGACTCCCTGTGATTGCAGCAATTTTCAAAGCATTAGAACGCACGCAAGACAAGTGAGCGATGGGTTCAAGGGTGTGAATGAAGAAAAAGAGTCTGTAATATATTTGTAATGAAAAATGAAGGTGGAAACCAGCCATGAAATAATGTCACTAAATAAAAAATGGGGTGGCACCAGGGGCACCCTGCAGCCCCAAAAGGTAACACCCCAGGCAGCAATAACCAGGCTGGTTCATAAAACAGAAAAGCACTTTCCCACCCTTTTCCAGCTATGTTTCAAAACAAATGCTTTGAAATAGTTAATTCTATTTTTTTTTTAATGAAACATGTCACACAAATACCTTCTGTGGTGATGTCTAATTATGTGAGATGGAGAGGTCGTGGTGTGACTGCCACAGCTTTCCTCTACCTTCCTTCTGCTGCATCCCTAATAAGTTGCAAATTCACCTCTGCAGACCACACAAAATTCACCCATCAGCAGTCAGTTAGCAAATATGTATTGAACACCTACTATGTGTCAGGCAGTCTTTCAGGCACTGGGATTACAGCAATAAACAAAACAAACAAAAATCTCTGCTCAGATGGAGCTCATATTCTAGTTGAGGAGAGAGATGACAAGCAAACAAATACATAAATATATGCAAGAGGTCAGATCATCATAAATGCCATGGAGATGAAGAGAGCAAGAGCAGGGTGGACTAGGATTATTGGAGTAAGGAGTCGCTTCATAGTCCTACACACAAATGGGGATGATTGACTGGGGGCTAAACGATGACCTTGGGTCCTGGGCTTTTTTTTTTAATTGTGGTAAATACACAACATAAAGTTGACCATCTCAACCATTTTTGAGTGTATATAGTTCATTAGTGTTAAGTACATTCACATTGTTGTACAACCAATCTCCAATACTCTTTTCATCTTGCAAAACTAAAACTCTATCCATTAAACAACACCTCATGCCCCATTCTCCAAGTTCCTGGTGGCCACCACTCTTCTTTGTCTCTATGAATTTGACTATATAAGAAAAATCATACAATATTTGTCCAGTTCAGGATTTCTTATGGTGACTAATGGAAACTACAATAAAGTACACGATCCGATTAGTATTGAGGGTCTCAAGATAAAAAGTGGTGAAACTCTGAGTGTTGGGGAGAGAGAGCTGATGCGGGTTGCTAGGAGCACATAGAAGTCTGAGACACACATACCCTCCGCCTTCACTCCTGCCCGTGTGGTGTTACCTGGCGCACTCACAGCTCCTGGGCTCTCTTGTGGCTCCCGCAGATGGAGCCATGGAAAGCCAAGGGAGCATCTTCTTACTAAAAGCAGGTGAGCCCTAACCGGTTTGGCTTAGTGGATAGAGCATCGGCCTGCGGACTCAAGGGTTCCAGGTTCGATTCCGGTCAAGGGCACGTACCTTGGTTGCGGGCACATCCCCAGTAGGGAGTGTGCAGGAGGCAGCTGATTGATGTCTCTCTCGCATCGATGTTTCTAACTCTCTATCCCTCTCCCTTCCTCTCTGTAAAAAATCAATAAAATATATTTTAAAAATAAATAAATAAAAGCAGGTGGGATTCTTTGGCTCCCTCTTGGCCGCCCAGAAATGCAGCTATGAAAGGGCAGGCATTCTCTGGTCATAGAACCCTTTCATCTCATTTCCGGTTCTCATTTATAACTACACACAGGTGGTCTTGAAGCAATGTACTCGGACATTGTGCTGTGCAATAAAAAGCCTGGTCCTAGGAAAAGGGAGCCTTGCGGTTCAAATTAAAACCATCGATGTATTGCATGATTTGGCACAAATGTCTCAACTGGCCTCTGGGATTAGTTTCTCTAGGAAACTACCCTCCCTGTCTCATCAGGGTATACATATATGCAAATATACACATAAAAGAAAATATATACACCTTTTAAATTATAAAAAGATGGGGGGAAAGGAGACATATGTAATACGTTAAGCAATAAAGAATTTTTTAAAATTATAAAAAGAAAAATGAGGGCAGGCAAACATTCCCATAGTGCCCGGTTCATGGGTGCATCCCCGGGAATGCTACACAGAGCACCTGGTTTGGTGCACTGGGAAACAACGCTGTACTAGAAAGCAGCTCAGGTTCAAGTCCTGGTTCCTACCCTACATTCCTTATGCCCTTGGGCACATCCCTTCACTTCTCAAGGTCTCATTTTCTTCATCTTTAAAATGAGTTATTTATTTGCTCATTGTCCAGCTTCTCCACTAAAATGCAACCTCCTGCGCATCAGAGCCTCTGTTGTATTGATTGTCCTGTCTCCAGAAAGTAGATAATGCCTGGTGCCCAATATGGTACTCAATAAATATTTGTTGAGTGAATTAATGAATAAATGAGCTCTTGTTATCTGCTTAACAATGTGCTAAGTGCTGTGGTAAAAATACCTAACACATCAGGAACATTTAGAAAACAATGCAATTCCAATCTCAATGGTGCTCATCGCAGGGCTTACTTATGACCACCCTGAGCTGCTATCTTAGATAAATCATTGATCATTTTGATAAAGGAGAGAGAAATATGGCTATTTTGTAAAGATACCACAGAAAGATGAGGTCTGAGCTGGGTTCTAAAGGGCAGGTAGGTTTTGAATAAGAAAGAGGAGGAAGAAAACCCTTTCGGGTTCTTAAAAAAACCAATCACAGCGTGAACGAATGGCAGTGAGAAATTCTTCCCGAAGGCCTTCTTTTATCTCTCTCTACTCTTTCCTAAGAATTCCATTTGAGACATGTTGGGTTTGAGGAGCCTGCGGGAGATGTCTAGCTTGCATTTGGAAATCTGAGTTTGGAGCTTGGCCTAGAGATCTAGAATTGGAAGTCATCCACTGAAAGGTAGTAACTGCCATGGATGCCATCCAAGAAATCACAACTCTCCCTAACACTTATCCTAATACCCTACAGCTTTGCATCCTTCGAACAGAAGATGGATTCACGTTGAGAAACAATTCACATATTCAATCTCAAACCCAGCCATGTAGCCATGTTGCAAAACCAAGCAGGTCCAGACGGTTCCTCAGGTTGGTACCTGCCGAGCCTCGCTCAAACACAGGCGCCAGAGAGCAGTTTGGACCAAGGGGCGGGTGACCTTACGTCTCAGTTTGTCCAGAACAGTTCTAGTTTATACCTATTGTCCTAGAATAATGATTAATAGTACTCCTTTCACTCTTGAAAGCATCCCAGTTTAGATGACAAATTATGTAGTTAATCTACTAATTCCTCAAATAACCAACTGCATGTATGACCCATTCCCCAAGTGATCAATTTGCCTAATGTAATTATGTCCTTTAACTTTTTAGTTTAGTTGATTGACTTTCACTTCGCTTTCATAATACCATTTTAAGAAATGTTTACACTGTTCCTTCCCCAACGCCTGAACATGTAGGTGGAAACTTAAGCCTCTGGGTCTTCTTTTCCATCTGTGCCTCAGTATCCCCTCTATGTCTCTAATTCTGTCCCTCAGTCTCCAGCAGCAACAGCAGGGATCTGGCGCAAAGAAAAATTGAATATACTCTTCCTATGAATATATTCTCCTTATGAATACATTGTTTTATGAATATATTCAATGAAAATATTCTTCTGAATATTTTCTTTATAAATAGTTCCTTCTTGCATATATTCTTAAATGTGAAGAGTTCAAATGAATATATTACCTTTATGAATAATAACGTAATGAAAAATATTTTTATAATGATTTTTTTCTATTCAAGAATGAATCCTTATGAATATATTTTTTTTGTGGTCCTCAGCCACTTCCCCCCTCAATTTCCCTTGCTTTCTGTCCCTGATACTCTTGGGCCTGACCAGGGGGGGCAGGGAATGTTGAAAAGACCTTAAAATGCTGTTAGAAAGTCAAAATGAAAACCAAAACTAAATAGTATAGACAGCATAAATAAGCTTGGTAAATCAGTCTTCAGCAAGTTTGCCCATGCAATGAATTAGCTTTCAGCAAATTGGCTTTCAATTAATTGACTTTTAGCAACCTGACCTATAGCCTTCCTAACCAGCCCGTCTAAAATAAGTCGGCCATTACCCTACCCATGACCTCAATCACACCAAAATTCCCTTGGAGGTCTTGTTTGCTTTCTTCACAGTTTTAGCAAAATCAAACATAATTGTGTTTACTTATTATTTTCCATTATCCCCACTTAGAGTATCCTCATGAGGTCCAGGGCCTTTTTGGTTCTGTTCACCAGTGATTCTTCTTTTTTTTCTAATTTTCTTTTTTAATTACAGTTTACATTCAATATTATTTTGTATTTGTTTCAGGTGTACAGCATCATGGTCAAACAACCATATACTTTATAAAGTATTCCCCCTGGTATTTCCAGCACCCAGCTGGCACCATACATAGTTATTACAATATTATTGACTACATTCCCTATGCTGTACTTTACATCCCTGGGGCTATTCTGTAACTACCAATTTGTACTTCTTAATCCCTTCACCTTTTTCACCCAGTCCCCCAAACCTCCTCCCTTCTGACAACCATCAGTCTGTTCTCTGTGTCTGCGAGTCTGTTTCAATGTTGTTTATTCATTTATTTTGTTCTTTAGCTTCCACATATAAGTGAAATCAAATTCACCAGTGATTCTATAGCCCTATCACAACCTCTGGCACATAAGTAAATGCTCAATAAGTATTTGTTGAATAAACCAATAATGAATGAAGGGTCCCAAAAGAATCTCTGGATTCATAATAGAAACAAGAAAAAATATAAATTATATAGTAATCTCTACCTCAGTTTGATCACCATCCATCTCAGCCACCCTCCTTTTCCATTAAAAAACAAACAGAAGCATAGAAGCTATTAAACAAAACTTTTTTTGAATTGGGTATGAAAAGAATGGCGGGGCGGGGGGCAGGATTCAAGAGATGAGCAAGCTTCAAAGAACCTGTTTGACCATCTGAAATCAGAATGCACTGGAGAAAATCTCTACCCCAGATGTTACAACATTGCCCATTTAGTACAGAGCTACTTGAGAGCAGATGGCATTGAGTCAGGATTTAACGAAGACTGTAATGGCTCTCCTGCCAGCCCTGGGGCCATCATTTGCATAGGAAGCAGATTTGGCTTGGCTGCTGATGGTGATGGACTCTCAGCCACTTGGACATGACCTCATTTTCATGTCTCCATTTTCCATCGCTGCCATATGTAGTCATAACCTTCTGGGAAATACTGTGCCACAAAATATCCAATAAAAGCAAGTCCGGATCATCTGAAGCGATATTTTAATTATGATTTTACTGACATACCTTCTCATTCGAGATTTATTTTTAAGCAGCCTAACACATTTGAATTAGTGTGACATGGTTTTCTTTTCATTCATTTAATATCTCAAGTCAGAAGTTTGTAGCATTGCATCGGGGCAATTATAAGAAGGGAGGCCATTTTTAAAGATGCATATAATTTTACTGTGGATTAGCACTGTTTATAAATTAGGTTTATAGGCCTCACTTCACCTCCAGATGCACTTATCATCATCACGAGAGAAGAAAGACATTTCACAAATGAAAGCATAACCTCTTTGCCATTTGGAAGCAAACCACCCAATCCTAACACACACAAAGGCTTTTTTTTCTTTTGCTTCTTTCACTTAGCTACCTGGGGGGTGGGGGAGCAGGAACAAGGTCTACATTTATCTGCCATTTCAACTCACTGAGGTCCAGCCAAGAACATATTTCCTCAGGAAAGGACAGGAGACAGAGGGGCTGGAGAGTCATATTATTAATTGTGCTTTCTGAGAACAGGAGTTCAAGTGACACAGCAGGAATCTTGGAAAGTCTCACTTGCTTCCTCTCATCTCAAGTCCCTCAGAATTACCCAACCCAAAGTTCCAAGGACCGAGTCTCATCCTTTCCCAGCTTTCAAATACTCGGCGTTCCAGGCCAACCCCATAAGCCTTAGTCTATCTCCTCCTTTGATCTAGAAGTCTTCATAGTTCATTAATTTAGCAAAGAAGAAAAAGTACATTGTATCATAAACATTTTAATAAAATCCCCTATTTTGTAGCATTGCTGCTTTGGAGGGATGCTGACATCCGTACATAAGACACTGTTTTTGAAAGTGTAATTCAAACCTAGAAGATGGTGAATGTATGTTGACAATGAAATAAAACATATTAGTATAAAATAGAAAATATTAAAGGGTATTACACATAATTCCTGTTTCAGATATTATGTGTGAGGAAGTATATGTGTACTGGGTCAAATGTAAAGTTATTTTTAACAAACATTCATATAATGCTTAATATGTACCAGGGAGTAAGCCAGTGACGTTTACATACCTTCATTCACGTAATCTTCAAGATCATCTGGTGAGATGTGACTATTTTTTACCCCAGTAAGATAGGTGAATGAACTAAGGCACAGAGAATTTAAGTAATGTTCCCATGATGGTTCAGCTAACAAGTAGCAGATGGTGTCTGATGTGGGCCACTCTTTCACTTCCTAGACCTGCGTGGTGAGCCCAGCTAAGACATCTCTTCTCTCTTGCTCTCTGAGGGGACACTGTCAGAGCTCCACCGGCAGGCCTCTCCTAAATATGTTCTCTACTGTAGGTTTGAGAGAGAGGGTGGTGTGGGGAGACTCCCGGCCAGCGTGGCTCAGTGGTTGAGCTTCCGCCTATGAACCACGAGGTCATGGTTCAATTCCTGGTCAAGGGCACATGCCTGGGTTTTGGGCTCAATCCCCAGTACAGGGTGTGTAGGAGACAGCTGATCAATGATTTTCTCTCATCATTGATGTGTCTATCTCTCTC
>NW_005353967.1:13694458-13712085 GCF_000412655.1 Myotis brandtii
ATCCATCAGCCAGCTGTTAATACAGGAGGGCTTTGATATCCGTCTAGCTACTGTTTTTAAACAACTCCCTTGGCTAGAAAGTCAAGGGAAAACTGGGAAGTGATTTAAGTACTGGCCCTAAAACTATCATAATAGCAACAGAAACCTCACTTCTAGCATCCTACAACTATGTCAGCAACCTTCTGGACAGTGACGCCATTCCATTTTGCTTAACAGCTGGAAGAGACCTTTGAGACATAGCCCTTAGTATACAGAAGAAGGAACTGAAGCTAGAACCAGGCATTTCCCAAAGTTACATCATTGACAGTAAACCTTTTCAATAGATCTGTGTCTCCAGACTCGGAGCAGGGCAGTTGGCTGGCCACTGAACCAGGCAGAGGAGCAAGAAGAGAGAAGTTGATGGCTGTCCTCCCAAATCCCGCCCCCGGAAATATCTCTGGAGTGTCTGTAAACACATTCATGACAACTGATTGGCTTGAACTGCATGATCTTTCCCCCATTAAGACAAACAGCATGGAACATAGATTAATTCTCATCATCTGCTTTGAAGAAAACATAATCAATACAGTCGGTTCATTAAGGAGATTCTTAGTCACATCGCATTACATATCCCAAACCTAGCACGGTGTCTGCCCCATAGTGAGCACTCCGATCTTTTAGAAAATTCACTGGACAAAAATGTATATTGAGCACTTAACTACAACTGCAAGGATCCTCCAATTTATTCATGGGGAAACCTATAATAGAGTTATGGAAAAATATCAGGAAATATTGATATATTTAATTCTACCACACAAATCCTATATAATAAAAGGCTAATATGCAAATAGACTGAACGGCAGAACAACTGAAACAACCAAACAACTGATCACTATACCACCAGGGGACACGCGCAGAACATGGCAGGCATTGGCCAGGGCGGGATGGTGGAGCAGGTGAGCGGGGGCACCAGACCAAGGCAGGGGCACCGGTCGCTATCATCAGGGCGAGCCTCTGATGGTTACTGAAAATTCTTTGCTCTTGCCACTGCTCACACCCACTGCTGGTGCTGGCCCCACTCACATCTGCAGCTGGCGCCAGAGCCACTGCTCACACCTGCTGCCAGCGCCCAGCCCGGTCCTCATCACACAGCACCATCAGCAGGTGCGAGCAGCAGCTGCCGGTCCCAATCGCCCCTGGGGCCTTCTCCACCTCCCCCTGCTGGTGCAAGTGGGGCCGGCGCCATCAGCGCATGGGAGCGGTGGCAGAGGGAGCAGGACTGCCGGCAGACAGGGGACCAGGGGCCATGTGGGAGGGGTTGGGCGGGGGCGTGGAGGATGGGCTGAGACCTGCCCCTGTGCCATGCCTGCTGCAGCCTCACAGCCCACAGTTCCTTTCAAGGTGCACGAATTCATGCACTGGGCCCCTAGCTATAAATAATTTTACTAGCAGTAAAATATGGATATAGGATGTGTATTTATATTTCTGCATTCAATAAATAACAACATTAAAATGCTAAAGAATTACTTTTCAGATGTTTTCTACTCTACTTACACATAATTCATTCACCAGCTAGCCCTCACTATCAGTGAAGAAATATAAACAGAGGCAAGAAATTTTAAAATTGAGAAAACATTTCATTCATTCGTTTTTCCTTAAAAGTAGAAAAATATTACTATTATTTTACTTTATCCATGAACAAATGGTCCAGCTTTTAAGAACAGTGCTGTTCCCTTAGATACAGTGGTTCTCAACCTTCTGGCCCTTTAAATACAGTTCCTCATGTTATGACCCAACCATAAAATTATTTTTGTTGCTACTTCATAACTGTAATGTTGCTACTGTTATGAATCATAATGTAAATATCTGATATGCAGGATGGTCTTAGGCGACCCCTGTGAAAGGGTCGTTTGACCGCCAAAGGGGTCGCGACCCACAGGTTGAGAACCGCTGCCTTAGAATATTAATTTGAAAACACAATAATGCAATCTTCACACGAGTGAACTCTAGCACAGGTTAGTATTAAGCAATCTTAATTCAGACAATTGAATCTGTATCTGATCCATACGCACTCAACTACTGTTGATTTCAGAGTAGGAAAAACTTCTACAGTCATAAACACATGGACATGTTCAAATAAAAGTTTAGGTATAAACCACCGAAACTAAAAACCCAAGCAATGTTTGCAAATTGAGAAACTGGATATTAGACTTAATTCTCTGCAGACAATAAACTTGTACAATTTCTAAAAAGGGACCTATGCAGTATATTCATGAATAGGGTGAGTGATTACTCTTTAAATGTCTTCAAATTTTAGATGTTAGCACGGCTGGTAACAAAATTATACAACTGCCCTGGCTTTAAAAGCAACATATGATGATACACTTTTACAATTCTTTTCCTTTAATACTGCAGAAGATATATTACAAAAACAAAATCACATGCCTTTTACAGTCCAGTGTGGAAGCATATTATTTATGCTAAAATTAAATCATTTGGGACATGGAGAGAAGAAGAAAAGTTTCAAAGCTTAAGATATCTAACATATCCTCCCTCCTCCCCACCCTCCCAATGCCATCTTTCTCTTCTAACCGCCAGTTGCTACATTCAACTTCTTTGCCTTGGGAGGAGAGAGACGAAGGAAAGCAAGGGACCATTTAACTCTGAAACTAGTGGCTCCTTGGGCTACTTCTGTTTAAAAAAAAAAAAGAAAGAAAAGAAAAGAAAACACCTGGAGAGCCTAGCCAGTGTGCTCAGTGGTTGAGTATCAACCTAAAAACCAAGAGGTCATGGTTGAATTCCTGGGCTCGATGCTAGTGGGGGGTGTGCAGGAGGCAGCCAATCAATTATTCTCTCTCATCATTAATGTTTCTATCTCTCTTTTCCTCTCTGAAATCAATAAAAAAAATTTTTTAACCTACCTGGAGAAAATTCCTACACTGATGGGAAATTTAAGCTACAGGCAATTCACAGTACTGACGAACAGCATAGCTGAACTGCAAACTGCAAATCTCTGAATTCAAATCCTGTTCCTCTTTCTGCCAACTGACGAACAGCATAGCTGAACTGCAAACTGCAAACTCCAAATCTCTGAATTCAAATCCTGTTCCTCTTTCTGCCACACCTCGAGGGCATGCCTGACCCCAGGCAGGAACTTGCAGGTGATGCTGAAGAAACTGTGGCCCCATGTCAAGCCCAGAACTGCTTATACAAACAGCTTGCCAAGCAGCTGAGCAAAATACTCTGCTCTCCAACATCTTCCACTCCATCCAGCGTGGTTAAAAGCTGGTTTTCTCCCAATAATATATCACAAAATCAGGAGACTTGAAAGAAGAGTTTGTTCCCCACCCACGCCACACCCATCCCTGTGCCAGTCCGAGTTGTGTTCTTTCTTCCACCCCCACTCTTACCAGCCCTGATTTTTATCACTCCAGCCTTTATCTGATTTCTAAATGCACCTGGATGGGATACTCCAGTCCTGATTGGAATCACGTGAAGAAACTCACTACTTCCTGGCTAGCACAAAGTCAAATCAGATGGCCGAGCCAGGGTGGATCCTGGCTCCAAGAAATGCTGGCTCCCAGCCTCGGGTTTCCACAGCCTTTGAGGGCCTGCAAGGCAGCCGGGGTGCAGAGAGACCGCAGGGCTGAACACCTAGAACTCCTGCTGTGAGGTCATCACTGGGCTGTGGGTGCTTACCACAACCCTCCCACTGGAATGGCAGCAGATGCCCTCGGGATGCCAAAGCTGCCTTCCACTTTTATTTATTCATTTTCTTTACAAATCTTATTGAAAGAACTAAGTATGTCCTCTTTCTCTCCCCCACTGACCCCTTCTAGCCCACCCCTGTCCCCCCAACACCCTCCAGCCTTCACCACCCTATTGTCTGTGTCCATGGGTTATGCATATATGCATACAAGTTCTTTGGTTAATCTCTTCCACCCACCTTCCCTCTTGCCTTCACTTTCATATTGTACCAGAGGCCCGGTACACAAAATTCATGCACGGGTAGGGTCCCTAGGCCTGCTCGGCTGGGGCCTCCCTTCTCCAGCTGCCGGCCAGGGCCTTCTTTCGTTCCACACCACCCCCTGGTGGTCAGCACACATCATGGGCGAGCGATAGAACTCCCAGTCTCCTGGTCGAACTCCCATGGGGACACTTTGCATATTAGCCTTTTCTATACAGTGTGGCCTTGACTTACGAGTTTTTTGAGATACCAGCTGTCTCTCGGCCGATTTTTTTTGCATTGAGTTGATAGAGTAATTTGAGTTAACAAGCTCCTTAATGAGCTTGGTCTCAGAACGAATTAAACTCATAAGTCAAGGCCCCACTGTATATAGGTTCCTGAATCTCCACTGACGCCCCAACCATCAACAATTAACAACTCAATGCAAACTGATAGTATGAACTCAAAACATATGGACTGGGCAATGCTATCTGTAACGGTTGTTTGTTCATGTAGGGACCCTGGTATTTGCTTCTTTGATGCCCCCAACTACCCTTTCCATTTGTAGGCTAAATTTCACTTTTAAAGAGACTCTCTTCCTCCCTCTTCCCTTCCTCTCTCTTTTTCTCTCATAAAACAGCAGGCACCTCTTGAACAAAAATGCCCACCTTCTGATTGGCTTTTAAAAAACAGACTTATGCTATCAAGAGACAGTCTGCAGGCCCCACGGAGATCTTCCTCGGCGATCTGCCACAGGGCAGTGGTTCTTTTGGCTGAAGACAGCCCCAGTGCCCCCTCGCTCCAGGCCTGGCAAGTTTAAACGTCAAGAGATAACAGGCACAGACAAGGCCAAGGCTGAGACAGTGCTGCTCAGCTGACACCTGCATTGTCAGCTGTGGCCCATGCATGCTTACCTGTTGCCTGACCTGCACAGGACAGGACTCCAGCACTGCCCACCTGGCTGGGAGGGGATTTAAAGCAGCACACACACCACTCCCCCAGGAGCTGATGGAGAACCTGCCTCCTCAGGCTGACAGTTGCAATAGTTTAGCGGGAGAATCTCACTCGCCTGTGGCTGGGGTGCTGCCATCATGCCGCCTGGTGCCTTTAGGGAAAGCTGGGGTCCAGAGGCTCCACTTCACTCACACAGGGCTGGGGCCTCCCAGGGGAGCTGCTCTGCACCCTTCTCTGCTTCCCACCCCATCGTCACAGGCGCAACAGGAGTGCAAGTCTGCTTCTGGTCCTTTCTCTATGATCGAGTCCCCACATTGAAGTTGCTGAGCCCAGAGGTATGTATAGTTTAAAGCAGCGGTTCTCAACCTGTGGGTCGCGACCCCTTTGGGGGTCGAACGACCCTTTCACAAGGGTCGCCTAAGACCATCGGAAAACACATATATAATTACATATTGTTTTTGTGATTAATCACTATGCTTTAATTATGTTCAATTTGTAACAATGAAATTGGGGGTCACCACAACATGAGGAACTGTATTAAAGGGTCGCGGCATTAGGAAGGTTGAGAACCACTGGTTAAAGACGGTGGGTACATACCTCCATGCTCACTGAGTGTGGACATACATTTGCCTTCCCATTCTCCTCCCTTTGGAGAACCCTTCCCCTTCCACAGTAAACCTGCCCAGAACATGTGGTCCAGACGGGGCTGGTCCAGCTCATGACCTGGCCAGTAAGAGGACTCCAACTCCTTGACCCAGTACTAAGTGGTTCACAGACGGACACATAACCCAAGCCAGGCTAACTGGAGTTTCCTCGGAGATTTTGCTGGAGACACTTTGAAAGATGCTCATTAACAGGCAAATATAGGGACAGGACATAGATTAGTGGTTGCCGAGGGCTGAGGTGTTGGGGGGTAAAGTGAGTATGACCAACTGGTATGAGGTTTCTTTGAGGGATGATGAAAATGCTCTACACTTGACTGGTGATGATTACACAACTGTGAATATACTAAAAATTATGCATTTGTATGATTTAAATGGGTGAATTAGATGGTATACAAATTATATCTGAATATATTTTCAAAGATGCTCAGTCTCTCTCTCTAGAACAGCAAGCAGTTAAGGATGATATAAACTTGGGCCTGCCAGCAGCTCTCTCTTCACCACGGAAAGACAGCCAGCCTGAGAATAGAGCCATGCAGAGGCAAGCACATGAGAGAGGCAGAGAATGAATCATTTGGACTACTGGATCCAACTTTTCATAAAGCCACTTCCATTCCTTCAATTTCTCGGTTGCATAAGCCAAAAAAAAAAAATTCCTTTTTTGTTTAAATTAGTTTAAGCTTAGTTTCTGTCACAGCCAACAAAGTCTTGCTACAGCTTTCCTGACAGGCTATCCAAATGTATTCCCTTATCAGCTGTGAATGAGAGTGCCTATCCCCCCTCAAAACCCTGCAAAATAGAATCATTCTATTATTAAAGAGGGTTTTTTGGTTGTTGTTTTTATTATGCTTTGTCCAGAGATATGCAAAAGAATTTAATTTCTAGCAAGGTTGAACATTATTATCAATCCTTATCTTTTCCTTCTTTAAAGTGTTTATATTTGCATAAACTATGTGCAGGATGTTAGTAAACCTTTCTTCTATGAATATTTTTTCTAGTTATCACTTGCCTTTGGATTTTTATAATAGATTTTATATGCAGAAGTATTTTATGCATAAAACCTATCAAATACTTCTTTATAATGCTTTGTCTTTATTTTTTAGAAAATATGTCCCCATCCTGAGATTAGACAAGCATTCTCATACTTTCATTTTTTTATTTGAACATCTTAATGCACCTGGTATATAAGATTATAAAAGATTTTAGAATGTTCAAGATATATCAAAATAACTCACTAATTGTCCCAGTATTTATTAAATAATTCTTCTTTTATCAACTTATTTATGATATATATATATCAAATATTAAATTCATTAACATAGTAGGGTTTCTCTCTTTATCTATGTGGTTACATTGAACTGATTACCAATCTTGAGCAATTACTCTGCTACTTCACCTAGTATAACTTTGCAATACACTTTTTGGATATTTTTATTGTGGTAAAATGTGTATAACATCATAAAATTCATCATTTTAATCATTTTTAAATATACAATCAGTGGTGTCAAGGACATGAACAGTGTTGTACAATCATAAACACCATCTTCCCAAACTGAAATTCAGTACCCCATTTTAAATAATGACTCCACTCCCTTCAGCCCCTGGCAACCGCTGTTCTACTTTCTGCCATTATGAATTTGACCATTCTAGGTACCCCATGTAAGTGGGGTCATACAGTATTTGTCTTTTATGTCTGGTTTTTTTTTCATTTAGCATAATATCTTCAAGATTCATCCATGTTGCAGCATGTATCTGAATTTCATTCCCTTTTTTAAAAATGTTTCTTTTTATTGATATTAGAGAGAAAGGAAGGGAGAGAGATAGAAACATTGATTGGCTGCCTCCTGCATGCCCCCTATTGGGTATCAAGCCCGCAACCTAGGCATGTGCCCTGACTGGGAATCAAATCGGTAACCTCTTGGTTCATGGGTCAATGCTCAACCACTAAGGCACAACGAACAGGAAGAATTTCATTCCTTTTTAAGACTGAATAATATTTCATCAGATATATATATCTATATACCACATTTTGTTTATCCATTCATCTGCCCATAGACATTTGAGTTGTTTCCACCTTTTTGCATTGTGAATAATGCTGCTATAAACACGGTGTAAAAAGATTTGTTTGGCTCCCTGCTTTCAATTCTTTTGTGTATACATCCAGAAGTAGAATTGGGGATCAAATGGCAGTTCTATGTCTAATTTTTGAGGAACTGCCATACTGTTTTCCACAGGAGTGGCTCCCTTTGATATTCCCACCAGTAATGCACAGGGTTCTAATTCTTCCACATTCTCACCAACACTGTATTCTTTTTTTTTTTATAATAGCCACCCTAATGGGTGTGAAGTGCTGTAATACATTTTAATACAATATGGTACAAGTGTTTTCTCATTATGATTCTTTCTCAAAAAAAAAATGGGCCATTCTCTATTTTTTTCTCCCAGGACAATATTGGAATGATTTTTAAGTCCCCCAAATATTTTATATGAATAATAATTAGAATTCTATTTAACTTATTTGGAAAACATTAACATTATTCATCTTTAAGACATTTAACCCATGTCCCACCAAAGAAAGAAAATCTTCTCTTTTTCCCTTAGTAAAGTTTTATTTTTCTTCATATTGCATTATCCCTCGGCACTTCATGTTTCTGTGCTATTGTGAATGGAAGAATCAACCTCATTTTAGAGAATAATTTTTGGAGGAAGAAGAAACCCCATAATCAACAATAACACTCATTTATTAAATACCTGCTATTTTAAGATCAGTGATAAAAATCAATAGTGCTTGTCTTCTACATGGAAATGTACTGTAATAGCAAAGGAAAACATGGGTTTAAAACTTCATTGGACTGCCTCTTTTAAAGGCCTAGAGCAGCGGTTGCCAACTTTTCAGACCTCACAGACCACCAGTGGTCCGCGGACCAACAGTTGACGACCGCTGGCCTAGTGCATCACTCCAAAGGAGGCAACTAAAAGTGTGGGTGATTTCATGTTTAATCAATGTTTGTTGCAGCTATCATTCATTTGGGTCAAATTCAGGATGCATGAGTTTTCTTGTGTCCTACATGTAACTTACATTACTCTGGCCTTTCCTTGTGGATTTATACCCATTTTATTACTTCATTAATTTACCACTTAAATTACTACTGAAGCTTACACCTGTATCTCTTCTCTACAATATATTTATATAACTGTGACTTATTTACAACTCTTCAGTCAGAAAACACTACCTTTAATTTTACTATAGCTCCTAGAAGGAAATACGATCCGCTTTATAACAATTTACTTTAAGACATTCTACTCTACTGTGCAATTTCCTGGTCATTACATAGAAAAGCTTCTATTAATAAGATTTTTCCCTCATTGTGGGAAAAATGTTAAGTCTGTTCTAGGTGCTGAGTACAGAATGGCAATATAATAATATACATCAAAAAATGCATGCTTTATGAAATTGAACCTACATAGCCTATCCCCTAGAAATGTAAGAAAGTTTTCCTGTCCCCTCCAAAACCCCGCATAAGAAGGTCAAGAAAGGACCAAGATAACAATGTATCTTCCTCCTTGGCACTTTTTTCCCCTGACATGGAAACCGTCTACAACATTTTAAGTCCTGATGAGGCTACAAATCAATCCTGTTTGCCCCCATCTTCCCCTCACCACCACCACTTTAGGATCCATGAAAAGCGCAAGGGTTGTGGCTTCCCTGTTTTTAAAGATTCATACATTTGGCCAAAAAAGAGCAAAAAAGAGTATTTTTGTAAAGGAAACAAAAAAAGGAAACAGAAACCCATCCAGGTGAACGGTGGCCCTCAGTCAAGCCATTATAAACCCTCTGGCTCATGACACCTATTTTAATATACTTGTTCTCCACACCCTCCAATTACTCCACTCCCTTTCCAAGCCTTCATTTATGCACGCAAATAGGTCAAGTAACAATAATATAAACTTCTCAAAGTTGAGCCAAAAAATGACATGATTACTGTGAATGATTCATGGTATTTTTTCCATGCTACTTCTGAGTCTCTTCTATTAAAAATCTCCATCCTCAGAAGAAGGCCAATTACATTTTGGGATATACATTCCGATTTTAGACTCTGGAATATGATCTATTTTATCAGATATAACAATGCATTTATTGCTCTTAGGAAACAGACAGTATCACTTATTACTAATTAGAGAAAAGAGAAAAGATCCAAATCAACCATTAACTTGCTTTTAGTGCTTAACCCTTTATAAAAAGAGCAACCAAAATTGTATCTATTGTATCTATTTGGGGGCTGGAAGAGCAATCTCAAACGAATGACAACTCAAAGAAATAAACCAGGGAAGAAAGTCATTGGAAAGATGCAAACCCATCTCCTTCATTTCCAACAATTCTGGTTAACAGAAACATCTTATGTCTCCACTGAATTGTTTCTATGCTCTGTTTTTACAACCCAAATCCTATCAAAGAGTATTCTCATGAAATGATCCTGCCACTACATAATCTGTCTAAAAGCATAAACTAAATAATAAAAAGAACTTTAAATTGAAATATAAAAAGAGAATGGTTGTTGTATAAAGATAAGCAAACAGCGTAAATGAAGCTATGACCTACAACCATTTTTTAAGTCAACATATATCTTAATTGACATTTTACACAACCAAGGCCTCTGTCTAAGTATCTTGCACCATCTCTGTATCAATCAGGATAGGCTAAATTCTGCTGTGGTAACAAATAATCCCAAAACTCTCAGTGGCTGGCAAAAATAAACGTTAATTTTGTGCTCACACTAAATGCCCATCAGCTCTGCCCCACACTGCCTTCAACCTGCAATCTTCATCTGAAACATTATTTATTGTTAGGAAGAGGGTGTCACAAAGAGGGGTGGGGGAGGTATCATGAAGCAGAAACTGGGTTTTAACGTTTCTGACCCAAAAATAACATATTCACATTTCATTGGTTAAAGCAAGTCACATAATGTCATCTGAGTTAACAGGGCAAGAATATATAATTGTCCTCTTAGCTGGTCTTCTTACCTATAGTATACTTCCTGTCAAGGCCATCCTACCCCACCCCACCCCAGCCATTGCTCCCTGGGGGCTCTCTTTAAATCTAGCCACAGCCTGGCTGGCATGACTCAGTGGTTGAGCATCAACCTATGAACCAGGAGGTCACGGTTCAATTCCCTATCAGGGGATATGCCCGGGTTTCGGGCTCAATCCCCAGTGTGGGGCATGCAGGAGGCAGCCAATCAATGATTCTCTCTCATCATTGGTGTTTCTATCTCCCTCTTCCTTCCTCTCTATATTGAATGAATGAATGAATAAATGAATGAATGAATGAATGAATGAATCTAGCCATAGTCCTTCTCCGCCTAAAAATTTCTGCAGCTGGGCTTCTCCTGTTGGTATCTGCATCAGCACCAGAGTGTGTGGCAATGGGCCTAGGGAGTTTTGGACTAAGCATGGTGAGTTTCCCAGAATCCTGGTTTCACTTGAAGATTTGGAAATATAAAATAAAATTGAATATATTATTGGACAAAATAAAAATAAACCGGAGTTTCTAGTGAAAGTTGGTGCCTCATTGGGCTATCCCACATCTTCTGGTACCAGGGGTGCAGGCTCTTTTATTCTCAAGGATTCTTTAACGGAAGAGGGTGAGAAGCACCAGGACCAACATTATCTGGCACTTTCTACATCTCCAGAATGGCCCTGTCCATTATGCTAACCAAGAACTACCTGTGGCTACTGAGCACTTGAATTATAGCTAATATGGCTGAGGAACTGAACGTTTCATTTTATTTGTTCTAATTAAATGTAAGTAGCCACATGTGCCTAGTGGCTACTGTATAGAGCAGCACTGGTACAGAGCGTGAGGTCTTTGGTAGGTAGAATAATGACCTTCCAGAGATGTCTATGCCCAAATCCCCAGAACATGTTATTTTCTGTTACATTTCAAAGGAGAATTAAAGAAACAGACAGAATTAAGTTGATTAATCATTTGATCTTAAAATAGGCAGATGGTCCTGGATTATCCATGTAGGCCCATTCTTCTCTGGGTCCAATCCAGAACCAACACCCTTACTTTGTTTTCCCTTAGTACAGTTGAGATAAGCAGTTGGAATCAAGCAGCTCACTTACTGAAAAACCAAGGAACTAGGAAAATGAGTAAAGTAAATTCAAACAGGATCAGTCAAAGACATAAATGAATCTGACCCCAAGAATCTCAGTAAAAGTATTAAAGCACTTTGCTGAGCCTCAAATGTCCTCTGCTCTAGTAACTGCTCATGGACCATAGACCATATGCAATGTACATCCATATTATTTATTTAGAGTTCTTCTCCATGAACTTCCCTGCCCTAAGGTCAAAACTGCAGCTTATTATTATTCTTCAAAATGTGAGGTGCTTTCTATGGGAGAATTCCATCCAAGTACAATCTTCCAAATTACAATCAGAGGAACAAACCCAGTTCTGAGTTTCTCCCCCAGGATACAGGGGCAACCCAAGGACTAATGCTACACACTCTGGTCAGTTATCCCCTCCACTCACTCACTCCTCTGCCCTGTGACTCACCCCTCGGGTCCTCCCCCCTCTTCCCCACATGGCCCGCCCTTCAGGAAAACGCTCCTTTATAATTAGAGTTTTAATATTTAAAATTAGCTTATGCATACGATGACCATGACACAAATAGAGTGCAGCAGGTCATTCTCTCACAAAGCCTTCCTGAGTAATTATACAAGTCTTCCTAATATAGCAGCCTGTTCAGTAAAGGTTATCCAAATATGTTTTAACTCTTTAGGACCTAGAAGTGTGCCTGTTACAAAGTCAAACAGACACTCTTACCCTTTATCCATAGAGATCCCCATCTGATATTACTCTAGATTAAAAAAAAAATCTTCAACAAAAGCCAATAGCAAAATATCATTAAGTACTATTTTTATTGAACTTATTGGGATGACATTGGTCAATACAGCTATACAGGTTTCAGGTGTACAATGCTAAAATATATATCATCTGTGTATCATATTATGTGTTCACCACCCCAAGTCAAGTCTCCTTCCATCACCATTTATCCCCCAATACCCTCTTCTACTTCTCCCCACCCTTCCCTTCTGGAAATCACCAAGCTATTGTCTGTGTCTATGAGCTTTTGTTGTTCTTTTTTTTTTACTTTTGCATAATCCCTTTACCTTTTTCACCCCTCCAAGTACTATTCTTATTTTTACATATAAAAATATCTTTATTTAGCTTTCTTTGCATTCCATATTGACTAATTTTTCTCCATAATGAACAACATCAGATTATTAGACCATGCAGATCAGATATTACTGGATTTAAAAAACAAAATAATTTTAAAGGAGCTGATAATATGCACTAACCCTTTTTTTTGTACTAACCCTTAATGTCAAAGCCAAATATTAAAATTCCACATGAACATATGAATCCATTAAGCAGGAGTCATTTTCAATTATTAAGAAGAAAGATCTGTATTCTTTATAGAAATTAGAAATGGCAGAAAATAACATCAACATTCATAACTGCTACAATTAGGACCAATAAAAATTTTAAATCAAATTAAAATCAGAGTGTTGATATTAACAGTAATGAAATTTATGTAGCACCATGTGGCTTCATTTCCTCAAAGAAACCCCTGAGTCTCATACAGGGATGAAGAAATCAGTAGTCACTGCTTTCATTTTCCAGATCACTGGACTAAGGATTCACCTGCACCAACAGGGAAATGGATCCAATGTCACACACGCGCATGGCTACTGCCTCTCCAGCTCCAATATAACATCTAGTCCCTCAGCTTCACCCAGTGTCTGATGCTGCTGGAAGCCAGCACAGGTCAAATCTAGGAAATGCTGCTTTCCTACCAGTCCCATGAGTCCCCATTCATTTGGCTCCAGTGGGTCCCTAGTCTGGGTAACCTGACACCCAAGAGAACAAGACTCAGAAAGGGATTTAGAACTGAGGAGTCCACTTTCTATACTTGAGCACATCTACGGTGACTACAGATGTTTGTAAAGGCTTACCCTGAAGATCCCACTCTAATTATATAATGTACATGTCTTATGATCCTAAATTCCAAAATCAGTAGTGGTTATTAACCTATTGAAGGCCACAGATCACCTTTAGAAACTAATAGATATCCCTCTACCTAAAATTTGCTTGAATTTTTTAACTTAATTTCAGGAGGTTCACAAACCTATCAAAGCCCAGCTAGATGCTTTGGGGACTTATGGACTAATACTAAAGCTAAGAAACCTGCTTTAGGGTCATTTTGCTTTTCTTTGACACACAGGATTAAAATTAATTGGCTTCCCAGACACAGAAAGACAAAGTTTCGCATTTTGATGCCTGATACTCAGGCCTCCATATTGTTAATTCTGAGAAACTCAGTTTTGGAAGTTTTTCATAGCAAATGTGTACTTAAATATTAAGCTTTTTATTTTTCCAATTTCTCCAGAACCATTCCTACATTCTTTTTGTTCTTGACTTCTCTCTTAGGGTTACTGTATGCTAGAGTGATGAGTATGTGAAAAGGAATTCGAAGTGGCACCTTCCTTATAGGCAAAACATTTCCCAGAGTGGTGAGCAAGAGATGGCCTTGAGGGCAAGGATGGTCCCTTCCCCCATCCACATCCCTGCTCACACCTGCCCATAGTCCCAAAAAAAAAAAAGGATGTAATGATACAGACTCATTTACATCCCCATTATTCCTGCATTATCATTGTTTGTAAATGCCATTCTTCTTTAATTACCCCTGCCTAAAAGAAATGAAGGCAAGAAGAGACAAAAAGGTTAATGTGACATTCCAGGAGAATCATAAAAGCAGGGCATGGGACTGTCTTATTAACTCCACTTTGGTGCTGTGTTATAAAATGCAAATTGCAGAAAAGGGGCAGTAATTTGTTAATAAATATGTTAATTAGGCAGAGTAAATGCCATACTGCATGGAGGGGGGGAAAAAATCACTGATTGTAAACTCCATGCACAGCAGATTTCAGAGGGCAAATGTAGTTAATAAAACTACCTTTATGTTTTATATGGCTGCTCTTTAGCATAAATAGCTAATAACCAATTTACATTAATGGTGTGGGCACAAATGTAAATTAGCTCCTTTTTGGTTTATATTACTGAAATGCAATCCTAATGTTTGTGTTACATTTGGCGATTTCATTAAGGGAAAGATCTGAGAACCCGATACAGTCCCAGGGCCTGCTTCAAGGAATTTTCATATGAAACCAAAATTACACTGCACATCCTTGTTCACCACATGGGAATTTCCAGAAAGGGCTCTGCTATCAAATAGTTTCCCTATCCATGGCTATGTCCACAACCCTGAGGTCCTGTGGGTGTTCAAAACGCCCCGCTCGCCAAAATGCCACACAAGCCTGAAGCTGCAACAATACGGTCTTGTGCAACTCTAGTCTGGACTTCTGCTGGACTTTCTCAGCTTGACGACTGGTAGCAGCCCCGTCTTGACAACAAACAAAGAGACCCTTGTAGGAGAGGGACTTTCATGGGTCCAGGTGGCTGGAGGAAGGAAAAGAGAAGGACCTTCAGGGCCTTCGGAGTCCGGGTTCCCACTAGCCACAAAGATCGAATGCAAATGCTAGCAAATGCTAACAACACGCATTTGTGCTGCCCGCACCGGTGGAAGTTTTCCACTTCTGGCCTCATTCATCTGCAACCTCTCCGACTCACAGGGTCTCTCTTTAGTCATGCTGTGCAAGCAGCTACTGTATACACCAAAAGTTAATTTTACTAACACACTTCAGTGTGTTGCCGGAGGTGCAATAAATCACGAACCAATTTCCAATTTTGTTATGCCCTACTTGATAAGGACGCGAAGCATTTTCTCCCCCGATATACATGTTTTTAAACATGAGGATTAGCAGCAGGAACACGTCTCTTGATGTGCAGTGAAATTTTAACCTTCCTTTTCAGGAGAAGTTGACCCCCACAGGTCCTATTAGAATAGAACATCAACTTACGCTTTCTTTCGTTTGGATCTTGGGTCCAGAAGCTGCCTACAAGCCTTTATGCTGCAAAACACCTCTTAAGAAAAGTTTTGTTGTTTGTTTGGCTTTTTTGCAACTTCAGCAAATAAATTCTTTCAGAAGAAGTACAAGTTGTAGGGGCAATTTTACTCTGCCCCTACAGAATAAGATTCATATTTATTTAAATTTTCATACAATCATATTCTTGGAGATGGATAACGTGACTTTACTATCCCTACTACAACTTTTAATTTGAATATTTCCAGTGTTAGCCTGTTGTAGTTGTGGAATAATCTAATGCTAATGGAGTTGCTTCATTTTGTTTTGTTTCGGGTGAGGGGAGTTGTAAATTGAGCCAGAATTCAGAAGTTAGATGGCAACAATTAACACTTTAAATTCATTAATTCCTTTGCTGCTTTGTCTATACTCAAAATGATAATAGAATATATTTCTTGAGATTATTTTGAGGTTTAAATAAAATCATACAATCACTAATTGGCAATGACCACAGTAATAACTGTTTTAGGCAGTACAGTGGGGCCTTGACTTACGAGTTTAATTCGTTCCGAGACCGAGCTCATTAAGGAGCTCGTTAACTCGTACAATCACTAATTGGCAACCACCACAGTAATAACTGTCTTAGGCAGTAATCATTGATGGATGCTAAAACTAGCCAGTGAAAGTTGGATGAGAAAGTATTAGATAGTCTCAAAGAATGTCCCCACAAGAAACTAGAAGGATACCCACCCAAAAGTTGGTGGGAGTCTGGAGACCAAGATGAGAGTGGGGAGGGAAGATTTGAATGGGGAGCATGTATTACTTCAGTCTCCCAAAGACAAATGGAGTTAAGTTTTAGGAAAAAGAGGAAGAAGTGGTGAAGAAATGCTCCAATGCAGCAAAGATCAAAGGAAGCCAAAGAACCAGGTTCTCCTCTACATCACATAAACCAAGTGCCGCCCAAGCTACACATTTTCATTTGGGCTCCCATTTCTGTCCTTGAAAGGCACATACACGCAAGGAGGTTGGATACCTTCAGGTAAAGAGGAAACAGAATATGAGGCAACAGAAAGTACACAGGATTTTTAAAGTCCTAGGTTCAAATCCCAGCCCCACCTCTTGCCAGAAGAACACCTTTTAAAAGAAATGAACACTGATAAGTAAATTAATATAATTCCAAAACCTACGGTTTGCCTATTACATATATACAAGTCCTTTTTATTACTTAAAAGTAAATTTTAAAAAGACATATAACCAGTTTGGAGAACAGTTTGGCAATATTTAGAAAAATTTAAAATGTGCACATCACATGACTAAGCAATTTCATTCTTCATTATATACTCTAGAGCAGGGGTGGGAATCTTTTTTCTGTGAAGGGCCATTTGGATATTTATAACATCTTTCTCGGGCCATACAAAATTATCAACTTAAAAATTAGCCTGCTATATTTGGTCAAACATTTAATTAACTCACCCCTAATGCCTTGACAGGGCCAGACCAAATGATTTTGCGGGCCTTATATGGCCTGTGGGCTGGACATTCCCCACCCCTGCTGTAGAGTACACACACATACACGAGGAGACATATGTATTATTGCTCAAAACAGTACTGTTTGTGATAGAAAAAAGTGAAAACAATCTAGCTTCCCCACCCCTGCTGTAGAGAAACACACACATACATGAGGAGACATATGTATTATTGCTCAAAAAAGTACTGTTTGTGATAGAAAAAAGTGAAAACAATCTAGTAATACATCAAAAAGAGAATGAATGTATACATTGTGATATATTCATATAATGGAATACCATACAACTATTAAAATGAATAAGCAATCACTATACACAGCTATATGAGTGACTTACAATACTGAGTGAAAAATCATGTGACAAGAATATGTACAATATGATTTTGTAATAACTCCATAAATGTGCCGCACCAGCACAGCCAAGGGTGAACCTGAGTGGGGGCAGCTGAAAGGCTTAGAAAAGACAGACAAGAGAATGAAAGCTGGGTCTGGGTGGAACGCTGCTCTTTATTTTATAGCCAGATTCCATGAGGCAAAGTAAGGGCGTGGTCAAGATGTTTAGAGCATTCTC
>NW_005353967.1:13712655-13770625 GCF_000412655.1 Myotis brandtii
AAACCCCGTGTGTGATCTTACGAACCTTCAGGACAATAGAAGAAATAGTGTCGGTATATTATTTTGTTTAAAAGCATTACTATGTATTGCATAGAATACATAAATATATTATAAAGTGTAATAAGCAGGCATGGGAACCAAATTCAGAAGAGCAGTTACCCTTGGAGGGAGATGGAATCAGAAAGGACATTCGAATGCTTGAGTGATGAGAGTAGAAAGGGTGAAGATGTGTAAGTATATACAGGGCATTTATACTTATTGGTTTTTTTATTAAATTAGAGGGAGAAACACATTAGTAGCATTATTTTTCATACTTTTTTGTTGTCTTAAATATTAGCTAATTACTAATTACCTATTTTCAAACAAAACTACATCTATACAAATATATGCATAGAAGATTTCTAGAAAAAATCAACGGAAACTATTGACAGTATTTGCCTTTGGAGAGTGGAACTGGGGGCCCAGGGTGGGAGCTAGATTCACCTTTCACTATTATACAGTTTGGATTTATACAATATGAAAATGTTGTCCTCATAACAATTTTTCTGACAACTTAGCAAACATGGGCTACTTGATAATATACACACGACTTTTGCGCTGATGGTCTCACTCGTTGCCATGCGTATTTAAGCTCAACTCCCCTTCTCAGGAAATGTGATATTAACTCTGTAGAGTGATATGGGCCACAGATATGGGACATACCATTACTGCATATGGGTAGTATTTTGTAATAGCTCCATAAAATCCCATGAATGTGATCTTATGAACCTTCAGGACAATAGAAGAAATAGTGTCAATATATTACCCTGTACTAGAGGCCCGGTGCACGAAATTCATGCACATGAAGGTGGGGAGTGGGGGGGCCCCTCAGCCCGGCCTGCGCCCTCTCGCAGTCCAGGAGCCCTTGAGGGATGTTCAACTGCCACAGAGGTGGGAGAGGCTCTGCCACTGCCGCTGCACTCGCCAACCATAAGCCCGGCTCAGGGCTTCAGGCTGAGTGGTGCTCCCCCTGTGGGAGCACACTGACCACCAGGGAGCAGCTCCTGCATTAAACATCTGCTGCCCCCTGGTCAGTGCACGTCATAGCGACCGGTTGAACAGTCAGATACTTAGCATATTAGGCTTGTATTATCCTACATAATAACAGGCTACTATGCAAATCAACCAAACGGCAGAACGACCAGGGGGCAGATGCTCCAACTAGTAGGTGAGCTTGCTGCTGAGGTTCGGCCGATCGGGACTGGGCGAGATGGGCCAGACACGCCCTGGAGCCCTCCCACGGTCCCTCCCTGGCCCTGATCATGCACTGGTGGGGTCCTTTGGCCTGGCCTGTGCCCTCTCACAATCCAGGACCCCTCAGGAGATGTCAGAGAGCCAGTTTCAGCCCGAACCCTGCAGGCCAGGCGGAGGGACCCCACCAATTCAGGAATCTGTGCACCAGGCCTCTAATGTTGTGATAATTATGCTCAATATTTTTGGCCATGAAATAGAGCCTAGTGCCATTTCAAATTCAGTTCAACTAAACAAATGTTTATTGAATTTGTACTGTTAGAGGCTAAGGTAGAAACATGAATAAGACATAAGTCCCTGCCCTTGAGGATAGAAACCGATATTCTAATGAAGTGCCACTGGTCTTAACTTTACCTTCAAAACTAATTATCTAGATAGATTGGGTTTGGGAGCAGATACTAATCATGATTACTTACTTTCTCTCTCTTTGCAACCCACCAATGAAAATAATAAGTGCCGCCCTAGCCAGTTTTGCTCAGTGGAAAGAGCATCTGTCTGCTGACTAAAGGGCCCTGGGTTTGTTTCCAGTCAAAGGCATGTACCTTGGTTGCAGGCTCAATCCCCTGCCCGTGCGTGCAAAAGCAACCAATTGATGTGTCTCTTTCACATCGATGTGTTTTTTCTCCCTTCTACTCTCTCTAAAAATCAATAAAAAAATATCCTCAGGTGAAGATTTAAAAAAAAAGAAAGAAAATAGCAAGTGCTTTCCAACGTTCCATTGTTCTCAAGGTGTGAGAAAATGCCCATCTCTATGAGCAACTCACAAAGACCAAGCAGATGTGCACAATGATTAGTATTGCAATCAAATAAACCTCATAACCAACTTGATCTGGCACACATCTGATGATATGCATAATCATTACCATGCAGCCTGGTAATTAGGATAATTGGTAAATAATTCATGTAAATTACTGTAATTGATACAGCTCTGCAGTTTAGCCAAGATTTCTAGGGTCAGCTAAGTAGAGTGAGAAGAAGTTAGTTGGCCCAACTGAAACCCACTAATCAGCTGACACAGAGGAACCTTTTCTTGCCATATCAAGGCCTCCCAGTGCCGGGTTCCAGGAACCCCAAACTGACAGCTGAGCCCAACCACCCAGGAATTCCCAACTCTGACTTGTCTAAGGTTCTCAGTTGCAGTTAGTTTCCTTTAGGGAGTGGGGTTTTCTTCCATTTATGGAGAGAGAGAAAAAAATCAACAAAATTAGCTCAGACCTCAGGCTTCAGACCAGAAGCTTGTGGAAGAAGGGGAAGAAGCAAGACTAATTCCTTTCTCCAGCGCTGAGGCGGGCAGATACGGGTTTTCTAAAGGCAGTGACTGCCGCTTTCTTTACCACTTCCTTAAGGCCATACCTACCAGGGGGGGAAATGTCCAGGGACATGATGCACCCCCCCCCCCAAAAAAAAACCTTCTGCCTAAAATTTCTCACCTGAAATTCTAATTAGAGAGCTATGCATGCACCCTGGTGCAAAGGGAATCCTCAGTCATGGTTTTGTTTCCTCAGCTTGGTTTCCCTGGTACAGCTCAGGGAAGAACAGCACTGGAAACTGATTGGGGAGGAGGGTCATAACTGAGAAATCATTCTGGAACAAAAGACTATGGCAGAGAATAAGACCCAGGACCAGGTAAGTGGTCACTGGATGCCTTAGCATCAGCAGAGAAGCAAAGAGCCCAAAAGGTAGAAGAGGAACTAAAACACACAAGTCCCTTTAGAACAGTGGTTCTCAACCTTCCTAATGCCACGACCCTTTAACACAGTTCCTCATGTTGTGGTGACCCCCAACCATAAAATTATTTTTGTTGCTACTTCATAACTGTAATTTTGCTACTGTTATGAATCATAATGTAAATATCTGATATGCAGGATGTATTTTCATTGATACAAATTGAACATAATTAAAGCATAGTGATTAATCACAAAAACAATATGTAGTTATATATGTGTTTTCCGATGGTCTTAGGCGACCCCTGTGAAAGGGTCGTTTGACCCCCAAAGGGGTCGCGACCCACAGGTTGAGAACAGCTGCTTTAGAAGCATATATTGGGACACACAGGGAGTAATGGAGTATGATTTCTGTCTTAATCTTGTGGCCCGAGCTTGCCTCCCTTCTCAGCTCATTAAGTAATGAAAAAAAGTCCTATGATAGAGGGTATGATGCTAAGTGAAATAGGTCAGACAGAGGAAGACAACTACCATATCATTTCACTTATATGTGGAATCTATATTGGGACACAAAGGGAGTAATGGAGTATGATTTCTGTCTTAATCTGTGGCCAGAGCTTGCCTCCCTTCTCAGCTCATTGAGTAATGAAAAAAAGTCCTATGATAGAGGGTATGATGCTAAGTGAAATAGGTCAGACAGAGGAAGACAACTACCATATCATTTCACTTATATGTGGAATCTAAAAAACAAAATAGAATCAGACTCATAGACCAGACTGACAGTTGCCAAAGGGGAAAGGTTTGGGGGACGGGGTGAAAAAGGTGAAGGGATTTAGAAGTACAGATTGGTAGTTACAAAACCGCCCTGGGGATGTAAAGTACAGCATAGGGAATATAGTCAATGATATTGTAATAACGATGCACGGTGCCAGGTGGGTACTGGGGATATCAGAGGGAACACTTTGCAAAGTATATGACTGTCTAATCACTATGCTATACACCTGAAACTAATACAAAATAATATTGAATGTAAACTGTAATTGGAAAATAAAGAAACACATGTTCACTGGGAAAAGTTTATAAATAAAACATGTATAATTTCACACTAGCGAAAAAAGAAAGAAAAGTCCCAGAATGTTGCTGAACTAAGGAAGAGCCTCAGCAGGCCTTGTGTCCCAGCAGTGCTGAGGCTGGTGCGGGCCTGTCAGGCCCAGCCTAGTGCTCATCTGAGAATCTTGCTTATCCCAGACATGGGTAATCTCTCTGTATGGTTAAATCATCTATGTTTATGGACAAGATGTATATTCTAGGAATGTGTATGCCTCGTGCTCTGGGCTTATTGCATTGACAATGCCAAGTAACTTGTCTGTGTTCCTGCAGTGACCTAGAGGTCCGTGGGAAGCCCCAAGGAAAGGATAACCATTCTAGGATGTTGGCAGGCACAGTCCTAGAACACTGGAAATGCAGTGGGAGTGGGGATTGCGGAGGGCTCAGAAGAGCTGAGCGCCATAGGACAGAAATGAGTGCCGTCCCTTTTGAAAAGGCACCAGAACTTGTTTCTATGGTCTCCTGGGCATTGGACAGTAATGGGTCCACATGGAAAAACTGCTAAAGATTTCCCAAAGAGCACTTCCAGAACACTAGCTCTATGGGATGTGAACAGATTCAGTAATTAAAATTATTTTGAAGGCTTTGGTTGAAATAAATGTAAATGAAAAATATATAAAGTACTCATATAACTCAACAAAAAGAAGACAAGCAAACCAAATAAAAAATGGGCAGAGGATCTGAATAGATAGTTCTCCAAAGAAGACATGCAAATGGCCAAGAGACATATGAAAATACTAGAGGCCCAGTGCATGAAATTCGTGCACGGGTAGAGTCCCTAGACCTGGCCGGCAATCAGGGCCGATCTGTGGGGCAACTGGCGGGGTGATCGGGGGGCCTCCGCTGGCACCCGCCTTGGCTGGCCTGGGGCCTGCGGGCTGAGAGCAGCTCCTGCATTGAGCGTCTGCCCCCGGTCTTCCACCGGTTGTTCCGCTATTCAGTCAATTTGCATATTAGGCTTTTACTATATAGGATGCTCAATATCACTAATCAGAGAGATACAAATTAAAACAACAGTGAGGTACCACCTCACACCTGCCAGAATGGCTCCCATCAATAAATCAGCAAACAATAAGTGCTGGCGAGGATGTGGAGAAAATAGGAACCCTAGTACACTGCTGGTGGGAATGCAGACTGGTACAACCACTATGGAAAGCAATGTGGAATTTCCTCAAAAAATTCAAAATGGAACTGCCATTTGACCCAGTAGTCCCACTTCTAGGAATATACCCTAAGAAACCCAAAACACCCATCAGAAAGAATATAAGCACCCCTATGTTCATAGCAGCACAATTTGTATTAGTTAAGATTTGGAAATAGCCCAAGTCCCATCAGTAGATGAATGGGGAGGGGGGGGGGGAAACTGTGGTATATTTACATAATGGAATACTATGCAACTGTAAAAAAGAAGGATCTCTTACCCTTAGAGACAGTATGAAGGGGCCTGGGGAGTATTATGCTAAGTGGAATAAGCTAGTCAGGGAAAGACAAGTATCACATGATCTCATTTATATGTGGAATCCAATGAACAAAATAAACTGATGAACAAAATAGATCCAGAGACATTGAAGCATGCCAACAGACTGACGTATTTCAGAGGAAGGAGAGGTGGGGGCGTAAGAGATTAACCAAAGAACTTACATGCATATATGTATAACCCATGGACATAGATATTAGTGTGGTGAAGACCTGGGGAGGGGACATGGGAGGCGTGGAAAGGGTTAATGGGGAGGGAAAGGGGACATCTGTAATACTTTCAACAATAAAGATAAATTTACAGAAAGAAATGAGGCAATGTATAAATTAAAGCTAACTGTAACACTAAAAAAAAGAAATATAAACACATTTTCATATTACAGGACTTCTCAGAGCCTTTGTTATGTTAATGCCACTGTGGAAATTCAAGAACAGAACAGGATATGTAATGATTCTCAATTTCATATTAGATGATTTTTTGAAACACAAGTTCACATTTTCTCCATTCTTTCCGCCCCCCCCTTCCCCTATTAAAGGGAAAAGCAAGGGCTTCCTGATATTTATTCCCAAATCAAACACGGTTAAAGGAAAGAGCGGTTTGGGGAATCCCATGAGCAGGAAGACATCCTTCGTATTCTCTCCCAGCTCCCAGAATCAGGTCTTTCTCTGGGGTCTCCCAACTCACCACTAAGTATGAATATTATTTTTTAATAGGTACGTTCTCCCTTTTCCCCACCTTCTCTTATTCTTCCTACTGGTTTTTTGGGGGTAACAAGCCACCATTACCTGCTCATTTCCACACAGGGCAGCCTGCTGGAATGAAGTGGTGAAGAAAGATACTGTCCCAAGCACAGTGCAGCAGCAGCTAAGACCCACTGAGGGGACCCTGTAGGTTGGGAGAGTGAGCATCCCACAGCAAGCAGTGTGGACAGACATGTCCCCAAAGCCTAGACACTCTGTGACATATATTTTTTTAAAATTGATTTCAGAGAGGAAGTGAGAGGAAAAGCAATAAAAACATCAATGATGAGAATCATTGATCAGCTGCCTCCTGCACGCCCCCTACTGGGGATCGAGCCCACAACCTGGACATGTGCCCCAACCAGGAATCGAACTGTGAACTCCTGATTCACAGTTCAACCACTGAGCCAGGCTGGCTGGGCAAGAAGCACATAATCTTGATAGAGCCCTTTGGAGGGGAAAAAGAGAGGAACTCCAAGTATGTTTAAGTTGAAATTTCCCATCAATCTGGAGGGATGGCAGATAAAAGTTAAAATCAGGTTGATTCACACAAAAATAAGAAAATGCAGTATTTCCCTATACAACTAAGCTTGTGCACTGAGATTCATACCTGCCCTAAGTATTTGCCCATGAGCCTCCTTATTGTTAAGTATTTCACAGAATGGTTTCTGGCAGAGCACACATAAAAAGATCCTGAGACCAACTATCCCATCATAGAAAAGACAAACCCTCACTGCTATTCTTGACGTAGGAACTGTTGCCTCTACTGAAAAGCTGTGGTTCCTGGGTGAATCAGGAAGAGAATGCCCAGAATCCTTTCTGTTAATACCCGAATGTCCCTCAAGGAAGTGTGTTCATGGGAATTGTGATATTTGAAACTCCATTCCTTGAAAAAAAATCATTGTGAATGCCTGGTGAACATCTAGAATTTTTCACATAAATCCTAGGAAACACCAAGAGATGCACACTAAAGGGAAGGAAACCTTCAAGGGCAAAAGTTGCTCTTTCTAACAGCTCACTGAGCCAGCTCTCAAGTCAACAGGCACCAACATAAGGAAGAGAACTCACTCCCTTGTGCTCAGGGAGGGGCCTTTGGCTTGGCTGCTCCCTCATTCACACGTGTGTGAAAATTTCATGACGTGATCCTCACAATGCATTCAGCAGAGGACCTGGCCTGTGGCAAACACTCCTGATGGTGGCTGCAGTGGTAATAGTGGAACCTCATATAACCGCAAATGGATGAATTTTCTCTTGTAGCAAACTCCTCGAGAGCCCAGTGACATTTTAGGTGTTCTGAAACTGGAGTTTGTTAGAGTTAGTTATAGGAAGAGAAGCAATGGCTATCTGGGCTGGCAGCCCACCAGCCCAATTCAGTCCCTAACTACAGAAGAGAGAACATCTAATTAAATTTCTATCTTCCAAGAAGTGTGTCAGGGTGTTAGATTATGGTAACAATGACTTTGGATATTATCACTTATTTGTCAGAAATAAATCTTCCTTTGGGCCCCTGGAAACCGCAAATGAAAAAGAGGTCCTTTAATAAGATGAAGTCCTATGTTTTTGGACGACATCTCAGGCCTACACGAGATGTAACAGTATAAACACCTCTGACCCTGTGGCTATGGAGCTGATAAGTTTTTTAATTTATTCTTTTAAAAAAATTTATTCTTACTCTCTGAAATCTCTCAAAATTACAGCAATGCCTTGCCCTTCTCTGGATTCAAAATTACTCAATTCTTCTCTGACTAAAGGATCACTGAGTATTAATATTATTTTTACTAGGCATGTCCCCCTTTTCCCATCTTCTCTTACCCCCGCCCCCCAAGCCACCATTATCTGCTCATTTCCACACAGGGCAGCCTGATAGAATGAAGTGGTGAAGAAAGATATTGCTCTTTCAGAAATCTCCCTCCCAAGCAAGGTATGTAAAATGCAGAATTGGCATTTTTAGCTGTTAAGTCTCTTTATCAGAGATCTGTCATTATCTAACTCATCTGTTCTGAAGAATGTGCAGCCACACCAATAATTTTATGGCTTCCCTTGAAACCCAAACTAAGTTTAAAACCCATAAATTTTCTTCTGTGACCAGCCCTCCTCAAAGTTGACAGCCACAGAGTCCTGTGTGGAATGTCTACAAAGCAGTTCAACTAGTGACTCTTTTTCTTGGTGCAGAATCTCAACTACGATACTGCGTTTAATTTAATCTTATCTAGTATGTGTTCCCTTGATCAATGGCTACTTTGCTGAAAATCAGACACGTGCGTAGGTACTAGATAATCCTTTGCCAAGAGGCAGTAAGGCACGGTGATCAAGAGATCAGGCCGGGTCTGGTCACATCCCAGCTCTACCACCTGCCAACTGGAAGACCTGAGCAAGTCACCTTACCTCCCCGTGCTTCCCTTTCCTCATCTATACAATGAGGCTATCAAAGGACCCACCTCAGAGAATTCTGAGGGGATTAAACATGTGCTAAGTAAAACATTTAGACTGGTGCCTGGAACACAGTCAGCACACAGATTTTAGCTGTAGTAACACCAATATTAATACTTTTGATTGCAACTATAACATTACAGGCAGTCCTCAGGTTATGTCAGACTCGATGTTACGTCGTTTTGTGGTTATGTCACCATCTCCCATTTACAGTATTTATTAAAAAAAAAAAAGTTCCGTCATTTCAACGTATGTATATATGTGCTTTATGTTTTTTATTATTTATTTACCACAAGTAAAGGTCAGGAATTGTTATTATTCTTTTAAATTTTTTTTACTGTTTCACTTCATTACTGCTGTGTATGTGCTCCATGTGAGTGACGTAGGTGCTTATGTAGGTGGGTTCCGACTTACAGCAAAATCGCGTTACGTTGCGCCGTAGGAACGGATCTCCAACGTAACCCGAGGACCTACTGTAATAATATGATTATTATACCTGAATGCATGAAACCACCAATGTTATCCTATGGATGTTTCTGTAAATTGTTCTGTTCTTTATACAGTTACTAATTTTCATTACATGCACTGCTGCTACACCATTGACTTGATCCTGCCTGAGAAATGCCAATACTCCAAATCTCCCCATCTTTCTATTTGCTTCTTGGTTTCCACCAACAAGAACATGCATGTGTGAACAGCAAATGCCAAAAGCACATGCTTAGTAATGAGAATGCAGTTTTACAATCATTCAGCACAGGTCCTGGAGAGAGGATTCTACTTCATTCACTGACTAGGACCTATTTCCTGAGGGTTCATTGCCCCTTATAGCAGAGTTACCTGTGTTTATTATTAATGCAATATAGCAATCCATGAATGTATATATCTTTATAACATTCTTTCATGTAAAGGCTGTCTAGTTGATTATTTAGCATAATAAAAAGGAGGCCAACCTCTGTAGACTTGATCTACTAATCCTACTCCTGAGAATCTATATATATAAAACCCTAATATGCAAATAAACAGAACAGCAGAACAACTGAACAACCAAACAACTGGTCGCTACAACATGCACTGACCACCAGGGGACACGCGTGGAACATGGCAGGTGTCAGCAGCAGGCAGCAGAGCGCAGAACATGATGGGCATTGGCCACGGAGAGATGGTGGAGCAGGTGAGTGGGGGCGCCAGACCAAGGCGGGGCACCGGTCGCTGTCATGGGGTGAGCCTCTGGTGGTTACTGAAAATTCTTTTCTCCCACGCACCGCAGTCCCGCTGGGCACTCGCACCTGCTGCCAGTGCCGGCACCACTCGCACCTGCTGCCAGCAGCTGCTGGCCCCAATCACCCCTCAGGGCTTCTCCACCTCCCCCTGCTCCTGAGGGGCGATCAGGGCAGCAGCTGCTGCTCAAACCCACTGACAGCACCGACCCCGCTTGCACCCACTGCTGGCGCCGGCCCTAATTGTTCCGTGCTATCAGCGCATGGGAGCAGTGGCGGTGGGAGCGGGACTGCCAGCAGACAAGGGACCAGGGGCTGTGGCGGGAGGGGCCAGGTGGGGGTGCGGAGGATGGGCCAAGACCCATCCCTGTGCCCACCACAGCCTTGCAGCCCATAATTCCTTTCAAGGTGCACAAATTCATGCACTGGGCCCCTAGTCTATATATATAAAAGCCTAAGCGACCGTTATGACCAGAGGACCAGACAACTGGCCTGTAGCTATGATGCGCATTGACCACCAGGGGGCAGATGCTCAATGCAGGAGCTGCCCCTTGGTGGTCAGTGCGTTCCCACAGCCAACCTCCCACGGTCCCTCCCCCTGGCCAGCCGGCCCCGATCGGCCCCCATTGCTGGCAAGGCTGAGGGACCCCACCCGTGCATGAATTCATGCACTGGGCCTCTGGTAAGAAAATAATGCAAAATAAGGAAAAAATTATATATATATGTATATATATGAAAGGCTAAGTGACTGTATGACATGCATTGACCACCAAGGGGAAGAAACAACGCAGGAGCTTCTGAGCTGTTGTGACTTGGCAGTGGTGGTTCTCCGGTGACACACAGCTACTGGGACCACAGGGGCCGGTCAGGCTCCTTGTGGGTTTGTGCAGGAGCCAGTCTGCAAGGCCGGCCAGGAGAGAGCGTTGCTGGGCAGCCCAGAGGCCCACGCAGTGCCCTGGCCCATGGCATCCGGCCACACTCACCGCATCTCCACATGGGGACTCAGGTGCCACGACTCAGGTGGAGGGGGGCGCGCGGGGGCCCGGGGGCCCAGGTGCTGCCCAGGGTCCAGAGGTCAGCTGGGACTTGCCCTTCCACACCAGACACTCATGCTTCGATCGCCAGCCAGGCCTAGACTCCACACCCATGCACAAATTTCATGCATGGATCCTCTAGTTTTAAAATAATTATGACGGTGTAGCAACAGTTAAGTAAAAAAACAAAAACAAAAACAAAAGATCACAATATTCTATCTAGTTCATTATTGCATTGTTTGTGAAAGAAAAAATGGGAAACCTAAATATCATCAATACAAACATCCTATATAATAAAAGGCCAGGACCATAAGCGTAACGACCGGAACAACCGCTCAACCAGTCACCATGAGGTGCGTTGACCACCTCTCGGTCCCTCCCCCCAACCCTGCAGAGTCCAATCGCAGCATGGCGAACAGGGAACCACGGGGAACCAGGTGGGTGGTGGCGGGGCAGGACTGGGGACTGGAAAGTGGGCAGAAAATGGCCCTCATCACAGGCTAAGCCTAGGGACCCTACTCATGCATGATTTCATGCACTGAGCCTCTAGTAGCTTTATAATATAGTTTTAAATCAGGGAGCATGTGCCTCCAGCTATATTCTATTTTTTCTCCAAGTTGCTTTTGCTATTTAAGATTTTTTGTGATTCCATATTAATTTTAGAACTGTTTGTCCTTTCTGTGAAAAATCCATAGGAATTTTGATACAGATTGCAGTGAATCTGTGTATTACTTTGGGTGGTATGGGCATTTTAACAATATTAATTCTTCCAACTCATGGACATTTATTTATTAGTGTCTAGTCTGCTTTAATTTCTTTCATATTTTAATAAATAAATGCCCATGGATTAGAAGAATTAATATTTTAATTAAAAATTAATGTCCTATAGTTTATATATGTATTGACATGAGAAGATCTCCAAGATATATAGTTAGGTGGAAAACACAAGTCGCAAGTCAGTATGTAAAATAAGATCCCATAAATTAGGATGTGTATGTATGTGTGCATGTGTGAGTATATATGTAAATACAAAATCTAAAGTGTGAAAGGTTACGTACTCAGTGCTAATAGGGATTATATCTAGGGAGGAGACTAGCATGAAATGGCTAAGGAAGACTAATATCACTTTATATCCTTCTATATTGTTGGAACTTTTCACAATTAGCATTATTACTTTTTATATTTTTAATAATTTTAAATCTTTATTATTATTGTGTTATGTGCTACTGAGTCAGCTCCAACTCCTGGTGACACTATGAATGAGTGATGCCAAGTCAAATATTAATCTCATCAAGAAATACCCTCACTGGCACATCAGAATAACATTTAACCATATGTCTGGTCACCCAGTGGCTTACTTAAGTTGACACATAAAATTCACCATATGCCTGCCCTATTCTTCCTTCTCTCATATGCCCTCTCCTGAGAGCAATCCTTTAACAAATCCCTTGAACAAGCATTCCTATCTCAGGCTCTGCTTCTAGGGAATGTGACTTAAAACTACCTACTATGTTGTGCCAAGAACTTTAAATACCAATCATTATTCAATCTCCATGGCATAAAGCAATACATAATGGTAGGAGTAAGCTATCATAACAATTGACAGCATGGACTTAAAAATATCTTGAGATATAACTTACCTCAAAATCTGAGTTTAAAATAGATATATTAGCTGGATAACCTTAGGCAGTTACATATCTCCCTTAAGCTCAGTTGTGAGGATTAAATTGGCCCCTCACTAGTATTTTTGAGTAAATGGAAGGAGATAAATGCCTACAATGTTCATATAACAGCATCTGGTTCAGAGTAAAAGCTCAATAAATAAAGTATACTGATATTCAGCTATCAGTTAAAGCCTGAGCCCTTGAAATCTAGGTCAGCTTGGATAGAACCACTAAGACCTATGAAAATCTGAAGTTCTCACAAGCTTTCTAGAAATACTCAAGAGCTTCCATTCTCTTGATCCTTGACTCCTGGGCACCTGTGTCATCTCCATGATCAGACATAAAACCCAGGCCTTCCAACCACTTATATAACTCACACACAACCGAACTTCCATGCAACATTAGTGAACTTAGCAGACTTTATCAAAAATTAAGCCAGGAGGAGGAGAAGGCAAGTAGACCAGCTGAGAGCATGGAAAATGGAGACCATCACAGCAACACACAATTTGAATAAATTGGGGAGCATTACAGTTCTTTTTTTTTTTATATTTATTGCTCAAAGTATTACATATGTCCCATGCTCTCCCTTTCACCCCCTCCACACCTGCCCCGCCCCGCTCCAGGCCTACCACACTATTGTCTGTGTCCATGGGCTATACAAACATGCATATAAGTCCTTTGGTTAATCTCTTCCTGTCCCCCTCTTCCCCCTTCCCTCTGAGATTCATCAGTCTGTTCCATGCTAATGAACAAAATGTACTGATGAACAAAATAGAGCCAGAGACATGGAAGCATCACAGTTCTTAAAACGTCCTCTGGCCCAACACCCCTGTCACCTTACCATTTCACTGGTCTCATTGCTTTCCTGCCTCCCTCCTTCTTGCTGGCTCCTCTCATCTCTCTCCTCCCTTCTCTCCTCCTTGCCCCATTCTTTTACCCTCTTCTAAAAACAGTGAAGTTCTGCCCTAGCCAGTTCAGCTCCGTGGACAGAGCATTGGCCTGCTGACTGAAGGGTCCCGGGTTTGATTCCGGTCAAGGGTGCATGCCGGGATTATGGGCTCAATCCCCAGTAGGGGGCATGCAGGAGGCAGCCAACCAATGATTTTCTCTCATGATTGATGTTTCTCTCTCTCTCTCTCTCTAATCAATAAAAATATTTTTTTAAAAAAAGTGAAGTTCTCCCAATACAGACCTACCCCCCAACTCCTGTTCCCAGACTTTCACAACCAAGCCCAAGGCACTAGGCAGGAAAGGGGCCTCTTCTTTAACTAGATCCACACTCCTTGGGAAAAAGCTTTCATTTAATATATATAATTTGTGTTCCTGTAACACTCTATGTACAGATCCCTATGAGGATAAATGTTTACCTTCATTTTACACATGAGGAAATGGAGACTAAAAGAGGTTAGCTCCCTTGCCCAAATCAAACGGTACAGCTAGGATTTGAACCCAGATCTGCTTAATCCATGGCTAGTGCTCTCAAATGCTGCTCTACAAAAAAAAAAAAAATCCCAAGAGGCCATTCAGCAAAATTCAAGTCTGTGGCAACAGTCTTTACCTTAACTTAGCCAGCTGTCCCTCAGAGATATGCCAGTGCTTTCCAGGGGCTTAGGCAAAGTAGCATGGATTACTCAGCACAAACTATCAGACCCATTGCAGAAACATGCAACAAACGTGATCCGCCATCTTCTGTGAAGAGTGATTTTCCTGTTCATTTCCCATATTCTTTTGATTTTATTTTTTTTCAGACAAGTTTGTGCATACAAGCTCTTAAAGTCTCTCCTACTTGGAATTATAGAATGTAATAACTCAGTGGGTAATGAAAAACGTGCTCAATGAATATTTGATGATTAACTAAATGAAATGCCAATGTTTCAGTAATGTGCAGCAGCAGATGGTTGGATAGTAGGAGATGCCATTGTTGAAGGGATTTTAACCCCAAGTTCATCTGAGCCCAAAGAAGGTGAATTCATTCTTCATTACTTAATAATGGTCCCACAGACACAAGCCCATACTTATTATACCATACTTCTGTGAGGATTAATTTTTTCCAAAGGATAAAACATTTTTTTCTTGCTTTGTTTTTCAATGAAATGCCTTAGTCATTGAGTTATTTCAGGCCCTAACAAAACAAACAAACAAAAAGTTCGAACTGAAGGTTTCAACAGTATTTCTCTAAAATAAAATCTAAGGTTGACACCAATTCTTACCTCATATCTGTATTGTTCAGTGTTTCAAAGCAGTCACCACAATTCTGAAAATATTTGCAAAGAAAGAAACATCCAGTGGCAAAATTTTTCATTTTGGGAGCCCAAAGTAAAAATTTGCAAAGGGACCTCCCCATAGATCCAATGCTCCCTAAAACATCCTCACAGCCCATCAGACCCTTTGGTGACTTTCCTGAGCATGACAAAAACCTTTTAGACAGCTACTGTCTTAAAAGAATGTTCCCATGACTGTCAGCCCGTTTTCATCTCAAATGTGCCACAGATCAGCAGTGTGGCTTTGAGTAAGTTGTTAAATGGCTGTAAGCCTCCGTCTCCTCCTGGGTAAAATCAGAGGCTGGCACCTGTGCTCATTAGAGCTCCTAATGCTGATACTTCGTGATCCAATCAAGCTCAAAGAGAAGGAAATGGCCAACTGCAGTGCCTAGGATGATAGTAGGTCCGAAGGCCATTTCTCAGAACCTAGGACTGCTGGTGGCAGGGCCACCCTATCTCCATCTGGAGACGCGGGCTCTGCTCAAGCACAGGCAGAGCATCCTCAACCCCGGGGCAGCCTCTTCTTAATTCACACAAAGGAATAATCTGAGCTCCTTTGAAAGGAAAAGCAACAGTTCAATGAAAATGTACCTTTGGCTACTAGCCTATATGGTAAGAGAATGAAAGCTCAAATACAAGAGGGTCTATAATTTCTTATTCATTTCTCTCACTTGGACAACAAAGCCACTTTAAAGAAATGAAAGAACTGCCCCTTTACAAAGAGTTGTGAGAAAAATCAATAAAGGATTTTAAGGACACTTATTGGTATAGAAGCCTCAGAAGACACTGACAATTGGATTCAGATGATCCATCCATAATTTCAAACGTTTTCTGATGTGTCCGACAGACCTTCTGAATACTTGCCTCCACAGTCTCTCCTGAGCGCCTGGTCATTACTTTCTCCATCTGTTTTAAGTCTCTCTCTTAACCCTGGTGTCACAGATAAACCCAGGAATGCTCAGGAGAAGTCCAAACTGCACAGTGAATGAGCCCAGCCTGTCACACCTAAGACCAGGGATGTGGAAAATCAGGGGATCCAATGGGGAGCAAGAAGGGGAGGCAGAATGTGACCATCACATCCACTGTTCTCACTGTTCTGCATCTCACAACATTTGGAGCCAAAGCTGTTCCAGGACCTCAAGCTCTTTTTTGGGATATCAGTAAAGGCCTCTTAAGGAGGTGACCTTGTGCTGAAGTCTAACTGATGAGCTGGGCCTGGGAAGTGCAGGGACAGCACGTACCAAGAAGCCTAGAAGGTTTAAAAAACATAAAGAACAGTTCGTGGGGTATAGTGGCTCCAGGTGAGATGGGCAGAGGCCAAGTCAAACAAGTCCTCTGGCTTATGTTGGGTTCCGCTGACAGGCCATGCGCAAAGATTTGAATGCAAGTGTTTATTTATTTGGAGGAAGCACAGGAAGGGAGCAAGAAAGTGAGACAGGAAGGGAAGGCAGGCAGTACAGGGACATCGGTGAGCAGTTTACCGCTGTGGCAATAAGGCTCCGCCCTATGAGACCTCTGGAAGACGGCACACAGCACACCTCAGAGTCCTACCACCTGAGGGCAAGGAGAGTTGGGATATTTATCCACCAATTCTTGTCCATCACTGGTTGACACCAGCTCCTGGGACATTAACTCCCGGGGGCTTTCTGATCCAGCTGGCAGCCCAAAAACCTGACAGAAAGTTGCAGGTGCCTACAGTAGAGAGGTGCCCAATACACAGACACAGTGAGTCCCAGGGAGGTATCAACAGCCCTGCTACAGCTTTGTAGACAAAAGTAAGAACTTTGGATTTTATTCTAGGTGCATTAGGAAGCCATGGATCCATCACATGTAGATGAAGGGCGGTAAACCAGGCATCAACTTTCCCACTGACAACTTAAGATGGTTGTTCTTGCTTCTATGTAGAGAGTGATTGGGGGAGGGAGGAGGCACAGAGTGCAGGTGTTATTTACTCTAAAACCCAATGTAGTTCAAGGTTAAGTAGCTTTCCCAGATCTTTCTCATAGAGACTAACCCAATGCATCTCCTGACCTTATCTACCCTGGCAGCCATCCCTTCCTAAAACATCCTCTATTTTTCTTTGCCCTGGGTGGTTAATGCCCTCACCTTTGACCATTCAGACATAGGCTCTTTTAGAAAGACACATCACTCAAGTTCTTCCTCACCTAATTGACGCACAATTTGTCATCTACACACAGATTAGGTGCCATTTGGCTTCGCAGCAGCACACTACATCCACCAGCAAATAGGGACATGGGGAGAGGATTACACTTTCAAAAAGCATGTGAAACATTAGTAAGTCAGACAGTGGGTTCCAATGCTGTCACTCCCACTTTCTTCCCATGTGACGGGTGACAAATCACTTACCTTCACTGAGACTGTAAAACAGGGGTAAAATTTCTTCCATAGAGAGCTGTGAGAAATAAATGAGGCATTACAGACACAAGCGCCTATACATAATAAGTGCTCAATTAATCTGTTCGTTACTATCATTATAATGAATGTACAATGAATACTCACATGTGCCCTTACCACTGAGTCCCATTTACAGGGTCAGAGAGAAAATAATGCTCACACACATGCACACACACGCATACACCTTTGTTTACTCTGATGATCTGTCTAGTTTGAAGTAATCCAGGCCAAGGTTTTCTCTCATTATCCTGAAAAATTATGTGTTGGCTGTATGCACTGTACCCTGAACATCTAAGAAATTACTTAACTTATGGCCTGGGCACTTCAGAATGTCAGCATGAAGAAAGCCAAGCAAAATTTAAGGATTACTAAGCAAACACCTAATATTCCTAATGCCAAAGGAAAAGAGGAGTATGTTGTCCCTATTTTATAGCTATTTTTTAGATAAAAAAGAGTGATTGGGCCTAGAAATTCACGTGTTGTGAGCAAAAATTATTAATATGATGTGGAGGATTGGGTCCCGCCTATTCTTTCCCTTTTAAGTGAACAGCATGACTTTGGCAGCAATTAAAAGCTAATGGCCTGCCAACGATGAGCTCTTCTGTCGGAAAGATAAATTGGAGACCATTTGGGACTTGTTTTTTACTTCCACCCATTCTCTAGTGCCTACAATTAAAAATGGGCCAATCAAACATCACATTCCTCATTTATTTAAACAAAAGTAGAAAATTATACCCATCCACATAGAGACTGACCTCTTTAACAGGTATTGAAACCAAAATGTGGGTGTTTGAGTCCGAGTTCTTGCCTTGTGAAATCAATGAAGTCGCGGACAAAAACGATTAATGGAACCAAAGTTTTCTGGGAGAAGCTAGTCCTGGAAAAGGTGTAGCTGGAGTTCCAGGAGCAGGCCAGGGTCCAGAGCTCCCTTTCCATGTTACAGTCGGGAGTGGTTTAGTAAACAAGCCAATTAAAGTTTAATAGTCCACGTGTGAAGGCCCCCACCACAGGAACCAAGGAACAAGAACCCATTGCATGCCGGGGAGAAAAGAGAATTCGGGAAAGAAAGTGCACGCCTTTTAATTTGGGGGTGGAGACAGCCTTGCTAGCTCCTGATTGGTTTTTCAAAGAATTTTGCCTTAGCAACATCCTTGGGATTGGCTTATACGCCTTACTGCCTTGTGATTGGTTATCTGCACGCTGTTTATCTTAGCAATTTCCAGACATTTTCAAGTTCATACCTCTGTGCACACTCTGCCTTCCCTGCCCAGTTGGGATGTCTTAGTAATTCTCTCTGTCTCCTCAGTATGATATCTGAAAAACTAGGAGGGAAAGGGCTTCTAATCCCATGACTCCTTTTTTCTGTGCCACACCCCATGATTACTGACGCTTCCTTTAGGGCAGTGGTTCTCAACCTTGGCTGCACATTAGAATCACCTGGGAATCTTTTTAAAATCCTGATTTCTGGGCCTCATCCTCCGGAAATTCTGTTTCTTTGTTATGGGGTGGGGCCACAACATTAGTAACAAAGAAACAGAATTTCCGGAGGATGAGGCCCGGAAATCAGGATTTTAAAAAGATTCCCAGGTGATTCTAATGTGCAGCCAAGGTTGAGAACCACTGCTTTAGGGCAAGCATGTCAAACTCACAGCCTGGGCCTCATGCCTCTTTTATTTAACCTGTGTTAGCCTTTGTGTTTGACATGCTTGCTTCAGGGAGTAGGTTCAAGAGCATTGAACTTGGAGTCAGGAAATTCCATCTCTGCACCTCAGTGTTGTCACCTGAGAGTGTTGAATTATAGTGATAAGAAGTCTTTGGATTTAAGTAGCTTATGCTCTCAGGTACTGCTAAGGCAACTCAACCAATGTTTTCCCCCTTGAATGGGGAGAGGGGGGCTTCTAAACTTTTCCAGAAAGGAACAAAATGATGGAGAAGGAATAGGGGCAGGGCACGGAGGAAGGGCACAGTAGCATTCTTGCTAAGAGGCTCTCTGGAAGCCACTATGACAGTGGTTCTCAACCTTCTGGCCCTTTAAATACAGTTCCTCAAGTTGTGACCCAACCATAAAATTATTTTTCGTTGCTACTTCATAACTGTAATGTTGCTACTGTTATGAATCGTAATGTAAATATCTGATATGCAGGATGGTCTTAGGCGACCCCTGTAAAAGGGTCGTTCGACCGCCAAAGGGGTCGTGACCCACAGGTTGAGAACTGCTGCACTATGAAGTTATGTGGGATAAATGAGGAGTCAATCAAGTGACACAACCTCCTATTCCCTCTTGGAGAATTGAAGAGAAAGTTTGATCTTCTCCACAGCTCTAAAATGTCCAAGCTTTACATCACATATTCAACTTTCAAAGTACTTTCAAAATCATTTCAATACTTGCCGACACTGTATGCATTGATCTGAATAGCGAATAAATGTTGGCATCTTCTTCTACAGTTTCTGTCAGAACACAATGCCTCCCTTGTCTCTGCACATGCCAACATTACAAGGCCTGTGGGGTTTGGGGATTATATTTGACAATTTCTTCTACCACCTTCATGCTCATGCAGACCCATTATGTTCTGTCAATTCCACCTCCTGCACCAAAAAAAATAAAATAGCAGAATGTCTTCTATGTTCAGCAGGATGGTCAACTTCAGCAAATTTCCTTTTCTTTCTTCTCAACAAATGCACAAAGACAGGACAGGTACAGTGGTACCACCAATATTTGCCTGAGTTCAAGCTGTCAACCATGTCGCAACCATGATTATGTCAGCTGCTGCCACCAGTGCTTTGTTCCTGCCGTTATGAAGTTAATATAAAGCAGTGGTTCTCAAACTGTGGTGTGCATCAGAATCCCCTGGGAGACTTATTAAAATAGAGATTGCTGCCCTCCCTCCCCCTACCAAGAGTTTCTGGTTCAAGTCTAAGATGGGGCCTATGAATCTGCATTTCTCACAGGTTACTAGGTGCCTCTGAGGCTCCTGATCCAGAAACCAAGCTTTGAGAATCACAGGTGTAGGGAAATATGTGAGTTGAAGTAAGTTGGAACCTGCTTGTCAGAGAAGGAAATCTAGGCTCATTTTAAAATATATATTTTATTGATTTTTTACAGAGAGGAAGGGAGAGGGATAGAGAGTTAGAAACATCGATGAGAGAGAAACATCGATCAACTCCCTACTGGGTATGTGCCCGCAACTAAGGTACATGCCCTTGACCGGAATCGAACCTGGGACCCTTGAGTCCGCAGGCCGACGCTCTCTATCCATTGAGCCAAACCAGTTAGGGCTGGGCTCATTTTAATTTTTCCTTAAATTCGTATAAATTAACATTTACTGAGAATACAAGGCACTGGGTTAAAAGCTTTCAAACACTTTTAATTCTCACAATTGTCATCTCATTTTTAAAGAGAAACAAATTGAGACTGCAGAGCTAGTAAGAGCAGGAGCCAGAATTCAAGCTCAGGTCTTTGGACTCCCATTCTGTCGGGTTACCTCAATGATGCAGTAAATTCCTCCTCTCTAGGAGGCTGCCAAAGGGCTCTGAGCAGAGGTTGTAAATGGCATTGATGGAGGATGGGGAGGTGCTGAGGGCCATCAAAGGAACTCTCTCCACATGCACATCTAGCTAAGTGGGCTGACAGACCGATTCCCTTCCCTGTACTTCAGCTCTGCCAACTGTGAAACGAAAGACCAGAATAGTTGCCACCTACCCCCAGCTTGTTCCCAAGAATGAGATAAGAGCCCTCAGCTATTATGTAAGAAGCAGTTTTCTTTCCAACCCCTCAGCTTGCTGAGTAGTCTGAGAGGCTCCAAATCTTATGAAGGATGGGGTTCACCTTTACTCTCTTGAACCTAGGGCAGTGGTCACCCTGTTCTCCCATCCTGTGACCTCCACCCCTCCCCTAAGCCCATTATCAACAAGCTGGGAACTCAAAGTTCAAAGCGTGTTCCTAAAATGATGTGTGCATTTCAGAAACTCTATTTGTTCCCGCAGAGTGACTGATGAGAATTCCTCTGACAGCTCAGTTGGACACATTTTTAGGTGTTCTTCAGATTCCGCCCTCACACAGTACCTCCGAGGCCCCTGAGGCATATGTTGTAGGCTCTGCCTGCTGAGTAACTGGCAGGAGGCATGTCACACCTATTTTGTAAGCTTAGAAGGGCTGTGTCAAGAGTCTCATCCTCTTAGAATTAAGACTCTTTTGTGGCGCTTAATTGGTCTGTCTAATGAACTGAGAGAAACGCTCGGGTTCCACCTTAGTCAACGACTGAACATGCCAGAGAATACATAAGTGTTCTGGAGTCACAGTGAGCAAATAAAAGATGGATTTCTTTTTGTTTCCTTTTCTTGGCTTTGTGTCTCAAAGGGATGGCCAGTCTCCCTTTTCCCCAGTCTCTCCTTGTGGGTGTTTGTTTATTAATGGAGTGGAGCAATACTCTGAAAGCCATAGCCTCTCTTTCTGAAGTTTTGATTGTAATGGAAACAGTCGCCAGGGGGTGAAGTGTCACTGTGTTATCTAATGATCAAGGACAGCATGCCGGAGAGAGTGAGCAGCCAGGGTCGCTGGCTATCACCACAGGGCTTATGCTGCCTCCACTCTCAGCCTTGCCAGTGACTAATTGATTTGTGAATGTGCTTGGAGGTACTTTGAGTGAGAAAGACACTTTATATCTGCTGTGACAAATCTTCGGAGGAACAAAATATCCATTTCATGCACAAACCTCCCTGCTTGACTCTTCCATTCAATTCCCAGCTAGCTAAATCTTCAGCACTCAAAGAACCAAGGAGACAAAAAAGTCTTCTGATGGCCAGTTGCTGACAAACAGAGATTAGCACATGAGGAAACGAAACCAGAATCACTGGTAGAAATAAGGAGCAGAAAAGTAGGCAAGAAGGAAAGAAAGTAGCTCTGTGGCCTTTAAGCCACTAATTTACAACAATTACCAGATCCCAAAGTCAACATGTTCTGTTTCTACCACTGACCAGAAATGAAGATCACACATGAAAGCCAGACTCTTGTAGTCCGGCTTCCTGGAAACTTCATTTAACACAGTAGATTCTAACAGACTAATTTTTTACCTCCAGCAGCAATCTTAATGTTTCTATACATAGATTCAAAAGTGCTGTCAGCCTTCTGTAAAGCCATCCCCAAAATCTACTGATGGGTTGATTTGACATGTCTTGCCACCCAACTGGGGATGGGACTCGAATTCTGGTTTTCTGATTCAGCTTCTGCCTACAGTGCATTTGCTTTTCAAAAGAAGTTTTCCAGGGCCGCAGAAACAGTTAAAGGAATATTGATAAGAGAACTGAGCTTTTATCAAAAGCTGCTTCTTGTAAGTGGACTTGGCTCCAACTCAGAGTTCTTCCCCTATTGTTGACTGACCCCAGCATACCCTTGGGTGGAAGCCAGTAAAGTTATTCCTGGGCCTTTTTTACATGCAAATGTTAAACATCTTGGATAGCTAGGACAGGAAGGCTAAATTCATTCATTTATTCACTCAGCCAGTATTTATTAAGTACCTGAAATGTGCCAGACTCAAAAGTAGAACTTATTTTTTAATCACTATGTGTAATGTTTGTTCTGCAGAAATAACTGGCTCATGTATTTTTTTTTTTTAGAAGTATGCCAGGAGATTGTGGATGGAAGAACACTTTTCTCCCTTCTTCACAGCCTCTAAGGTAAGTTCCATAGTGGGGAGAGTTCTGGAATATTGGACCATTTTCAACTGCTAAGAACATTGATTGCTTTGGCAACTGCTATTCCATTGGCTTAAATCTGGTACAGCACAGAATAACTCATAGCTTTCCAGAACCACCTACACCTAGAACCCATGTAAGTACACTTCACTTAGGACATTTTCTAAAATACCTACTGGTACAGCAGAGAATTATTTATTTATTGATTGATTGATTGATTTCAGAGAGGAAGAGAGAGGGAGAGAAAAATAGAAACATCAATGATGAGAGGGAATCATTGATCGGCTGCCTCATGCACGTCCCCTACTGGAAAATGAGCCCGCAACCCAGGCATATGCCCTTGACTAGAATTGAATCTGGGCTCTATCCATTGAGCCAAACCGGTTAGGGCAGCAGAGAATTTTTTAATGAATTTTAAACACAGTCAGAGGTTATCATCCCACCCATTGCTGGACTCTCAATTGCCACAGGTGACCAAGAAGGCCCAACATCAGAAACCAGTCAAAATAATATGGCTGGTGCTGGCTTTGGCAGCACATATACTGAAACTGGAACAGTACAGAGGGGATTAGCATGACTCTGTGTGAGGATGACATGCCAATTCCTGAAGCATTCCATGTTTTTCTGTTGGCTGGTGCAATCCAGTAGTGAGCTGATTCTAAACCCCAGCCCAGGAAACAGGGTTGTTCTTCATGTGGATGACTCTGTGCCGAAGCATGGGATCAGAAACAGAGATAATAAAGATGATAATAATAATGATGATGATGATGATGATCTTTTTAATCTTTTGCAAATTCCATCAAATTCCATCATTCTTGTTCTATAAAGTGGATAAGTATTTCTTATCAAGCTTCACAGGATTCAAATTTATCCTTCATTGCTGTATAGACAAAGTAATGCAATTATAATAAAAAAGAAGTTATATTTCAATGGTCCTTGCTAGTTTATAAAACATTTTATAGTTTGCAAAAGCATTTTCTCATTTAATCAGAGCATTTTAACATTCACTCAACAGACATTTATTAACTCCCTAAAAAGTTTCGCTAGTGCCTTGCACAGTACTTGGTGGATGAAGAGTACGATATGGTCTCTGCCCTCAAGAAAACCAGAGTTTAGTGAGTAAGGAAGACAAGTCAACAATAACTTTAACATGATGTAAGTGTAATGGAGAAGTACAAAGGATTACAGACATATTATGTATTCAAATAATTGTTCAATGGTATTTGGAGACAATCTGTTTACTTATAAAGTCCTAGACACCAGAATATCTTGGTATATGTGCATAGAGAGAAACATAATATAGTATTTTTTCGTGGTGGTACAAGCCTGGGTATGGCAGTTCTTGTGTGGAAGAGATGGTGGTAGTAGAAGTGGTGATGATGGTGGGTTTGGGAAAATGTGGTCATTTCTTGGTTGATCAGAACTGATATTCTTTTTTTGTTAAAGTTCAAACCCCCAGCGCTGGACGGTGTAGTTCAGTTGGTTGGAGCTTCATTCCATACACCAATAGGTGGTGGGTTTGATTCCGGGTCAGGACACATATCCAGGTTGCAGGTTTGATCCCTAGTTGGGTGCGTGCAGGAGGCAACTGGTCAATGTTTCTCCCTCTTCCTCCCCCTCTTCCTCATTCACTCCCTCCCTCTCTCTAAGATCTTTTTTTTTTTTAAGTGCAAATCCCCAGCCATCTCTGAAACATCCCTCTTTATAGCTTGACAGTCCAGCGATTCACCTTAGAGTAAATATATACCCAACCACAGCAACGACAACCACAAAATATTATTTGGTAATGAATCATGTGCTGAAGACCTGATAGCCAGTGGCCTCTTAGAAATGTGCCCAAAAGTTAAGAAAAAGAAGAAGCCCTCTACTCAAACCCAACTTAGATTACTTGAGCACCATTTGCATGAACAGCAGAGGCAACAATAATTGTGAGGAGGGTGAGAAAGCCACAGGGGAGGAAGAAGCCAAACACAATGGAAAGCAGATGACATCAGCCCCTGGCTCCTGTAGCCCCACAAGAACAAGCATGAAATAAGTCTCTTGCAGAAGGGCGACTCTGAGAAAGAAGAAAAAAATGGTCGTAATAAATCTTAAGAAAAGCCAACAAAAGAAAATGTTGGACAATTTGTTGGATAAATATTCAGTAAGGCTGATCCACCTTACTGTGTTGTTGTAAAGAACAGCTAATAAAAAAAGATTGTCAAGGACACTGCAAACATAAAAGAACTAACCAATAATAAGAACATTAATAATAAGGAAGGGCTGAGGAATGAAACCAGTTTCATCAAGACCAAAGATGTTGAGCAACCAGCCCAGAAATAAGGAAAACAGATACGAGTGCCTGGAGGTGGTGCAAACAAACAAGAACCAAAATACTTTTTGCTCTTAATTTTTTAAAAGAAGACAAGTTTACAGGGTATAAGACTATAAATAAATATTGGCCAATGGGCTATTGCTTTTCCCTGGAGGCAGCTCCCTTTGAAATGACTTCCTAGACGAGGGGGTGCGGGAGTTGCAGGCTCCTACTCCCCTCCCTAGAGCTCATGGACCACGACAGGAAGGCCTCCCTCCCTAGCCTTGAAGATTTGGGATTGGAAAAAACACTGGAAGGAATCCAACGCTGTGGTTCATTTCATTCTTTCATTTCCTGCCTTTGCCAAATGCTGACAATTACAAACAAATGTTGTCTTCACAAATACTTTCTTCTAGATGAACATTCTGTGCATCTCGGTTGCTTATATGTATGTGACTTGAGAAACACTTTCTAAATCCCCAAGTTGACAGGATTTCCATGTAATGATAATGATTATTTAATGTCATCATCACAATGGGCTGCCTGAGCAAATGAAATGCTTGCTGGGCCTAACGCATTCACTCAACTGAGGTCAATTAACGCTTTCCGGGGTGCCTGGTTTCCCACTGGGACCCTAAAGAAGGTAATTCATTACTCAGGCATTCTCCACCCCCAACACTGCTGTCTCCCACAAGTTCTTCCATTGCTTAAACTGTCAGACTGCTCAGCCAGTGTGGGGAAGTCCAAGAGATAAGATTATGCTGAGAAGGTCCAGGCTGGGTGGATATTTTTAGTCATCTGAGATAGTGCAGGAGTGATAGTCATCATCACCATAATGCATGTGAATGCACCCCATCTTACTTTGCAAAGCATTTTTTATTGCATAAATCATCCCCGTTGATCCTGACAGTAATCCCTGAAGTATGCAAAGCAGCACGTGGCTATGGCATCAAAAAGGGCATAGTGGTAATGGCACAGAGGTAAGCCTAGAAGACACAGGGAAGCAAGAAAGGGTGTTGCAGAAGGAGGGGGCAGACCCCCAAAACCAGTCATCTCAAAGGCATTGAGGGTCTGGGAATAGAGGATACACATGGGCACATGGAGGCAGAAATGTGAAGGGGCTCAGGTGTCTGGGCAGACTAGGTTTAAGAGATTACTGATATTTTCTGTGTAAAAGATTACTGTTTCCAAGGTCAAAATAAAGAAAAATGAAAACTAAAATGAACCAAGTGGCTACTCTTTGCCAGGTGTTTTCCTATAAGCTATTGTCTGTTATAATCATCACAACTAATCCATGCAACATAGATATTATCAACCCATTTTCTACAGATGAGAAAACTGAAGCTCAAAAAAGTGATGTTACTTGCCCAAGGTCAACAGCTACTAACTGGAGAAGATGAGATTCAGGAACCAGGAAAGAGACAAAGCAATAGAAGTTTGAAGGCTCTGGCCAAGCATGTTAGCAATTAGTTTGGAGCAGCAATAATAAGACATTTAGAGCCCAGTCGGCATGGCTCAGGAGACCACTGTTCAATTCCCAGTCAGGGCACATGCCTGGGTTTCGGGCTCGATCCCCAGTGGGGGCACACAAGAGTCAGCCAATCAATGATTCTCTGTCATCGTTGATGTTTCTCCCTCTCCCTTCCTCTCTGAAATCAATAAAATATATTTTTTAATTAAAAAAAAAAGACATTAAGAAAAGTTTAAGAATAGAATAAGTAACAAAGGCCCTGGGCTCCCTGTGTACTTCCTGCCCTACAGTGTATCAGAGGATGGGCTCATAGTGCCTGGGGAGGAGCTGGCTGAGGTGGGAGGGATAGGGTAACAAGCGAGATGATTCCTGGCATTACAGACGGGGAAACTAAGTCCCAGGGAGGAAAGTTTACCAAGCAGTTGAGGAGAAGTTGCTTTTCTTCTGCAGGAGAAAGAGGAAGGTACAATGTCTGAAAACACAGAAGTCTGGGAGGATCAAGACAGCGGCAATAAGTTTGCCTAAGGGAGTAGATACATGCTGGTGAGAGCCAGGGTGGTAGAAGTAGAATGGCTGGAGCCTAAGGAACATCAGAGGGACTTGGGGGAGTGGAAAGAACACTCATTACTTCTCTGCTGCCACATGTTACACAAAATACTTCTCAGAGCTTCATCTATAAAATTCACCTCAAGCCAAAACCGGTTTGGCTCAGTGGATAGAGCGTTGGCCTGTGGACTGAAAGGTCCCAGGTTCGATTCCGGTCAAGGGCATGTACCTGGGTTGCGGACACATCCCCAGTGGGAGATGTGCAGGAGGCAGCTGATCGATGTTTCTCTCTCATCGATGTTTCTAACTCTCTATCTCTCTCCCTTCCTCTCTGTAAAAAATCAATAAAATATATTTTAAAAAAATCTGCAAATAATAGGATTACTTCTATTATATTCCAATATATTTTTCCCTGCTCTGGCTCTATTTTTGTTCTTCAGTTTATGTTGTTCATTATATTCCACAAATGAGTGAGATCATGTGATATTTTTCTTTTCCATTTGCATGGAAAAATATTTACCATCCCTTTACTTTCATCCTATGTGTGTCTTTTGTTTTAAAGTAGATCTCTTGTAGACAACATATAGTTGGGTCATGTTTTTGTATCCATTCAGCTACCCTACACGTTTTGATTGGAACATTTAATCTATTTATAATTAAGGTTATTATTGAGATGCACTTATTTATAGCCATTTTAATTCTGTATGGCTAGGTTTCTCTCTGTGTTTCTTCTTCTCAGCAATCCCTTACAGCAATTCCTTTAGAATTTCTTGTAATGCTGGCTTGGTGGTGATGAACTCCTTTAGCCTTTTTTTTTTTTTTTTTGTCTGGGAAGCTCTTTATTTGACTACTTTGAATGATAGCCTTACTGGATATAGTAATCTTGGCCTCAGATGCTTGCTTTCCATTACTTTGAATACTTCATGCCATTTCCTTCTGGCCTGTAGAGTTTCTGATGAGAAATCAGGTGTCAGCCTTATGGAAACTCCTTTGTCGGTAACAGTCCCAAGGGGACACTTTGCATATTAGCCTTTTATATATAGACTAGAGGCCCGGTGCACAAAATTTGTGCACTCGGAGAGGGGAGGTCCCTCAGCCCTTGCCAGTGCCCTCTCACTGTTAGGGAGCCCTTGAGGAATGTCCAACTGCCCCGGAGGCGGGAGAGGCTCCTGCCACTGCCAGCTGTGCTCGCCAGCCATGAGCCCAGCTCAGGGCTTCTGGCTGAGTGGCACTCCCCCTGCAGGAGCACACTGACCATCAGGGGGCAGCTCCTGCATTGAGCATCTGCCCCCTGGTGGTCAGTGCGCATCACAGCGACCAGTTGCTCAACTGTTCAGTCGATTTGCATATCAGCCTTTTATTATATAGGAAGGATGGATAAGGTGCAAAACTGCCATTTCCCAGAACATTTTCTCAATCCAGTGAGATTTTGCTTCCTGGCAGCTGTTGTCAGTTTGGCTCAAATAAACTCATAAAAATTCTTACAGGTGTGGATGGTTCTTACATTGACAAATACAATAATAATAGAAAGAGGGAGAGTCAAAATGGCTACTGTTATTCTTACGCATTTGAAATTTTGATGTTGTGATAGATGGTTTCTGAGAAGGGTAATGTAACAGGCAAGAATAGCTTTTGGATTTGGAGTGATCCCTTTTTTTGCATTTAATGGAATACTGCTATTGAAAACCTACTTTCCCCAATCCTCATGAATTCAACCTCTGTCAGAAGCAAGACTTGATTCTAAGAAGCACCTAGAAAGCCATTTCGGAGTCCTTTTCCTTCTGTAAGACTTACATTATGTTTCTCAAACAAACTAAGAACCATTCTGCTTGAAGTAAAGAAGACTCCTCCGGGAGGGAGAATTAATCAAGGCACTAATGTTCTGCCTGACCCTTATCAGCATGGGAGGGTCCCAGCCTGCAATAGTGCATGAAGATTTCAACCAAATTGCCTACAGCTTCTCAAAAAGATTTGCCCTAGAGAATTCACTCATTTCTGAAGTGACTCCAAGCCCCAAAGAGAGCCATTCTCCAGAAAGAGGTGTGGAGGTTGTGAGCAGGGTCATTTGTAGAATTACCTGCAAAGGTGCTTCGGAAGTTTCACCTTACAAGTCTGGAACAATTCAAAGAATCTTAGAGTTAGCAAGAACCTTGTAGGCTGCCTGATCTAACCCCAACTGTAACTCTACTCATCTGTGTCCTCCCAGACCTAACATGGGGCTTCTTTACACAGATCTGGATTTGGGGAAGTAATTTCTAGGAAATGCCCACAGGACTCTTGGATATAAATACAATAGTACCAGGAGCCACTAAATGACAATCAAAATGCCTTCAATGTCTCTAACCGTCTTATTCTATTACTAGAGTCCTGGTGCACGAAATTTCATGCACTGGGTGGTGGGGGTCCCTTAGCCTGGCCTGCACCCTCTCACAGTCCGGGACCCCTTGGGGGATGTCCGCCTGCGGGCTTAGGGGAGCGGGCCTAAGCCAGCAGTAGGACATCCCTCTCACCATCCAGGACCCCTCACTTCTTACCGCCCGCCTGCAGTGGAGGTGGGGGAGTCTTCTGGCTGAGCATCGCTCCCCCTGTAGGAGCGCACTGACCACCAGGGGGTAGCTCCTGCATTGAGTGTCTGCCCCCTGGTGGTCAGTGCACATCATAGTGACTGGGCGTTCCATCATTTGGTCAATTTGCATATTAGCCTTTTATTACATAGAATTATTTTTGAGTGTCCACATTTTATTAATGTTTTTTTATAATATGCACACAACCTGCCAGTGCCATGCCAAGCTGCTTAGCCTCCTGAATAGTCCCTGGCTATTCTCTTCCCCATCTCACTCTCCACTGGGCCCCCTGCAAAGGCCACAAAACGAACTCACCTTCCAAACACAAACCCAATGGAGGCTGAGGACACTGGCCACAGAGATGACCTCCCCTCCATCCCTCTCCAGTTGCCAAATGAAGACAGGTCTGGTGAAGTTTAACACCAGACCAGCTAGACCTGAACGAGGCTGCCCCTGACCTTCAGCCCCATTACCCCATCTGGCAGCACTGTCCAGCCACGGGGCATTGCAAGTGGACATTTGTTGACTTTGGATTCGAAATGGAAGGCCACCGGCTGGAGAAGGACGGAGAGCCCCAGCCTGCAACGAAGCCCAAAGACATGAGAGGGGCTACAAAATGAAACTGCTGGCCTCCTGGCTTTGTGTGATGCATGGTGCTTCTGTCTCAAAGCGAGGCCAGCCTGGGTGCTGAAGTTCAAGTGGGACGCAGACCTTGTGCTCTCATTCAGTCTTATCGCTGGGAAAATGCCCCAAAGTACGAATTGGCAGTAATAGTCACGGGATGTAAAGTACAGTACAAGCTCAGGGAATATCGTCAATAAAATTGTAATAACTATTTATGGTGTCAGGTGGGCACATGACTTAGTGGGGGGATCACTTTGTAAGTGATATACTACTAAAATTCTAACCACTATGCTGTACACCTGAAATTAATATAATGTTGAGTGGCAACAGTAACTGAAATATTTTTTTTTAATTTTTAAAAATCCCTGAAAATATTCAGTGGAATCTGCTTTAAGATTCCCAGTCAGCACAAGCTAATAAGATGAAACAAAGTCATAGCTTGCTCTTCAGTTAAGTCGTATCCTTGCAAAGTCTCAGGATTTCCCATGACATTAGGACAAGTCTTATGTAACATTTGCTCCAGGTGACGTAGTCACTGTTAGAAGCAGAGAAGGGGGAAAACTCACTGGTTATCTCTGCCTAAACGCCCCAAAGCAATCACTGCTAGCACAACAGAATAGTGATTTCCTTCTTTTCTTTTTTTTTTCAGGGTGGGTGGCTCTCCAAATGAGAAATGAGGAGAGGGGCCCGGAGAGGAGATGGTACCATTGAGGCTCCCGAGGCCTCTGCAGCTAAAGCCATCCTCCCGAGTTTCCCCACAAAGAAGCAATGTCAGAACCCAACCTTCCTGTAAACTGTGGGGCCTAAAGGGCGCAGAGAACTAGCTGGAAGGCCTGGCTGCAACTCTCCCGGCAGAATGAGCGGCCGACTAAATTGGTCACTGGCAGTTCTCTTCTGCCCCCCAGTGCCCTGGGTGGCCCGCAGTCCCCACTCTGTCCCAGACTCCAGTCCTTCCTCCCATCCAGCGTCTTCTGTGTCTTGTTCCCTCAGGGCAAAACAGTGGGTTTTCTAAGGTAACACCTAGCTGATTTATAGAATCTAATCAGAGAGAGTTTGTGAGTATTATCAGATTAATGTGCCATTACTCCTGGAAAATACAATTTGCATTCCAGAGACACATAGCCTTAAACTGAAAGAGTGGGAATTTCCATGACCCTGATAGGCTAGGAAGGGAGGCAATTTTACAAGGGTTGGGAATGTCAAGATCGAATTTTAAAGTGTAAAACAGCCTTCCTATTCCTACAGCTGGGAAGGTTTTGAGTTTCATTGTTTAAAAGCTACCAACCCAATTAAACTTTCTTCTAACTTTTTCCCCACCTGCTCAGCCCTGATGAGCTCAGAGGCCTCGAGCCCGTCTTTGACCTCAGGTATTAACAATAGTCAGTAATGCCAGAGCTGTGCTTCATGGAAACGTTTGTGTTTCTTAAAAAAAAATACTACCTCCCCAATTATTTTAAAACATCATGCCTTATATTTAATTATTCTTATTTTGTTCTGTTGTTGGTAAACCTAACAACTAAGTTACTTCAGGGCTATGCAAGAACTCTTAGAAAGAAGAGCTACCATTTGTGTATATATTGTATTTGTCTATATAATATATGTTCTAATCCAATTACATACATTGTCTCACTCCACATAACTCTATGAACTAGATGCTATTATCCACATTTTTCAAATGAGAAAACTGAGGTGCTAAGAAGTTAAGTAAATTAGCCAAGATTACATAGTTGAAAGCATTGGCGGAAGAATCCAAACTCCATTCTCTGAGTCCAGAGCTTGCCCTCTTAATCACTACCGTCTCCTACCAGACATGGGAGGGGAGGGAGGGGTAAGGGAAAAGCAACAACATATCTACTGTTGAGCTTTTCCAGTGCTGCCTCAGTAATTCTCAAAGAATGGTTCCGGGCCAGCAACACCAGCATCCCTCAGAGAACTTGCTAAAAATTGCAAGCTTTGTGACCCACTCCAGACTTAAAGAATCGGAAACTTGGGGGTTGGGGCCCAGAAATTTTTTTACATGTTTTTATTGATTTAGAGCAGTGGTTCTCAACCTTGGCTGCACATTAGAATCACCTGGGAATCTTTTTAAAATCCTGATTTCTGGGCCTCATCCTCCAGAAATTCTGTTTCTTTGTTATGGGGTGGGGCCACAACATTAGTAACAAAGAAACAGAATTTCTGGAGGATGAGGCCCAGAAATCAGGATTTTAAAAAGATTCCCAGGTGATTCTAATGTGCAGCCAAGGTTGAGAACCACTGATTTAGAGGAAGAGGGATAGAGAGATAGAAACGTCGATGAGAGAGAAACATCAGCTGCCCTGATGAGGAATCGAACAGGTGACGTCTGGGTTCCTGGGTCAATGCTCAACCACTGAGTAACACCGGCCCGGCGGAGGCCCAGCAATTTGTTTTAACAAGCCCTCTGTGTGATTCTGATATATGCTCACATTTGAGAACCACTGGACTAAGCCATCAATGTACACTCTTAAAGTTTGGGAAATGAGTCAGCAGTAACTCCTTTTTAACATTCATTCCTTGAATAATTCCTTTTCTGTTATAAATGTCCACGTAATCTTATTGTAACTCTAGAGCAGCGGTTCTCAACCTGTGGGTCGTGACCCCTTTGGGGGTCGAACGATCCTTTCACAGGGGTTGCCTAAGACCATCGGAAAACACATATATAATTACATATTGTTTTTGTGATTAATCATTATGCTTTAATTTGTAACAATGAAATTGGGGGTCACCACAACATGAGGAACTGTATTAAAGGGTCGCGGCATTAGGAAGGTTGAGAACCACTGCTCTAGAAAGATTTGAACAAATAAACATTATTAGCACATGTGTGACAGGTGTGAAACATTGTGAATGGTAATAAGTAATGCAAAAAAACAGTTTCTCAAAAGCCTGTAAGGCAGTCTAGTAAGACTAAGTTTAAAAGCAGCATTCCAAACATTGTTGAGTTTTAAAAAGGGCAAAGTGCCGTATCTACATTGGCTATAGCTGATCAGCTCCCATTAAAGTGCTCTCTACTTGTGCAAAATTGCCTGGAACAGCCTGAAAAGCACCTGTAGGGCTCATTTGACTAGCTCCTAAACACCTTGCCTCATCCTTTCTCCTCCTTCTGTCCTTCTTTCTTAAACCACAATCAGACTGAGAGGCCGCTTTGGCTGGGAAAAGCCCACCAGCCTGAGCCTTGCCATCCCCTCCAGCGGGAGCCCTGTGGCCGGAGGCTGGTGCTCCCCGCACCTGCGCTGGATCACTCGGGGCTCAGACGAGGCATGTTGCGGGAAGCAGGTTCTACTACACTCATCTTCTCAAGCCCCTTGTGTCTATTTTCTCAGAGCTTGTACATTATTAGCCCATGTATGCTCTGAAGAAAGGAAAACAGAAATTCACGGTCATCACTCTACCTTCATCTGAAAAAGAAAAACGCTTTGAGTTGGTTCTCAAACTGGGCCAGAGGTCAGAAGTGGAGGGGAGACGTCCTCGCTGGGGCTGAGTCCGTGACCTCGACCTGCTCAGGTCAGGGTTAAGCTCTGCAGGGGGGAGCTGTCCTGGAAAACAAAGTCTGGACTCTGTGGTCACACCAGCCAGCGATGAAACTGGAGCCAGGAACTTGTAGCTCCTCGGTAGTGGTGACGACCTGTGTGACTTTGCGCAATACACTCCCTTTCTTGAACCCTGATTTCCTGAACTGCTTTGGAAACGAGGTGAGGGGGTGGGGGCAGGAATAATATCCACCAGACAAGAATGAAGAGAAATACGGCCTCGAGGCTTAACCGCACCAGGCCTACCTCAGGAGATGCTAAATTAACGTTGGCTCCTCTCCTCTTCCTCTCCAGGCGCTGATGTGGATTTTCATCTGACCTGGTGAGGGCATTCACCTCAAAGAGCAGCCACCAGGGGTTACATCACAGGGCTTTGAAACAGGGGTTCAGGGCCCTGCTCACAGGTCTCACCAGCATATTCCAGGGATCCTGGTCTAGGCGTGTGTGCTTTCTAAATCTTAAAATACAGAACAAGGCCTCACGTCCTCAAGAAGGGAAAAGCCATAATCCAGGTCAGATCCCAGGCCTTGCCCTAAAACCGCTGTGGATTGCTGAACACGCTTCCTTCCCCACAGATCCCCCTTAAACACACCCCAAAAACCCACAACTGCAGTGCTCAATTCATCCCTAAGTCTTCAGGGGAATGGCACTCGGGGAATTTGTAGCTCCTAAGGAGTAGTGACTACCTGTGTGACTTTGGGCAACGACAGGGAAGAGAAGTGCCTCACTCTGTGTGTGGGTGTTAAGTTTAAAACCGCTCCCAGAGACGTTTTTTATTTTTCCCAAAAGAAGAGAGCCCTCTACTGGCCAGTCAACACTCTCCTGGGAAAGGGCCTGATGCCGGATGGTGGGCGTTAGCCGGAGCTCAGGGCCTTTTCCTCGTTTTCAGCAGATGTGCAAGTCATTACCAATTGACTGGGGTCTCAGCCAAGGGAGTTACAGAATTCACGCGGGTGTGGATTAATGAAGGTTGATTGTTCAAAACTCAAACCCCATAACACCCTCTCACCTGTCCTGATTACAATTTACTATACAGTATATAGCAAACAGAGGGGATGAAGAGAGGGTACAAGATCCTTCTGCCCTCTCTGCCATAGCACGTGGATAATCTCCTAGAAGTGTTTCCTGCAGAGGGCTCTAAAGACATCACATCAGAGAGTCCGGAAGAGGTTGCAAACGACTACTTAGCCATTTAGAGCAGTTGAGAAAATAAATTATTGTACATCCAAAAAAAATGGAATGCTATACAGCTCTTCTTAAAAGTGAGGAAGCTCATTCTATACCTATGTGAAAAGATCTCCGTATCCCTAAGTTTAAAGATAAAAAGAAAAGTACAGAAGCCGTATATATCATTTGCATAAAAAGGAGGATATGTATTTGCTTCTAAATGCATAAAGTAAGAAAATTCTAGAAGTTTGCACAAGAAACTAATAACAATGTTTACATGTTTATAGGGGTGTAAGAACTATAGTAATGGTGAACAGAGGTGAATACAAATTCCCCGTTTGTGATATAGGATGTCCCCCAAAAATGTATACACATACATTGTCTGACAGCTCAATTGATGTTTCTTTCTTTTCAGATATAACCCATTGGAGTTAATAATTATGCAAAGTGTGCATTAATTTTTTGGGACACCATGTATATTTTGACTTTTGATGTGAATGTTTTAATTAATCAAAATAGTAAGTAGTGGGGGAATGTCAAGGGGGGGAAAAGGAGACATATGTAATACTCTTTGTAATACTTTAAGCAATAAAACAAAATTTTTTAAAAAAATAGTAAGTAGTTTTTCAAATGACAGCCTGAATGGGCATGACATTTTCCTTTACTCAACATTTAATAGTTGTTACATTAGTAGCAACTACTGTGTTCCAGGCACTGTGTTAAATGCCCTACCTGTATTACCTCATTTATTTAACTCGCCCACCCACTTTTATGAGGTAGGAACTATTCTTATCTTCCACATTCTAGAGACAAGGAAACTGAGGGACAGAGAGGTGAAGGTCCTTACCCAGGTTTATACAGACAAGGCCTCAGGCAAGCTGATTCCAGAGGTAGGCCATGCTATGCGGCTACTGCAGAGCCCATATCAGAGGGTGCTGTAAGTTAAAAATCCAGGAAATCTAGTTAAAAGTTTAGAGAAGCGCTTCACTTGTGGTCTCAAATATGCAATTTCCTTTGACTGGACAAACACACACACCCTTACTGACACACATACACTCATGTGTTCTCACAAACATACAACATACCTGCATACATTTTCATACTCTCACACATACACAGACACATTCTCTGGTACACACATGCTTTCTCATACTCCTACACACATACACACTCATAATTCTCACACACTCACAATTCTCAAATGCACATACCTCTCACACACTCACATACTCATACATTTTCTCACACATACTTGCACACTCACACAAACAGTAATGGCCTTCCCTGGCTCCCGCCTAACCTCTCCTCTGTGCTGCCTGGCACAACCCCAGGATGTTGGTCTGAGGACACTCCAGCCCCAGGATTCCTGGACTCGGTCAGGCCCATTCTCCCTTGCCCACTCTCAGGACCTCCTCCCTATGCATAAGCCCTTCCCAGGTAAAATATGGGAACCCACATTTCTACCCCATCCAACCCATTTACACTCCTAAACATGCTCCATGCTGGCAGAGTCCGCCTTTCATTTAGTCCCCTTAGCAGCGAAGACATTCTCTTCCTCAGGACCTTAAGAAGGAAAGATTGTTTTTCCATTCTACTTATGCTTCCAGCTTCTCTGCTTGCACAGCGAGGGAAGAATCTTGTGCAGTTTTAATTTTAACAAAGAAGAGGTGCTACCCTCCGCCTACCTAACATGCCTCCTATGAGCACAGGCAGAAGCACATTTCCTCACCAGCCCTGGAGGACACAGAACGACTGTGAGTCCCGCAGTGTGTGCTGCCAACAAGCCATTTAGTGTCCCTGGAGCACTGACCTGCTAATGTTCTAGAGGCAAAACCATTTCAGAGGAGGAATGAGATGCAGCACTTGACATGTACTCTGATAGTTCCTTTTTGGGCTTGCTCCCACTTTAGAACATAGCAATTCTTGAACCTTTTACTGCTGCCCCAGACTCCTTCTTGTTCTGACATATCAACTACTAGAGGGCAAGATACTTTCTATGTGGAACACTATCTTATTATACAGTGGCTGTAAAGTGACATCAAAATCCCAGGCACTCTTCTGAAATGTTTCCATTTATAATAATTAATAACATCAGAAAGCCCTTCACAGTCATTATTCTATTTCATCCTCTGTGACATTAATCTTATCCTTATTCCCATTTCGCAGATGTGAAAACTGAGCATGGAGAAAAAGTAACTGGTCCAAGTTCCTACTGTTAATGGTAATTAGCAGAGCTGACAGCTGAAGCCAGATCTATTTTATTATAAATCCATACCACACTTAACGGTCCTTGGGGCCCAACTGTTTCTCAGTGGTCCAAACTCTCAGCTCTTGCAAACCAAAACAAAGCAATCAACATGTTTTAGTATTAACTCTCTGCACAGCATGTCTTTATGTGCTGCTGTTCATTCCATGCCCTTTGGATTTACTGTTGCCTTGTATTATTATCTTTCATGTGTACTCTTGTATATTCTAAGTATTAATCGAGATGTTAACTCTGTCTTTTCCATCTTTGTTCTTCCATACTTAGAAGAATCGTATTTCAGGTCATGTTGAGATGCTTGTTGATGGTGGCTTCCTACCTCTCTAGGTTTTTCAGATAATCTCTGCACAAATTAGGCCTTTCTGCCCATAGAGTTGTGTGTACAGACATTTTTCTCACAGCATTCTTTACAAGAGAAAAACATAAAAAACAAACAACAAAAATTCCACAAGGAAAAAGTGGTCAAATCAACTATGTGGTCAAATCTGCATGAGGGAACTGTTAAAAATCATGTTTTCGGAGACTACTGAATAACATAAGAAAATGTTTGCCTAATATTATAATACTTTGCATTTATAACAAAGGAAAAGAGCTTAGAGAACATATACAAAAATGTTGACTTTTATCTGTAAGAAGGGAGATGAAACTACAGAGAATTTTTATCTTCTCTTTCAGAACATTAACTCCTTTTCTGGTACTCCGTGTGGCTACTCATTTCACTCCTGTGAGCTTCATTTTTCTTTATCTATAAAATAGGAGCCATATTAATTTCTTCATAAGACTTTTGTAAATAATTAAAACTTTTCCAATAAGTGCTTTGTAAATAAATACCAATAGTGCCTGGCCAGTGTGGCTCAAATGTTTCTATCTCTCTATCCCTCTCCCTTCCTCTCTCTCTCTCTAAAAAAATAATAAAAACATATTTTTAAATAAATAAATACCAATAGTATTAAATTATATGCTAAGTGATTATATGATCTTTATACAGTTTACATAAAGACTTGAGAGGAAATGATGCCCTGTCAACTAACAGTGAAAATTTTAGTAAAATTTGTATCTTTTAAAACTCTACAAATATATCCTTTCTTTTAAAAACTAAGACTGTTTAACTTATATCCAGTGAATTACTATGAAATGATTCTACATGTAGAATACAAAAAAAGAAATCTATCTACTAGTATATCAATAACCTAATAGTCCAGTTTTTGTTTTGTTTTTATTGAAATGGGGGCTAGATTTAGCAAGATAATAACCACAGGGCTCTTCTTGCTTTGCTGTTCACACAGTCAGTGTGGCCCGTAAGGGCCAGGCATGACAAGGAGCTCCTCACCAACCTGGTGAGGCACCACACAGGCCCCAGACAGAGCAGGGGCAGGCCACAGTTGAGAAGTCAGCCAGGCTTCTCAATGGGGGGAACACCTCCAAGATCAAAATACCACACAGAACAGCCCTAGCACAGGCACCATGGGCTACCACAAGCAGTTTCCATTTCTGGAACCCCTACCTCAGAGCCTGGTCCTGCCCGAGCTCCCAGGCTGACGTTCCCTCTCCTCCCTCAGCCGTCCTCCATCACATTCAGCTCTCAGTGTGACAGCCAAAGCACTGGTGAGAGTCAGTCCCGAGAGGAGCTCCCTTCCATCCCACACACATGCATTTAGCGCTCTTTCTGTGCCCAGCATCAGACACCTCCACACTTTAAACCCAAGTAATTTTTACAACAGCTTTCCCTTCTCTCCATTTCATCTCCTTTCCACACAACCCAGTCATCTTTAACTTCATTGGTAAGTGACCAATATTCCCATATCTCACCAAACATATAGTGGTTTAAGCTCTACAAAACAGGAAGAAAAGAATCCATCTCAATCACCTAGTGACACCTCAGCCACCCAGAATCCTTTGGAAAAAGCCAAATTTCCTAGATGACTGCAAGTCCTACTCCTTTAAGCATCAACACTTTAAAGACACTCGTGATTTTGAATGAAAATCATTCTCCGTTATAGTCTCTGCTCTCTACTTTCTTAAACAGATTACATTTTCTGATGACTCGTCCTCATGTACACTAGTAACAGCCTCCATGGGGACTGTTGCGTTGGGTGAGACTCTTTGCACGTAGATTTGTTAGCCCCGCACCGCTCTCTTCTGAGGAGTCAGTTTTTCTGTTCCTTTCCTTTAAGGAGCTCACTGTTTCTGCTTCCTTCCAGCCTTCCAACTCCCTTTTCTAATCCACTGCTAGTAATGAGCTGGGTGTTCAGAATCCAATGATTAAAATGTGTTGGTTTTGCCCAGCCAGCGTGGCTCAGTGGTTGAGCGTGGACCTATGAACCAAGAGGTCACAGTTCAACTCCCGGTCAGGGCACATGCCTGGGTTGCAGGCCCAATCCCCTCGGGCGTGTAGGAGGCAGCTGATCAGTGGTTCTCTCTCATCATTGATGTTTCTATCTCCTCCCTCTCTCTTCCTCTCTGAAATCAATACACACACACACACACACACACACACACACACACACACACAAATATATATGACATCATTTACACTAGCACCAAAAAAACACCAACTAGCACTAACTGGATATTTTAGTTAAAAATAAATAAATAAATAAAATGTGTTGGTTTCAGTGTATAGGAAGAGTAGAATCTGAAGGCCTCCGCCATGAGTAAAATGACCCCACCTCAGCTCATCAATGTGATGCCACCTATTTTGGCTGCTCTGAGTCTTATCAGCCTACTTCCTGGTTCTTACTATGTTCTGGGTAGATGATTCAAAACATATACTTTAGGAAGCTGAATCTTTCACTGCATCTCAATTCATACCTGGAAACTATACTTAAAATACGGACTCCCCAATGACCCCTTGAGGAACAAGTCGGTGACGTTAAAGGACCACACCTATGTAGCAAAATCTGAAATTTTAAAATTAAAACAACAAAAAAAGAAAACAGAGAGCAAGAGTAAGGTTGTTTTTTTGTTTTGTTTTTTATTCTTTCCTATCTGACTGGTTGCTCCAAATTTTCAAATATTTACCTCCTCAATTCAAACCTGTCCCATAACTTCACAGGGTAAAAAAAGACCACCCAAGTGCATGATGGAAAATTGGAAAAGTCCATTTAAAGATAATGTAATAAAGGGAGATAAAGATGATTCCAGACATAAGAGTGGACATAATGTATTCTGAACTCATTCAATCATAAAAATAAAATTCTATTTTGTTTCAGGGCTAAAGTGGATAAGAGGGCAAGACTTGTTGCTATAAAACATACCTCCAAGTTTTCAGGATTTACAAAACCCTTCTTTAGGGCACAAAGTTGTATTTCCCAGTTGTCTCCTCAAACTCTTCAGAGCTATTTGTTCTCATTCATCTTAACAAAAATCCTAGTGCAAACTCTGACACTTTGTTCATTTAATAACATTTACCCAGGTCTTACTACATGCCTGCCACTTTCCAGGGTAGGCATGTAGTAGCCCTTCCCTTAGCTTTCAATCTCCTTCTGATTGTTGTGAGAATTCTTCCTAACTGTTAGCTCACAAACTGGCCCCAATACACAGAGGGCAAAGAGAGCCCAAAGAAAGAGGCAGGTCACTCCAGATTGTAGCTGGCGGCTTAATAAGCAAGGGGATTTACTTACAAGGCTTGTTTTCTTGGGTGGCCACAAAACAAGTAGACCCTGGCATCATCCCTCCAGAATCTTAAAAATGTATATTAAGGCCTTAACTGGGTTCAGTCACATATACCGTCCAGATGGTCTCAACAACACCTTACTCTCTCAAGGCTGCGTCCTTGAAATCAGCACTCAGTGTGGGAACAGTGGGCAGAACGTACATTCCAAGGACAAGGGAAGGAGTGAGGCGCCTCCGATTGCTCGGTTCAGCTCACAGGTCAACAAGCAGTTATGTTTCCTCAGTTACCGCCTCCAACACTAACAGATAAACCAAATTATATATACAAGCTTGTTCAATTCAGTATTCTTTAAAATAGCAAAACGTTGGAAAGAATCTAAATGGTCTAAAACAGGTAATTGATACAATAGAATATGATGTGGATTCCATAGTTATTGACCCAGGAATATATTTACCTTGCATTAATAAATGAGAAATATATATATTTTACAGAGTGATAACTATAGCATAATCACTTTCATAGTAGTATATTATTTATAAACATATGGATAGATTTGGGGGCCTGGAAATCATACACCAAAATAGGTGACAGAATTGTAAGTGCCTTTCATTTTCGCTTATCTGTATTTTCTAATGTTTTTCTAAATGATTAGGGATATGTGAAATCAACCAAAAAGTTTGTGAAATCATTTTCTCTTATCAAAAGACAATTCCATTGTCTTGTCAGTCACTGAAAACCTTACTAAAGTTTGAGAGAGCCTCTTCCTAAAATAAGTGTATTAAATCCAAGAGACAGAGGTCCCAATACCCTTTCACCACTATGCTAAACTGCCATAGGAAATGTAGTTGAAGAGGCATGCTATCCAGATTAAAACAACAGAAAAGGCTTTTTGGAGTACAATAGCAGCAAATGTTACCAGAGAACAGATTATGAACACATTAATGATACCCTAAAGTGATTCCACCATAAACTTCCAGCTGCAGAACAGTGGGACCTCAAAACCCCAGGCTCTCCCAGAGAAGATGGTCTAAATAAAAAGGATCTACATAATTCAGAAACCTCAACATGCTAAGCTAGAAACTAAAACACAGATAACTGACTGATATATATCACCCCTAACTGCCCCCCCAACCCCCGCCAACCTGATCACCCCTCACTGCCTCTGCGTACTGGCCTGATTACCCCTAACTGCTCCCCCTGCTGGCCTGGTTGCCCCCACGCCCCCCTCACCCCACCCCCGCTGGCCTGGTCGCCCCACACAGCCTGCTTGTTCAGTTGTTTGGTCGTCCCTCACTAAGCCCCTTGCCAGCCTGGTTGTAGGGAGCCATCTTCTGAGGGCATGAGGGTTAATTTGCATATTACCTCTTTATTATATAGGATTAGAGTAGTCATTGGTAAATGAAATAATAAATACTGACTTCTAATCAAAATGCTGCAATGAGTTCATGCTCTGATTACCACCTTTATGCTGCAATTATATAGTAACATGTGGTAAGATATAAAAATAGAAAAAGGCTCCAGATTCAAAAACAAAATATACATCTCCATGGAACAGACAAGCAAAACTGAGAGGCAAGCTGAAGCTATGGCTGGCCAGGAGCTCAGCTCTTCAGGAGTTAAAGAGTTTTTAAAGCTCCACAGATGATGGGGAATAAGGCTCACTACTAAAGAAAGTAGACTCAACAAAACACAGTGAACTTCTGTCTAGAACTATAGCAATGTTACTTGATTTTTTCTATTATTATCCCCCTAAGGAGAAATTTTTATTTGAATTTTCCCTAAAGAGATAAGTTAAATGCTAAGGAATAAGATTTTTAGGGATAGGGTTGAGCTTGGAAGGGGCACTATAATATCTAAGAATTTTATCCTCTAAGAATCACTCTTTTACCTCAATGGGGGCAATACTGCCCCTGTTTAAAATACATGAGCCATAGTTTTAAACCTCACAGTGCTGCCAATAAGAACTGAGCCAAACTGCTCCGTGGCCATTTGACTGGTCCTTGGGTACTCTGCCATTACTATGGGTCAGGAACCCCCACCAGCAATTTAAAGCCAGATTGCAGATTGGGGATCTGAAGAACGGTCGTGGGGCAGGAGACTGTGAAACTGCAGGACAAAGAGACAGATGCCGAGAGATGGGAGAAAGAAAGAGAAACAAAAAACAAAAAAGCCCTATCTAAAATTAGTGGAGAACCAATATTCCAAAAACAATAATTGGTTGCTAAGACAGAAAAACCTGCAAAATTAACCATCATGCATTCAGTCTGGAAAATTAACTTTATAGAAAAGCTTAACAAAGACTTTAAATTAGAAACATTGAGCATTTGCAAAGAGAGAAAGGAAGAAAGATAAACAATTCAGCATAACCTCTACTTTAAAGGAATACATTTTCAACAAAAACAAGTAAAAACTGAAACAAGAATAGGCGCATATTTAAAAGAAACAATTCAAAATTTAAAAAGGAAATATATAGTGATTGAATTTTAAAAACACAATAAGCAACCTAGCCAGTGTTCTCAATGGTTAGAGTATCGGCCTGAACACTTGGTCTTGGATTCAATCCCCAGTCAAGGGCATGCACTGGGTTGCAGGTTCAATCTCTGGCCCCAGTCCAGTATATGCAGGAGACAACCAATCAATGTTTCTCTCTCACATCAATGTTTCTCTTCCCCCCACCCCCATTCCTCCCTTCCACTCTCTTTGAAATCAATGGGAAAATTATCCTCAGGTGAGGATAAAAAAACAAATATACAATAAACAAAACTGAATTATTCTCCTCTCTAGACAGAGACAGGTAAGTAGGTAGATAGATGATTGATAGATAGGTAGATAGATAGATAGATAGATAGATAGATAGATAGATAGATAGATTTAAATGAAACATGGAAGATAAATTCAGAGAGTCTAACATTTTCATGAATAAGAATTCCAGAAGAATAAACTGAAATGAATAATAGGGAAGCAATATTTGAAATAAATGTGTTGATAATTTTCTAGAATTAAACAAACAAAAAATCTGATGAATTATCAAATCAGTACAATCCAAATACTAAGCAGAGTAAATACAAATAAAACCAAACTTGGACACACTAAAGTGAAACTGTAGAAGTCAAGAGTAAAGAGAAAGTCTTGAAACCTCTAAGGAAGATAAGACAAGTAATCTAAAATGAAGTGACAGTTGTACTGACAACAGATTTCTTGTTAGCAAACTTAGACATTTGAAGTTAATGAAATATCTTTTTCTTTTTTCATTCATTTCAGAAAGAAAGGTAGCGGAAGAGAGAGATAGAAACACATGATGAAAGAGAATCATTGATTGGCTGCCTCCTGCATGCCCCTCACTGGGGATCAAGCCCTGGCCTGGAATCGAACCATGACCTCCTGTTCATAGGTCAATGTTCAACCACTGAGCTACACCAGCTGGGCTAATGAAATATCTTAAAAGTGCAGAGAGGTGGTCATCTAAAGTGTTAATATAAAGGAGAACATGGATGAGACGTACATGAAAACTGTATTTTCTCTGCAAATTTTTGTAAGTCAAAAATAATTTCCCAAAAATAGTTTAATTTTTTTATTGATTTTAAAGAAAGAGAAAAATGAGAGAGGGAGGGAGGGAAGGAGAGAGGGAGGAAGGGAGGGAAAGAGAGAGATTTTTGTTTTTCCACTTATTTATGCATTCATTGGTTGATTCTTGTACATACCCTGACAGGAGACTGAACCCATAACCTTGGCGTATCGGAATGATATGTCAGGGTCTAGAAATTTATTTTTTCTTTTTTAAGTGCAGAGAAAGGGGGGAAAACTGTTAAGCTAGAATTTACAGTCAGCCAATCCATCTGCCAAAGGCATTAAAATAATTATTAAAGGTTATACATCAGCAAGAGGTACATTAAGCACAAGAAAAGTTATAGGATTACAAAGAAAAAAATAAGCTTAGACATTGATCAATTTAATTTTTCTTCCTTCCTTTCTTCCCTCCTTCCTTCATGAATAATTCAGTCCAAAATCTATTAGGTGGGCCCAAGCAAGGTAGGTATCAGGGGGCCATGGGGAAGGAAGTGACAGCTGCTAGGCATGGGATGTTGAAGCTTGAGGAAAATGAGATCATCTGCGCAGCCTAGTATGGGTTGTCCAAGCTGAACAAGGTAAGAGGATGTCCACACAGGAGACAGGTGGTAGTAGCCCAGCACGAAGGGTCAAAGCCCAAGTGTCGAGTGAAGAGAAGATCTGGGGTGGGATAGTGGGGGACAGAGTGGCAGTGGAGAGAGACTGGTTATAAGTAAATATACTGAGAATAATAAAAGCCAGGTTTTTCACTGTCAGAAAAGAGAGTTGCATATAAGGGGAGAAAACTAGGGTAAACTCTATGATGGTTTGGAATTGGATGTATTGATGTTAAGTCGTGGTTTTCAGTGTGTGTATAGGTATATGTGTACATAGCTCTGTCCAATGAGAGGGTCTATGAGCATCAACACCCTAAAAGCAATGAGCACACATAGTGCCAAATCTTGTTTTCTGAATACCATTCTTCACTAAAAGGAACCAGGACTTCTTGGAGAAAAGGCTACTCCCAGGGCTTGTTCAGGAAAAGCCTTCATAAAATACTGTGTTAATCTAGAATTAAGTGTTCGTGTTCATGGAAATGTAAATTGGTAGAGCTACTAATAAGAGGTTCCTCAAAGAGTTAAAAATACAACTACCGTATGATCCAGCAGTTCCACTTCGGGGTATATATCCAAAGGAAATGAAATCACAATCTCAAAGAGATATTTATACTCCCATGTTCATTGCAACACCATTCACAAGACATAGAAACAACCTAAATGTCCATTGACAGGTGAATGGATAAAGAAACTATAAAATGAAAGCTATTCAGCCATGGAAAAGAAGAAAATCCTGTTATTTGAGACCACATGGGTAAGCCTTGAGGACATTATGCTAAATGAAATAAGCCAGACAGAGAAAGATAAATAGTATGGTCTCACTTATATGTGGAATCTTAAAAAATCCAGAAACAGAGAAGAATGGTGTTTGCCAGGGGCCAGGGGGTAAAGGAAATGAGGAAATATATAGATCAAAGGGTACAAACTTTCAGTAAAAGAAGAAAAAGTTCTGATTATCTAATTACAATATGATGCCTATAGTTAATAGCACTGTATTGTATACTTGAAATTCGCTAAGAGAGTAAATCTTGTGTTCTCACCAAAAAAAAAAGAAAAGGTAACTATGTGAAGTGATAGATATTTTAATTAACTTGATTTGGGTAATCTCACAATGTATACATATATCAAATCATAACATTGTACACCTTAAATATATATTTTTATTTGTCAAAAAAGCTAAAAAAAAAAATAACAACCAAAAAAATGGTGCAAACTATCTGCAAAGTAATCTTAACCTTTGTCTATATATTTTACTTAAAAGTGTAAGTATGGTATTTTGGAAATAAGCACATCAATATAAATAAAAAACAGGCTTTCTATGTGAGGAAAAATAAATGCAAATATAAAACCAAAGAATTTGAATAAAACTCAATGCCTTAGAAAAGCACCTTAAAAATAATGGAGGGGGGAGGAAAACAGTCTCTTCAACAAATGGTGCTAAGAGAACTAGACATCTGCATGCAAAAAAAATGATGTTGGATCCCCCCTTACCTAACACCATACATTAAAGATTAACTATAAATGAAATATTATTCAACCATAAATAATGAAGTGCTGATACATGCTACAACATAGATAAATCTTGAAGATATTACACTAAGTTAAAGAAGGCAGACATAAAAGACCTCATATTGTATGATTCCATTTATATGAAACTAGAGGCCCAATGTACAAAATTCGTGCAAGAGTAGGCCTTCCTTCCCCTAGCTGCCAGCACCGGCTTCCCTCCGGCACCTGGGACCCGGGCTTCCCTCGCAGCCCCGGCTTCATCCGGAAGGTCGTCTGGAAGGATGTCCAGTCTAATTAGCATATTTTGCTTTTATTATTATAGATATCTAGAGGAGCTAAGTCCATTGAGTCACAAAGCAGATTTTTGATTGCCAGAGGCTGAAAGGGTGGGGGAATGGGGAACTAATGCTAAATGAACACAGGGTTTTCATTTGGGGTGATGAAAAATTTCTGGACCAAGATAGTGGTGACAGTTGCACAATATCATGAATGTGCTTAATGCCACTGAGTGGCACACTTTAGAAATGATTACAATGGTAAATTTTATGTTTCATGTATTTTGCCATAATTAAAAAATTAAATGAGGAAAATAAAATGATGGAGGCATGTCAAAAGAAAACAGAAACCAGTTTGAAGCACTCTTCACTGGCCCATCTGGGGGAATTTGAGCATCATAGTAAATGTAACAGAAATAGACTATAGACCAGTGATGGCGAACCTATGACATGCATGTCAGAGGTGACACGTGAACTCATTTTTTTCGTTGATTTTTCTTTGTTAAATGGCATTTAAATATATAAAATAAATATCAAAAATATAAGTCTTTGTTTTACTATGGTTGCAAATATCAAAACATTTCTATATGTGACACGGCACCAGAGTTAAGTTAGGGTTTTTCGAAATGCTGACATGCCGAGCTCAAAAGGTTAGCCATCACTGCTATAGACCATTGAAGGCCCAAAGACAGACTAGTAATAGAAATAGACTATAGACCATTGAATTAAAAAGAAATCCATATATGCAAACAGATATGATGGCCCAAAGACAGAATAGTAATAGAAATAGACTATAGATCATTGAATTAAAAAGAAATCCATATATGCAAACAGATATATGTTTCTAAATAGGGAAAGAAAAAATTTTCCTTTCAATAAAATGCCAAGTCATCTTTGTAGAAGGAATGATAGAATTAGAAAACAACCATTTGGTAACCATCATAGTAATAATGAATCTAGTCAAGAAACATCAAGGGATAATAGTTGGTAAAGTTTGATGAGAAGAGAAATACATACGGTCTCAAAGTACTTTCTCACAAAGTGCTTATTAATTACAAAAGGAAAGTAAATAGCTTTATAGTGGAAAAAACTGATAGACATACCCCCTTTATCAAATAATCAAAGTTAACATCACCAGTAATGGGACAAATCAAGAGCAGGTGCCACCTGACAGGAGGCAGTGAGAACACAGCATCTCTATCATCAGTTAGGTATATGAACTTGGCCAAATAATGCACCTTTTTATACTTCTGTTCCTTTATCTGATAATATCTCATTTCCATTCCAGTGCTAAATTCCTACTCTCCTAATACTTATAGAACTAATCTAAATATATGTCATCTGTTCAGAACTTGACAAGGGGAGGTAGAAACTCTTCTCTCTGTTTAAGTGGCTGATGTTCTTATATAAGTAAATCAGGCATAAAGTGCACAAAATGACATATATAGCAAAACTTATGAACTTGATCTAATTTTACAGGGAGTCCTGGAAAAGTCAAAAATTGAGAGTTTTTAAAACAATAATATTCTTTCTTTTCAAGGACATACTTGAGTTCAAACTAGGGTAGAAGAATGGTTATATGTAAATGAGTGCTTATATAAATAAGTGCTTGGAAGGGCTTTTCCCTTAAAACTGAACATGCCTCCTCCCACTTTGTGAACACTGTCCAGGAGCCTAGAAAAGTCTCTGAGGTATGAAGAAAGCTAACAAGCCTTTCAGCCAGGCACTCACACTTTCCAATTACTATGAGCATCCTCAATACAGGACAGAAATCTCTAGTTGGACAGAAGTCACTGCTTTCAGAAGGGTCAGATTAATGTCATGTAGTTAAGCAGGAAAGAACGGTTCTGTCAAATAACTCAAGCCCTCACAGAGCAATTCAAATTATTAGCAACCTCATAAATAAATCAGTCATATCAATATTCAACTGGCAGATCATCAAAAAGTCTAAACTGATCCTATTATACCATTTGGCTTTCATTATCAGTTTTTACGCTAACAGAAACACATTAATTGGTTAATTAGACATCTTTATGGTTGGGAGAGCCAATTTGCAGTAATTATTTTTACTAAATTTTTATATTATCCCTTCAATATACAGAACCAACTATATATGTTCAAACTCTCAGAGTTCCTAACAGTTCTGTTAAATAATAAGTTACTAGCTCATGTTTCTTGTTTAATTATTCTTCCTTCCTACACTAAAAACATACACTAATTATAGTACCCTCAATCAGTTGGGCCTGTTTCCTCTCTTTCATCTCCTATGTCCAGTCAGTCAGAAAATACTGCCAACTCTTCCTTGTCAAATGTCTCAAGAATCCAATTCTCTCCTCCCACAGCCAGGTCCTCATCACCCACACTTGGTTTAGCACAAAGACACAGCATCCACTATGGCTTTTCATGTCTGCCGAGACCTACTAACCAATCTGATGTGGCAACTCTCTCTCCAGCTTTTATTACTGCAAATCCGACCCAAATTATTTCTACTCGAGAGGTGGGGTTTTTTGTTTTTGCTTTAAAATATATTTGTATTGATTTCAGAGAGAAAGGGAGAAGGAGAGAGAGGTAGAAACATCAATGATGAGAGAGAATCAGATTGGCTGCCTCCTGCACGCCCCCTACTGGATATCAAGCCCAAAACCCAGGCATGTGCCCTGACTGGGAATGGAACCGTGACCTCCTGGTTCATAGGTTGACCCTCAACCACTGAGCTACACAAACCAGGCTACTCAAGAGGTTTTTCAACTAGGTTCATGAGACAGGGGCAAGACCTGAGGTAAGACCACAGCTTCTCTTCAAGTTGCCATTAATCTGTTGCATGTCACTACTTTGGTACACATAGTCCTAACTGTACTACTATTCAGCCTACATTCTTCCATATTCCATTCTTTATGTATAAATGAATCTATTACATTACTAACTAAAAGTTGAATAACCCATATCTTCAGCATTTCCCTCACTAATAAATCCTGGGTCTCATTTGCGGGCACCCTCTCCTCTCTTGGCTTTCTGAAAATAGAGTAATCTAGACTCAGACCTCAGCATTCTTATCCTTTCTATTTTCATTCCATCTCTAGGTAATCTCATCTAGTCCCATAATCTCTTTATACTGAAAACTCCCAAATTTATATCTTCAGCCTTGCTCTTTCCTAAGCTCCCACCTCAAATATCCAACTGTATACTCAGAATTTTTCCTGAGCAATCAGGTATAAGCTTGTCCAAAGGTTTACCCCATCTCAGTAAATGGTTATCACCATCCACCTAATTACTCAAGTCAAAAACTTTGAATTTACCCTCTACCCTTCCATTCACTTACCTCCCAACAATATATCTTTCTGACCTATATCCCAAATTCAATCTCTATTGCTGCCACTCTAGTCCAAGTTATTAACATTTCTCATCTGGATTATGCCATCGATTCCCTACTGGTGATGAGGTTCTGTCATTCATTCAGAATGACAGATTTTGCCGAAAAAGAAAAGTTAACTTAACATGATGTACATTCAATGAAACCATATTGTTGTTGGAAATGACTACCTTGTTTCTTCCTTTTCTCATTCTCTGTACTTTCCTCTTTCTATGTGTATCTCCCTCCCTTTTTCTAACTCCTTTCCTTTTCTCTCCCTCCTCTCAATTTTCTCTTTCTCTATTTCTCTCCCTACTGTTTTACTAAACATAATGTAGTGGGAAGATACTAGGCCTTAGACTTAGAAGTAAAGGATTTATTCCTTTGGTCTGTCATGGTGAAGGTAGGTAATTATGATGAAGTAAATTTGTACTTCTGGTCCTCAGTTGTCTCATCTATTAAATAAAGAGATTGTACTGGATAGTCTCTGAGGTCCCTTAAAGTTCCAGAAATCTATTCAGGTTACTTATTGAGTTATTGAGTAAAGTGCTATGTTCCTTGTTCTTAAAAGTAGGTAAATTCAATATTTTATATTTCCCTGAGGGGGGAAAGCAAATTAGTTTGGTGTTGGTTTTTTACAAAGCCTTCCATTGATCCTTTTCTATCATGGGTCAGTGGCTCTCAATAGAAAAAAAATACCCCTCTCCTTTGGCATACTCTATATGGTCAATATCTCTATAGTTATTTCTGTCTTTGGGCCTTCCTCAGGACAAGCAGATCCCAAGAAGAAGCCAATATGCCACTTAATATGAAGGCTATCATGTTTTAGGCACTTAATGTGTTCCAGGCTCTGTGCTGAACCTTTTTTTTTTTTCATTTAATCATCAAGACAAACCTACATAAGGTAGGTATTACATTATCACTCCTCTTTCACAAAAGAGGAAACTAAGATGCAAAGAAGTTAAGAAATTTGCCTAAAGATGCACAGCCAATGCATGGTGGAGCCAAACTTTGGACCCATGTCTTACTCAAAAGCCCATGCTCTGAAATATTAGACTATACTACCTCCCTCCTGAGATGCTAAAGCCCTGCAGTCTCTCTTACAAGTCTCTATCTCCTTTTGGACTGACAAAACATGTGGCTTCTGATGTCTTAGACCACATCCTAGCCACTACCTGACCTGACAATGTCAACTAAACTACAAGGATTTTAAGAGCAGAGGCTAGTGATTTCTTATGGTACTGGTAGCAGCCATGTGGACACTCAGTAAATGCTCCTGACTGAGAAAGGCAAGCAATTTATACATGGTGAAAAGCAACTTACACAGCTAGGACTTTTTGCTTAATGCAAATTCTGGTGATGCAAAGGTTAGGATGAAGGAGAGATTGTGCTAGGACTAGAGGTATGGCCAGGCTTCCCATAAAGTCTAATTCCATGACCTCATTATCATTTGCAGAAAATAGAGCTATTGGTAACCCTAGAGAATTACTTTAGAAAATGGCTAAAAAAAATTGTTTTAATTAAGACTCTAGGTATTTAAGTGAAATATCAGGTCAGCACATTTGTGGAAGAATTTTTCTTTTTTAAATGCTTCAATAGGTCTTCAGAAGTAGAATTTAATTTGCATGACCATTTCCTGAGCAACATCAGAACAGAATCAATTCTCAAGGTATCTTTTGTACCAGAGGAATTTATGAGTTTCCTGGCCAAGAGGGCCAATTGGCAGAGTCTCTAAACTTCTGCCTCCCACCCCCATCTCTAAGAGAACTGTGCCTGGATAGATAGAAAACCTTGGATGCCTTTCTGGGACACTGGTTTGGTGCTGATAAAGGCAAAATGTTGTAGCATTGTGAGATGCCATTCAAATATCTTCAACCCATCCTTGGGATTGATTGTCTGTATCTCCTTAAAACAAAGAGTTTAGAAGGACAGAAATACCAGACTATTCTTTAGAATGTTCTTCACTTGGGGAACTGTAACATTGGTGAAGAAACAGCATGAGCACCATCCGTAGACAGACACAACAAGGTCATCAAGGTGGTGGGCAGGAACTCCCAATGGAGGCCAGCCAACACCCAAGCAGCAATAGCAGAACAGATGTTTGAGAGGTTGACAGTTTCCATGGAGAATATGTGCATTAACCAGAACCACGCCAAAGAAAGGAAGAGCTTGGAAAGTGGAAAGGGGAGGAAAAGATTGAGGTCCTATTGATTCCACCTGGTAAGTTCTCAAGGTTAAAACTATTTGTGATCATCACCTTTACCTTGTTTTTTCAATCCTACCCCCTCAAATTGGTGTGACCTGGAAAAAAAGAATTAGAAACATTGTCAAATAACAGTATTATATCTACAGACAAAATATTGATTCTGGATATTTCTTCCTTTTCTTATACTTCCTTGGTAGGAACATTTTTCTAGCCTATCTAAGAGATGGCAGCAATCGAGCCTGTTCCTGATTTATTTTATCTAGTCAACTGCAACACACAACAAAACCTCGGCCAAGAAACAATGACAACAGACATAAAATTCAGGTAAACAAACATAGTTTTTCTTTCTCTTTACTCAAAAAAGGTAATATTATTGACTCTACCTACGAAAAGAACATTAACTATTTTATCCGCCCCTCAGAACTCTCTTTTTTTTCTGCCTTCTTTTAAAAACGAACTTTTAAATTCGGTAATATTATTGACTCTACCTACGAAAAGAACATTATTTTATCCGCCCCTCAGAACTCTCATTTTTTTCTGCCTTCTTTTAAAAACGAACTTTTAAATTCCAACTTTTCTTAAAGCTTATTGAGATGTGACATTCCAAGCAATCTCTGAGAAGTGTAAAAGTGAGTATAATAGCTGTGATTAACTCTGTTTATATACCAGACACACTTACATTTCACTATAAATATTCCACATGAAAACCTCTGAAAGAGAGCCAATTATGGTGAGAGGTTTATCTATGTGACATTTGTCAAAGAAAAAAATAAGCTTCAGTTTCTATTTGGAAAAATTATTTCCTGGGATGATGTAAGATTGTACATTTACCAACCGGAGAAAAAATGAGGAATAGAGCTAAAATGATAAAGTGCATATAGTTTAAGTTGTAGGCTTCTCTCTGCCCCCTGAACCCCCATACTATCATAAAAACACAGAGTACACATACAAGAAAATACTAGTTCATATCATCTTCATTCCAACAGTAGCACTGATCACTGAGGGAACATCAGTGGAAACAGAAAATTTCCTATCACATGTGCTCTGCTATTAGAAAAATCCATTTTGTTCCTAACCTTACAGCTCAAAGTAAAATTACAATTTGAAATGAAAATCGTTCTTGCCCTTACAACTCTTACTTGGAATGTGTTACCTTCATTTTGTTGTTCCTCCACAACTTGTCACTTACTGTTAATTTTAGTTTTTAGGGGGAGAAAAACACAATTTTTCAGTGTTCCTGTTCACTTTTCTGTCCTTTTTGCCCCCAAGGCTCTTGATTACAAATGTAGCCTTCAATCAAACTTAGCAGATGAGTTTGAATACATATTGCAATGCTAGTTATAACCTCTGGGTTCTGGTCCTTTGGGGGCCCTGGAAGTTCTGCTAATCCAATCTTGAAAATCAGTCCTTTTAACCAAAGTATTTCTCAGAAAAACATCTATACATACAGCCAGACAGTCCATAGGAACAGGACTATTAGACATTAGTACAGCCCTACCAATGACTTATAGCCAGCATCTGCTGTGACAGGTTATAGCTTCTATTTTGATTGGTCAATGACCAAGCTAATTCAGCTGTTAAATACTTTTTAACATCCAGAATATAAGTCAAAGAAAATCTTTATTAAGTTCACTATCAAATCCTTTAAGAATAGAATATATCTACCAGACAACTGAGTTCATTAGCTCTTTATATCCTTACAATATCACTCCACTATGTAAAAAATAAATAGCAGCTTTTCCACCTATCTTTTTCAGCTACCATCAAACCTTCACAGCAAAGCCTTGGGCAAGACTTAGCTACACCTACTACCTTTATCACCTCACCTTCCATTTATTCTCCCAACCCCATTCCTCACTATCGCATCTTGTCTCCCACTGGCATCTACTCCTATTGCTCCCCAGAAAGTGCTCTTAAGAGGTCACCAATGATCTTTATTGCTTACTCAGTGGGACCTTTTCTGTCTTTATCTCAATTGATTTCTCTCAGTATTTCACCCTATTGACCACTTCTTCCTTCTTGAAACTCTCTCCTCCCATGGCTATTGAAATATTTCCCTTGATTTTTCTCATATCTCTATTTCTCAACCTTATAACTGTCCCTTTTCTCCAAAAACACCTGAAACATTGGTATTCTGTAGATCTTTGCTCTGTCTGTAGTCTCACTTAGGGTGATCATATTCCCTGCTGCCTCTATATCAATATGCAGTATTGCAAATGTACAAAGTAAAACTCAGGTTTTCCTTAAAATCTGGTACTCAGTCTACAGCTCCTAGTTCAGCAATGACTCCACCAACCAACCAACCCATCACCCAAACCCAAAATCTGGCTATTACCCCTGACTTCTTCCCACTAATCCCCATATCCTATAGCTCAACAAATAATTCCAGTCTATTTTACCTTCCTAGTATGTCCAGAATCTTTCACAGCTATTCATATATCACACAAAATTCTGCATACAATTTCAGGGTATATCTCTACAGACATGCAAAGAATCCATAAATCCAAGATATCATAGAGAAACATGTGAGGTGAATCAGAGGTGGTGGGAATGTATTTGTTTCAGAAAAAAAAGGAAAGTTTCCCTACATTACACGAAACTATATATCAGAGTCATTAAAGGGCCAATTAATTTTTTAAGCTACAGAGTATTAGGGTAAATATTTTTATAACCTTGGAACAGGTATAAAATTATTAAACCATATAGGAAAGTACTGACAGATTCAACTACATAAACTTCTGGGTAAAGTAAGACACCATGGATATAGGAAAAGACAAGTGTCAAAGTACATAAAACATGGGAAATATATGTAATCCATGCCATTTATATCCATAAGATACCTAAGAAGTGACTATAGTCAATAAAACAAACAACACAATAGGAAAAAAATGTGCAATGGACAAGAACATTTTACAGAAGAGCAAATTGCCAATTAGTATAGAAAAAATGCTCAACCTTTACCAATCAAGGAAACACAAATTAAAACAACTAAATCATTCTTCATCTACCACATTGGCAAATATTAACAAGATTGATAGTGTCCAGAGTTATAAAGGATATGGGAAAAATGGATACCCTCATACCCTGGTAGGAAGGCAATTTGGCAACATCTGTCAATATAAATATCTATATAGTTCTACCCAGAAGTTCCACTGGTAAATCTCTATTCTAAAGAAATATTTGTACCTGTGCACAAAGAAGCATAAACAAGGATATTTACTGCAGTGTTGTTTATCATAAAGAAGCCTAATGCCCACCTAAAGGAGAGGCATATTATAATGTAAAAGAATACAGCTGGGCCCTGGGCATGTGGCTCAGTTGGTTGGGCATCATCCCTTGCATGGAAGGATTGCTGGTTAGATGCCCGGTCAGGGGCACATGTCCAAGTTGGGGGCTCAGTTCCCAGTGGGGGAGCACGCACAAGGCAGCCGATTGATGTTCCACTCTCACATCGGTGTTTCTCTCCTTTCTTCTCCCTCTAAAAATCAATTTTAAAATCTTTAAAAAACAAAAAGAATGTGAATCTCAGAGGGAAGGCAGAGGTGGATGGATGGGAAGAGACCAATCAAAGAATTTGTATGCGCATATGCATAACCATGGACACAAACAATAGTGTGGTCAAGGCTTGGGGTGTGGGGTGGGGGCAGGCTAGAAGGGGTCAATGGAGAATAAAGGGGACGTATGTAATACTTACAACAATATATATTTTTTTAAAGAATGCAGTTGGTCTAAGACATATTGCTCAATGACAAGACAATGTGTATGTATAAAATATCCCATTTACTTTTTTAAAAAACCTACACACTTGAGTACATACATATACTTGGGGGTAAAAAGTCTGCATATCATGAAAACACCAAATAATGGTTACCTCTGAGGAGGGAAGAAAATTCAGGAGGGTGAGAAGATGAGATATTTACCTTCTATAATAATAAAAGCGTAATATACTATTAGACCAGACAGCCAAACGACCTTACGGATGTCCTTCCGGACAACCTTTCATCAAAGCCAGGGCTGCGAGGGCTGAGGCAAGCCGCCGCGGCTGCGAGGGCCAAGTCCCTTGCATGAATTTCATGCATCGAGCATCTAGTTTATTCTATATTTTTCTAAATTGTTTGAATACTTTACAACCAGGATAAATGAAAGTGTGGCAAACTTTTAAGAGAATGTTCCATCTTATTGCCCAAGTCCCTCACTCCTTCTGAACTCTGGAATGTCTCACAATTTGCCTAATCTCTACTGTTCACTGACATTTCATTTAATCCACAAATTGTATACTTTCTCCTAGTCCACACCAGAGCCAGCGGGTCCTGTGGGTGCCCATCACGGCCCTGTCACCTGGAGGTGGGGAGTAGCGTTACTTACCCACTGCAATTCATGGCAGTATCACATAGAAACAGGAGACACTGACCCCACGTTCTGCTTATGCCATTTATTTTGTTCTCTTTGAGGATTTGCAGCGGAGACCATGACTCTGTATAAATTGGTAATGTTCACTGACAGGTCTGTACTCAGTTGTAAGTTAAATGACACTGCTTTCAGAACTTATGTGTGGGCTGTGAAATATGTAAGCTGGGAGTGTTCTCATAACCAAATGGGAAATAGAAATGATAAAATAAACCAAATTGCTTCTGGTAGAGAGCACTGCAGTAATCTGCCGTTAATCCCTCTGCATCCCAGAAATAAACTATTAATTTCCCCTCTGGATTTCCTCAGGATAACCAGGTTCTAATCCATAAGAGTTCTTTCCCTCCCACTTCCAATTACCAGCGTTGAGTTTGTGATTCTGGAGAGACATTTTACCGGCAATGCTTTAAATGCCTAAATAAATGTCATCCTCCTGTTAACACTGTGGCCTCTTAATAAATTTTCTAATGTTGATTGATAGATAGATGATTGATAGATAGGCAGATAGATAGATCTTCCTGAACTACTTTTCAACCAGGCATATTTTCCCCAACATTAACTCTTCTGATAAAATCTGACTTAAATTTTTATCTTCAAAAACCTAGGTATATTTCATATAAGCAAAAAGTATTGCAATAATGTACATGGGGGTTATGTCTCGGCGTTAAGGGCAACATCGATGTTTCGCATTTCCATTTACAAGGAGAAGATACAGACATGGAAAGGCTTAGGTTCCTGGAATTTACAGCAAAATCTGAACCTGGAAATACTACAAGGTTCATTTTTCCTTTCCTACACACAAAACTGGTACCCACCTATGGCTCTAGCACATTCCCATAGCAATCACTCCAGACAGCCCTCAGGCTCAAGCCAGTCCGCACTGCTGTTCAAGTGCTCTCCCAAATACCCACAGGGTGTGGCAAAGTGCAGCTGACGGCCCAAGCAAAAAAGAACATAGAACTCTAGGCCATTCACC
>NW_005353967.1:13770700-13790034 GCF_000412655.1 Myotis brandtii
AAGCCTTTGCAGGGCAAAACCTTGGAGGCAGTGCATTAACATAAATGTCCCTTTCTCCACAATAATGCCAATTGGATGATTGGTTTTCCTAGTCTACCCCTTAACACAGCTAAACCCTGCACTGTCGAGAGGCATCTATGAGGAACATGAGCCCTCTGAGTCTATGTCATGTTTATCCAGGGTGTGCAGGCTACAGAGTGATTCCTATGCATCAGGGTCCATTTGCAAAGTGCCGCTCTATGCATGTCTCATAGACATGCAGTATGTGCTATTATAAGTAATGTGCCCACACGCTACAGATTTTAATGCATCCTAGAAAGCAAATTACCGTCAATGCTAAGTTATGTGACATTCCTGACCAAATTAGTTGGGTATGCATTTGAAGACCAACAAACTCGCCTCTATTGAACCGTGAAGGAACAGGAAAAGCATCAAACAATTATATAGACATTCTATAATTAGGGGTTGGGAAATGACTATATTGGAATCCTTTTCTTAGCATGGCTAACCTGCCAAAGGTTGGAGAGGTCATTTAGTGCAGCTCCTGCCTCAGCCTACTGCAGACTCCGGGGACCCATTAGCAGAGAAAGGAAGAAGACATATACCAAGAAAATACGTGTCTTTTTGCACAATTGACAGCTACATTTTTCCTAGGGCTACTCCACTGGAAGTAGAACAAGATGTCAAAAATAAGTTAGGAGGAGAAGTTTTAAAAAAAAGCAGTCCCAGGGATATACAAGAAAGTTGGCCAAGAAGCAAGAAAGACAGAAGGGCAGCACTCAGTGAGCTCAGATCACCACTCACCTGGCCAGCACGGGCTCCTCTCCAGCCGATCCCACTGCAGTAGCTGGCAGTTGAAGGAGGAAACGAGGTTTCGAAACTATTTTTCTATTTTCATACTTCTCATTGTATTTAAGCCACGTTCCCTAGATGGCTTAAGCATTAATAGGCTAAAGCTATGCTCTAGTCTAGCATAACCTTGGGTTAATTATGTTCTTGGGGTTGCAAAGAACAGAAATAATTTTACTTAGCTACATCAAGTCATGAGGATTCACTGTTGAGTTACACAGGGAATATGTGTGGATTCTCTTTACCTATCCACTTCCACTCGTACCACACCCTAAAGCCCCAAACTGGCTGGCTGATCTTCTCCATATTTCTCAGTTCAAATTCCAGAAAGAGTCTGTTTACCAATTAATTACTGAACTTCCACTGGTCAGAGCTTTTCCTGTCAGGTCATCCTACAAGCTACTCACCTGCCTATGAACTGACTGCCCTCCAGTCAGGTGTGTACCTCGAGTCTAATCAGCAGACATCCAGTGCACAAGGTACAGGTTATGTCAGACTGGCTATCATCAACAAATCAACAAACGACAAGTGCTGGAGAGGATGTGGAGAAAAAGGAACACTTGTGCATTGCTGGTGGGAATGCAGACTGGTGCAGCCACTGTGGAGAACAGTATGGAGTTTCCTCAAAAAACTGGAAATGGAACTCCCATTTGACCCTGTGATCCCACTTCTAGGAATATATCCCAAGAAACCAAAAACACCAATCAGAAAGGATATATGCACCCATATGTTCATAGCAGCACAATTCACCATAGCTAAGATCTGGAAACAGCCTAAGTGCCCATCAGTAGATGAATGGATTAGAAAACTGTGGTACATCTACACGATGGAATACTATGCTGCTGTAAAAAAGAAGGAACTCTTACAATTTGCAACGGCATGGATGGAGCTGGAGAGCATTATGCTAAGTGAAATAAGCCAGTCAATGAAGGAAAAATACCACATGATCTCACTCATTCATGGATAATAAAGACCATTACAAACTTTTGAACAATAATAGATACAGAGGCAGAGCTGCCTCAAACTGATTGTCAAACTGCAGTGGGAAGGCCAGAGAGGGTTGGGGGGCAGAAGGGAGGGGAGTAAGAGATCAACCGAAGGACTTGTATGCATGCATATAAACATAACCAATGGACGGACATAAGACACTGGGGGGTAGGGGAGGCCAGGGGATTGTCAAGGGCGGGGAAAAAAAGGACACATATGTAATACCCTTTTTAATGCTTTAAGCAATAAAAATAAATAAATAAATAAATAAATAAATAAATAATAAAAAATAAAAAAAAAAACAAGGTACAGGTTAAGGCAACTTCCTTTATCAAGGCGCTGTGGACAAAGGCAGCTTTCCTTAGAAAAGGACAGTGGTGTCTCAAGCACACGTCTATATCAAACTGCCACTAAATACTTATGTAGAAATACACCATTGATTGGAGGCAATAATCTTCACAGGCACAGGACCAGCCTCATGGGCTTATGACCTGTGTAGTTGCACAGGGTCCCTGCACTTAGAAGGGCCCACACTTCGCTTAATACGCCACTGTGGCCATCTTGGCATTCTTGATCATTTTTGAACAAGGGGCTCTATATTTTTATTTTGCGTGTGGTCTTGGAAATTATGTAGCTGTTCCTGTACAGAAGTTTTTATTACATTACTAGAGGCCCAGCACATGAAATCGTGTGCAGGTAGGGTCCCTAGGCCTAGCCTGCAATCAGGGCCATCTTCTGCCCACTCGCCAGTCCCCAGTCCTGCCCCACTGCCACCCACCCCAGTTCCCCGTGGTTCCCACCCTGTGATCGGAGCCTGCGGGCCAGGGGGAGAGATCAAGAGGTGGTCAATGCACCTCATAGTGACTGGTCGAGCGGTCGTTCTGGTCATTACGCCATTATGGTTGCTGGGCTTTTATTATATAAGATAAAAAGTGAAGGGAGTTTCATAGAATCAATTTTGGATCCAAGGATTCTTCTGAGATCATTTGACAAGTACTCATTTGACAAATAAGAAAACTGAACCTGGCAGTGTGGCTCAGTGGTGGAGCATTGACCCATGAACAGTTCCATTCCCAGTCAGGGCACCTGCCTGGGTTTCAGGCTCAATCCCCAGTAGGGGACGTGTAAGAGGCAGCCATTGATAATTCTCTCTCATCATTAATGTTTCTATCTCACTCTACCTCTCCCTTCCTCTGTCTGAAGTCAGTAAAAATATTTTTTTTTAAGAAATGAAAACTGAGGTCAAAGAAAGGATAATTGGCTTAATCAGGATCCCACAGTGAGTCCTAGTGATGTCAGATTGGAAACATTCTTCTCACTCTGTATCCAATCTTCTCATTCCTCCATGTGGCAGGCTTCCTAGCAGGGAGGACTGCCTGACACATGGTCTATTTTGCTAAAATATTTGATAAACTACTTAGAAATCTCATAAAATGAGGCTGATATAAAATACAAATGGCAATCTTTCCTTGTTCAATCTTATAGCCTTTTCCTGTCTATGACCTTCTCAGAACAAACTCCACTGACAATCCCCAGAATCTAAAAATGAAAGCTGGGTAGAGAAATGTAAACAAATAGAACCTCTATGGAAGATAATTTGATAATCAATATCAAAATTATAATATTCATAGCTCTCAACCCTGCAATTCCATTTCTACATGTAGTCTCACATATACACAACTATTATTGCATGTCCAAGACTATTCATTGTGGTGTTGCTTATAATAGAAGATTGGAAACAATCTAAATATCCATCAATGAAAGACTGATTTAAAAAATAATAATGATAAGCCTGGCCGTGGTGGCTCAGTTGTTGAGCATTATCTATGAATCAGGAGGTCATGGTTTGATTCCTGGTCAGGGCATATGCCGGGGTTGTAGGTACAATCCCCAATCGTGCAAGAGGCAGCCAATCAATGATTCTCTCATCATTGATGTTTTTCTCTCTCTTTCCCTCTCCCTTCCTCTCTAAAATTAATAAAGATATATTAAAATTTTTTTAAAAAATTAAAAAGATGATACTACATTCATGCAACAGAATATAATGTCACTCTTGGGAAAGAGGAAATTGACATGTATCTACTAATATAGAAAATTTCCAATATATTGTTTTATGAAGAAGCAAGGTATAAAACAGTATACAGCATGCTTCTATTTGTGGGGGGGGGGAGTTATTTAATTATATATCCTATAATCACACACACACACATGTTGGGGGGATTTGGGTATGCAAAGAATTTGGAAGAATATACAAACAAACAAAAAAAGTGACTGCCTCTGAGGAAGGGACATGGAGGACTCAGGGATAAGCATGTGGGGGAGATTCTTATTATATGTCCTCTGTTCCCTTAAAATTTGTACTATGTGCACATATTATGTTTTCAAAAACTAATTAGTTACATTAAATTAGTGTCTAAAAGGGGACCTCATGACACTGCCAATATTATATCACGTCTACAATAAAGAGAAACATACTGCTGCTATCATTTTTTACAAAACTTTTGCTGGGATCTTGTATTGAACTTACAGACAAAGAAAATTAAATTAGACTAAAAAAATCCTCTCTTTCCCCTCCTCTTCTCTACATCAGAAGAAAAATTTGAAACATTTTCAAAACCTGCAAAATCCATTGCTTATTTAGTTATTGGCAAAGCTGTGTGACACAATGGAGAAACAGAAATGTTCCCACTCTTCCTTTGGAAACTTGCCGATATCATCTCCAAAGTGTCCTGCAGACATTAACCACTGATGTTTTTCCAGTGCACCTACCATCAGTGTTCCTAAGCACTTTAACCAGAGTTTTATTTTGAACCAAAAGTACAAAAGGGTACACAAATCTCCCTACTGCCCTGGTTTAGCAGAAGTACCTTTTTCTCAGATAAGAACAGAAAAGGTGAGCTTAAGCCTCCCAATGAAACCATTTCCCTTGGGAAAACTTTGATTCCTAGTTAGGAATGTCTTTCCCCCTCATATCCTCTTTGTTGCTCCACTCCCACACCAACTATTTATGTAACCCCCATGTGGTAGATCAGAGATGGCCGCACATTCTCTGACACTCCTCTCCTTGGGAGGTGGGATCTGTTTCCATCCTCCTTGATTCTGGACTGTTCTGTGACTGCTTTGACTAATGGACTATGGCATAATTGGTGCCATGCCAATTCCAAGTCCAATCTTTAAGAGAACTGGCAGCTTCCTCCTTGTTCTCTTGAGTCCTAAACAAGGCGCTATGCAAAAATCTAACTGTCCTCCAAAAGAGAGCATGTGGAGAGATGCCTTAAGACCACATGGAGAGGGAAAGGGGCCCAAAGCCATTTCTGTCAAGACATCAAGCATGTGGGTGAAATCATCGTGGACCTTCAGACCATACCAGCCACCAATTGAAGAGTACCCAGTCAATGCCATGTGAAGCAGAAGAATCACCCAGCCAAGCACTGCCCAAATTCCTGACCCACAAAATTATGAAATATAATTAAATGTTGCTGTTTTCAATGTTGTTATTTTAAGACAGTAAGTTTTGGGGTAGTATGTTATGCAGCAATACATAACCAAGATACCACACTATTGTTTTACTACACTTCACAGACACTGCTTTTTTATTTTTCCAATTGAAGGCAAGAGCCTCCACTAGCAAAAAAATTACAACTCACTTTATTGCGGTGGTCTGGAAGCAAACCTGCAATATCTCCAAGGTATGCCAGTATTAAACACTGACATCTTCAGATCTTTCATACTCAAAATTCAGTCTTTCCTACATTGCCTAGAATAGTGATAGAATCATCTCATGCCAGGCAGCCACAGCTATTAGAAGGAAAGGTCAGGTCCAAGTTGAAACAATAGAAGAATCTCTTCCCCACAGGGCTAGAGATGAGTCTACATGGCTAAGCTGAAAGTCAACCCCTGCCACCGAGTACTCCAGAAATCATAGACCACAAAGCCTGGAGTTTGCCAGCTCACACAGGTCCACCATCCCTGGCAGTGTCCTTTGACCTGCCCCATCCCTCTAATGCTCCAGCAAACTCACATCTAGCAACCTCATACCTACCACCTTGTGGTCATTCTTGGAGGTGGGATGAGAACCAGACCCTCTTACTCCAGCTTTGCCCTTTCAGGGTGGACCAAGGAAAGAAAAGCTAAGTCTTCGGAGGAGAGATTCCTGGGTCAACATCCCCAGCCTATATGACTGGCAGTTGCCACCCACTCTGTCCCATGTGCCTGTTCTCACCCACACAGAGGGAGGTGTCACTATCAGAAACCATAATTAGAGATATCATCATAGACTTTAGCTCCCTGAGAACAAATTCTTCCTTACAACATGCAAAGCTATTGTTCAATTTTCAAACGACCAACTAACTTCCAAACATGTGGTTGGGAACCCATTCGGTACAAAAGTAAGACACCGCCTCTTCTGAATTGTAGGCATGGCCTTGAAATTCAAGAAAAGGCATTTCCAGGGTTGAGGCACGAATGGGAAACTTTAACATAACGTGATGAGTCTGGCAAACACAGGGTAGCAAGGTCCAGCATGTACAGAGGTGAGCATGGGCAGAGAACCTGTGACAGTGGGAAAAGAGGAGGTGCAAAGAGGGTCTTTTCTCCCTCCTGGTTCCTGCCTTCAAAGTGAAGTCCATTCAATGTCATTGGAGACCTCTCCCGATTGTCTATGTAGACAAATTAAAATGGCGAGTTGACCACCTGAATAATCTGTCGTGATAGATCAAAAAAAATGTGAATATAATTGGGGGAAGAGAAAGGTGTCAGCTTGAGGGAAAAGAAAGGAAGAAAATTTAGAATGTTTCCAATTTTTCAGTAATTTTCTCAGTCTCTCACTTCAGACCATATATTTAGGGACAAATGCTTTCCAGAGCATCGTTGGGTCAGGTCTACAGAGGCAGGGGAGAGAAGGGAGGAGGGTAAAGCCACGCAGGTTACCTGTCTGGTTGCTTAGACGGTCCAATTTCACTAAGAATCACACACACCTCTTCATTCCTTCTGCCGTGTTTGCCTGACCTTTTTCAATGTCTTTTTCTGTTTTCCATTGCCCTGAGGGAGTAATCTAGCCACTCAGGCTTTCTTTGCATGCAAAATGTAACAGTTCTTTCTTTCTTCTTTCAGATAAAGGCAGTCTTGGGGAGGGGAAAAGAAAAGCGCCTGGCTTCTTCAAATTAGCTCTGAAATAAAAGTCATCGCCAGATGTTATATAAAAGGTGACGTAATCCCAAAGTACTTCATTACATATGCAGCTCTGCTCTTCAGCCCAGGAGGAGTTTATTACATTTTGTCGATCCCATTTTCTATACCCACATCATTTTTACATAATTTTTTCCTGCCTGACAGACATCTTCACATTTTCACAGCAGCCCATCAAGACAGCATTACACCAGCACAGGGAAACGGGTTAGCAGTTTACAAATAATGGTGCTAATAAGCCAGATTTGTCCCTGAGATACAAATCAGGGGTAAATGGTCTATCCATGCGTGTGAGAAGCACATCTATTTTAGAATAATAGGGAAGAAAGCAGAGCACCATTCCAGCCGACACCGTGTTCTTTCAGAATCTATTCTGCAAGTAGGAAAAAGGCGCGGGGGGGGGGGGGGGGGACGATCTCTAAACTTATTCTTGCCATTCTCTTCATTTTCCTAATAAAGTCCTGGCTTGTGGTGAAATAGGTAGCCATGCCAAATGCATTAAGGTCGGGACTTCTTGTCTTTTTGATTGGCACAAAATTTAGACGAAAACGTATCATTTGTACCAATGCAATAACTAGCTACCGAGATGCTTTAAGTGCAAACACTGCAAGACACTTCCTCCCACTCCCTTAGTGCTAAGCATCTTTCCTCCTCCTTCCCAGGCACTCGCGCCCACACTGCCCTCTGATGGTGAAAAGCAGCAGTGCAGGCTCGACGCTTCTTTTCCTTAAGGGGGATGAGGACAGGTTGGAGAGAATGGCTGAGAGGGCATCTGCCTTAAGATCAGTGTAAGAAGTCAAGTACACTCAGCTCTTAGCTCCTAGCTGAACATAAACCTATCTGACTCAGAATTCCAGTGGGATAAGAAAGTGCCTGTAACTCCCACCCCAAGGAAACATATCATTCATCTTAAGAACCTCCTTCAGTTTTAAGGAAAGATCCCTATTAAAATGTTAAAATTAACTTTATGGTTTTAAAATGTAACTACAAACTTAGGGTAACATTGGTTCTCATTCTTTTATATGTATTTATTTATTTATTTATTTATTTATTTAGAGAGAAATGAAGAAGGATAGAGAGATAAAAACATCGTTGAGAGAAGAACATCATCAATTGGCTGCCTCCTGCACGGCCCTTACTGGGGATTTAGCCTGAAAATGAGGTTTAGTGCCCTTGACCAGAATCGAACCTGAGACCCTTCAGTCCACAGGCCAATGCTCTGTCCACTGAACCAAACCAGGTAGGGCCTCATTCTTTTATAAGAGCAGCATTTGAATATGGGACAAAGGGAGATGTGAAAGCTTCACAGAGGAACTATTCCCCCTCTACCCCTACACACACCTAGGAAACTGATACATATCTGAGGATAACTAGCCCCCAACACAAATTTATTCTATTTCTTATTTTGTCCAAGGTCAGGACATTCCTTAGTCCTATAAGAAATTTGATTTGTAGGTTCAAATTCTTTTCCTTTTTTTAAAGTAGCATTTCTTAATATGAAGGTTGCTCATGCACAGGGTGGAGTCAAATAGTTCTACAACACTCATTCCAAAAAAACAGCCGTCCCCGCAGCCCCCACCTTCTGTTTCCTGCCCCCCCAGAGACAGGTACTTTTAGCTCTTCTAACCGAATCATTTACTATTTGCCCCCATATTTCTAAGTTATGTGTTTATGCTGCTACCTCTTCATATTTCAGTTTAATCACCTTATATTAACTGTGCACTAAGGGAGATGATTTCACACACACATGACCCCATCACTCTTACATTCAGTATAATTTTGGTAAGATAAACAATCAATATTTACAGTACTATTACCATTAAATTCTCAACAACTAAGTCATGTGGTATACCATATTTATCTTTCCTTTCTCGAACAAGTTTTGCTTTTCCCTGGAACTGAAAAAAAAGTCTAAGTTTTCTATATACTTACTGAGTTTTGAAGGGCTGCCATAACAAAGTACCACAACCTAAGCGGCTTGAAACAACAGGAATGTATTGTCTCATCGTCCTGGAGGCTAGAGGCCTGAAATCAAGTTATCGAGGAGGCCATGCTCTCTGGAAGCTCCAGGGAAGTCCTCCTTTCCCCTTTCCTAGCTTCTAGTGTCTGTCGGCATTCGTTGGCATTCCTTGGCTTGTAGGCATACCTCTGCCTTGAAGTCACCTGGCTTTCCGCCCTGTGTAAGTCTGTATTTTCACACGGTAGTCTCACTTTCTGTTTCTCTCTCTGTTCCTCTTCTTTTCTTGTTATCAGAACATCAATCATCTTGGATTAAAGGCCTACTCTACTCCTGTATGACCTTACCTTAACTTACATCTTACTAACATCTGAAATACCAAAGGTTAGGCCTTCGACATGTCTTTTGGGGGGCACTATTTTACCCATAACATTTATCTCCACTAATTTTTTCCCAAACTGTCCAATTGTCTAAATCTCCTCTGAGTATATTCAAACATTTTCTGTTTCCTATCAGGCTTCATCTTCTATCTTGGTTCACACTCAAATGGGCTTTTCCTTTATGACTGGCTACAGCTACAGCTCATGTTTTCTCAGGTTCCAATGCAAAACAGTGCATGTTTCTCCTTCAACAGTCCCACTGGCTCCATAGACTCACAAGCCAATCTCAAACCAACAGCTATAAGCAGGAGAAATGCTATGTGCAAACTGGCTTAGGCCTGGCTCACATGTTCCACCCCTGGAGCTAGAAGTGGGACAGCTTCATTTAACTACATGATCTCAGCATGGAGAAGAGGTGAAGAGGTGATGGGCACCAAAAATAAGTTAATACCCACTACAGCCTGTTAATAAGCATGTTAAGAAGAGTCATTTTTCCCCAAGCCCAGAACACGATCCATTACCACCAAGGAGGAATCATGACCACAGTGTGTCTGTGAGGGTGTTTCTAGAAGAGATGAGCATTTGAATTGGTGGACTGCATAGAGCAGATGGCACACACACACACACCCCAATGCAGGGAGGCATCATCTATGCCCTTGGCAAACTCCTGGTTTTCAGGCTTTTAGATCAAATTTGGAATCTCTGACTCTTAGATCTTCAAATTTCACCACTGGTTTTTCTGGGCCTCCAGCTTGCAGATAGCAGATCATGGGACCATTCAGCCTCCATAATCACATGAGCTAATTCCTTATAATAAATCTGTGTGTGTGTGTGTGTGTGTGTGTGTGTGTGTGTGTGTGTGTGTAGTCAGAAGAAGCTAGGAAAAGGAAAAGAGAAAGCCAGGAAAATAAGGACATAAAGAAAATGGAGAAAATAATATAAAATGGGAAAAGCTTAACCTTGGTATGAGGACCTACACTATAGACCAGCTGCTTCCTAAGTCACTGCTTAAAACTGTTCACTCTCTGGAGTTACCTCTCTGGGCCTCAGTGTCCCTAAGAGAAGTGACCCAACACCTCTCGAGTCCCTTCAGTTCTAGCAACTGTGATCTTGATTCCTCCATGGGGACTATGGAATGGGTGCCACTCACTCTGTTAACATCCAGGTGACAGGTGCCTACCTGGCAGGGTCCTCACCTCTGAAGGGATAACAATGAAGCAGCTCTTTGTAGGGGCTGGTTTTAAATGCTGCTTTTGCCAATAAAGTTATCTTCAGCATCCGGAAATCAGAGGAAGGATCCCCAGTGGGATTGGGCAGCTAAGTGCTAGATGTAAAGCTGCCAAACCATCAGGCCCAAGGGAGGTGCTCTAAGAAGAACATTTCCTAAAAACTCAGCAACCAAAATGACACATCTTGACATCCCATTCCCAGAACCCATCACCTCACCTCCTATGGGGTTTTATTGGTTGAAAATAAACAATGAGCTCTTGATTCCAGGTGATGTTAGCAAAAGGCGTATTTCCCAGATCAATGTCCTCCAACAAATACACCAAAGCAGAGTTATAAGCTCTTTTATGTCTTATTTACCCTTCTATTTGCTGTTGCCCTGCATGGGAGCTCCTGAGGTTTTATAGCAGTGATGGCGAACCTATGACACGCGTGTCAGAGGTGACACGCGAACTCATTTTTTTGGTTAATTTTTCTTTGTTAAATGGCATTTAAATATATAAAATAAATATCAAAAATATAAGTCTTTGTTTTACTATGGTTGCAAATATCAAAAAATTTCTATATGTGACACAGCACCAGAGTTAAGTTAGGGTTTTTCAAAATGCTGACACGCCGAGCTCAAAAGGTTCGCCATCACTGTTTTATAACACACCAAATTCTTTTAAATTTTGACTAGCTGTGACCTTCAACCCTGGAACATTCAAATCACCTAGAGAGGTTTGTTTTGTGTTTTTTTAATATGGATATTTGGACCCCGTTCCTAAAATGTTTATTTAATTGGTCAGGGGGGGTCCAGGCAGCAATCATTTTTAATCGCTCCCCAGGTGCTTCTAATATGAGGCCAGGATGGGATCCACTGGGCTGAGGGAATGCAGTGCCTCCAGAGGGTTTGGAGTAGCAAGGAGTGCTTCACATACACTTGCTTTGCATTCCCAATTTCTTTAGTCAAGAATTCATAACAGAAGGGAAGTTCCACCCACAACAGCAGTAGATGCTATGTATTTTGATCTGGCTTTTCTCTTTCCCTTACAGAGCTTGCAGATGGTACAGACATTTACAAGCAAGCAAGGTTCCTACCAATGCTACACACACACACACACACACACACACACACCAAATTCTTTTTAAACTTGGGATTAAATCACCATATCAGAATTTACACGAATAATCTATATACCCCCATCTAGGGGAATGTACTCCAATGCCAAACTCTTATGGTTCTATAACATACTATTCATCAGCAAAGCCACAACTTGGGTAACAGAAAAAGCAGAGTCAATGCCCATATGTTCCTGAATATTAAACTTTCTCCAACATTCTAAAAAGCCTTTCTCTCCACAGAGTTTAAAAAGAACTATATTCATTTCTCTTCAGCATCATCCCACAGTTTGTTGTGAATTTTTAAAATACATTATCTGGCTTCTGTGGCCATCAATTTTCACTTTTTGAAATTTGGCAGTGATAATCCTCCCTATAAAATACCATATATTTAGCCCTAACAATATATCAGGCACCAAGTTAGGCACTATAAACACAGTATCTCTAATCCACAGGACAACCCTGCAAAACAAGCACTATTTTTCCAAGTTCACAGATGAGAGGCCTCATAGCTAGTAACTGTTTGAGCTAGGATCGAAATTCAGGTCTGTCTGGCTCCAAAAATAATAATCTTTGCACAACACTACTGCTTGGTAGGTCAGTAACTGTAACAAAACAATAAAAGTAGATATTTATATAGCAAAGAGCAGAATTACCCTAATGTTCTCTCCTAACTCCCTGAACTGTAGAAAGGCATCCTTAAGTCCCAGCTTTCACATCCTTAATTAACTACATTAAAGAAAAATCTTTAGAGCTTCAACTCCTATGAGAATGAAAATACTTCCTGATCCACTTGTGTGATGTGTTATAAGGTCATTTCTAAACCATGAATAATCAGATCCTAGTATAGGCATTTAAACAGTAAGGCTGGTAGAATGGGAACCAGAAGGCCTAAGAAAATGGACATCTTTTTGAGTCAACTTTCCTATATATCATACAGCAGTGTTAACTAGAGTCATCATTACATCCCCAGGACTTATTTATCTTATAACTGGAAGTTGGTACATTTCAACCACATTCCTCCAATTTCCCCTTCTCCCATCCTCTGCCTCTGATAATCACAATTCTGATCTCTTTTCCTGTGAGTTTTTTCCAGATTCCACATATAAGTGAGAACATACAGTATTTGTCTTTCTCTGTCTGACATATTTCACTTAGTTGAAAATGGTAGGATTCCCTCATTATTTACTGCTGAGAAATACATATATATATATTATATAATAAAGAGATAACTTGCAAATTAACCCTCACACCCTCACAAGATGGCTGCCTACGACCAGGCCAGCAGGGGGGTTAGTGAGGGCTGACCAAACAACTGGACAACCAGGCTGTGTGGGGCAACCAGGCCAGCAGGGGGGCAGTTGGGGGTGACCAGGCCAGCGGGGGCGGGGGGGCAGTTAGGGACAATCAGTCAGGCAGGCAGGTGAGCAATTAGGAGCCAGCAGTCCAGGATTGTGAGAGGGATGACTGACTGCCGGTTTAGGCCCGATCCCCAGGACTGACAGTCTGACATCCCCCGAGGGGTCCTGGATTGGAGAGGATGTGGGCTGGGCTGAGGGCCCCCTCCCCCCCGTGCATGAATTTTGTGCACTGGACCTCTAGTATATATATAAATAATATATACATCACAACTTTTTTTTATCCATTCATCCATCTATGGACACTTAGGTTCTTAGGTTGTTTCCATGTCTTTCTCTTAAGGAGACTGACCTGCATAAGAACTTGCTTGCCTTGTTAGAAAGTTTTTCCTAGTTGGGAGCTTGCAGGAAGCAGCTGATCATCAATGTTTCTATCTCTCTCAATGTTTCTATCTCTCTATCTCGTACTCCCTCTCTAAAATCAATAAAAACTTTTTTTTTTTAAATAGGGAGTCAGGCAGAGCAGGACTGTAATAGACAAGCCCCTACCTCACTCAGTATAGGTAGGTCATGCAAAGGTTGGAGGAATGTTGTAGTTTGAATACTTAGATCCTGAGCTGGTCCTTCTCACAGAGACGATCTAGTCTTAAAGGACTGTCCCCTCTTCTCTTACATTAGTAGGCAGCGGCCGCCTCACCATCCCCTCCAGAGTCAGGAAAGGCTATATTGGATTTAGTGAAGCAAATAGAAGTTTGATTTCTTTCCTGATAAAAGAGATGATGCAAATTAGAGTTTTATCTTGCATGGAGGAGTGACAAAGTAGGAGAATGAATCCTACTTGATTACAATCTTCCATCATTCTGATTTTATAATTACTGAATGGAATCAATCAGCTTTCAATTGTTACCTTGGTGAAAGATTAAAACATCATTACTTGTCCTACATATTTCACAGTTTAGCAAGTTTTAATAAACTGAATGTATGAGAAATGGTTATACTATCTTTCATGATATTAGGATGCTAATGATATTTCTATTGATTTTAATTCACATTTCTTGGCCAAAAAGAGTCAGATTCCAATGAGGCATGGAATTCTATAATCAACACTAACAAATGAAGACCACTGAACACTAAAATGGCCAGAATGAAATCATTAATCAGAAATATCATAAAATAATTGCTAAAAAACTAGGGAGGTCTTATTTCCCTATTGAACATCGTTTACAGTTTAATGATTCATTTGTAACTCTTGCACATTGGTGATTTCTCTATTAAAATGTTTTAAGTAAGTATATAAAAAGCACTTTAAAAAGACAAAATTGGGAGAGCGCCAATTTATCAATAAGGGATCACAGAACCTCCCCCTAAAAGGTAGAAAGCACTCCTGAAGATCAGGGAAGACATACAACTCTTCCTTAAACCATTTGAGTTTGAAAAATTCTTCGCCCAGTAGTGGGAAAAGCATACAGAGTTAGCAATAACATAGAACAGAATAATATTTAAAGGTGAAGCTTCTGTAGTTAGACATCGTGGTTTCAAACAGCTTTGTCTACTTTATTCACTGAGCTTCAGTTTCCTCATCTGCAAAATAAGGATCAATAATAGCACTCAGTCACAGTGCTGATCTCAGTATGAAGTTGGATAATGCATATAAAATATATTTCGGCATACTCCAGTCAAATTGCATTTCCATGGTTAAAAACAGCACTAAACTTCATATAGGCAAATATTTTGTTTTAATTCTCCCAAATTCTCTCTCTGTTTACATTTTTTCTTACTTATTCTCTCTAGAATTTAGAGAGTCTAGATGATAAATTGGATCATCCCTCTAGGGGGCTAATCAAGTCTGGAAGGGCCTGGTATCTAGAGTTCAGATTTTTAGGAGGTAAAAAATAAGGGATGAAGAAGAGGCACAGGCTATTAAATGCTCTACAATCTGAACCTTTTCCCCTACAGCTCCAGTCAATAGACCTATAAAAATCATGATAAATGTCCTCAGTGGGATTCAATTCCTTGTAAAAAGCTGGAAAATGCAATGGTTTGTTCCAAAAGGATATAGAATATAAAATATAGATGACCCTGGAAGACTAGGGAACCCAGCCTTATGAGTACAAAGACATGCAAAGAGTTATGGAAAGAGGGCTAGACATGCCTGAGCCAAGAGGTGGGAGGTGAAGAAATGAAAACATGGGCCCCAGGTGATACCACTGGGGATTTCAATATACAGTCAACTCTTCAAAGGCCCCATTTCCTCAATTTAAGATTCACTGGACCTCCTTTCCATTTGGGTTTTGCAAGAACCTCATGACACCAATTCAACATACTATTCTTCAAACTCCAGTTAAATTCATTCTGCCACCCTTTTTAATCAGATTTTTATTATCCCATATCTTTCTTTAAGGATATTTGAAATTTTAAAACAATGTAATATTGAGATTTTTTTCTCTCAAAGCACTAGGTCAAGGCACCCCTTATCTCTGCTATGGGGGAAAAAATGATATAGGCCATCCATGCCTTGACCACAATGATGACAACAATAGCAGTTATTGTTTATGGAGTGCTCACTATGAACCAGGCATGATACTAATTGCTTTACTTGCATTAATGTATTTAACTCTTTTAACAGCCCTATGGAGTAGGTTCTGATATTACAGATGAAGAAACTGAAGTTGAGAAAAGTCACTAGTCCAGGGTCATAAAGTTGTTGATAAAACCAGGATTAGTTCTTTTGTTCAGCAACCATTTACTAGGAGCAAAATGTATCCGAAAAAAAGATCATAATTTTTTAATCTGGATAAAAGAGAAGTATAGTTACATTTTCAAATATAAGGATGTGGCAAAAGTAGGTGTACTCTGCCAGTAATAAACACTAGAGGACTAGACTTCTTCGTCCCAGTGTCAACTAAAAAAGTAGGTGTACATTGTGCATATGGAAAATAATACAGTAATTAATAAATAATAATACAAGAATAAACTCTGTGTTTCACGTACTCACAACTGTAAACCTACTTTTGGCCCAAGAACTGTGAAAGCAAACTGAGAGCAGTCACAAATAAATGGAGAGCTTTACTTCAAGGACCTTATGGCAGATTTTATTTTTCAAAACTAACTGCAATGATAGCTCCCATCCTACAGGCCCTCAATGTAATCTTAACTCTCCTCACATCAAGATGTGGGGATCAAGGTGCCCTCCCTTGATCTCTATGAGGACTTATGACTAATGGTAGAGCTAACACTATGTACTTCCAAGACAAGTTCATAAAAGGTTCACAGCTCTGCCTGGTTCTGTTGGGATGCTTGCTCTTGGCACTCAGCCACTAGGCTTTGAAGAAGTCCAAGTATGAAGAAGCCGGCTCTAGATGTTCCAGCTGAGGTTCCAGCTGAGATCTCGGCCAGTAGTGAGCATCAACCCCTAGGCATGTGGGTAGTTTTAGACTTTCATCAAGCTGACCTCCAATCTCCAAGTCTTCCCAGCTGAAGCCCCAGACATCATGGAGCAGAAATAAGTTGTTCCCACTCTGTTGATTATACCCTTTCTGAATTCCCTTCCTATAGTATCCATTCACATAAGAAAATGATTGCTATTTTACAGCAAGTTTGGAATGATAGGTTATGTAGCAATAGTAACTGGAGCAACAAAAAAAGATAACTGGAACAGCTTTCTACAAATATCATTGGTGTTTGCTAATTAAGCACCAAAGCACAGAAATATAATATTGTAGGTAACCTTAAGAGTCATGTTAACCTTTTTCTTAAGTTTAGCCAGGTTACTCTTCAATTCTCCCAAAAAGAAGAACCTCTAAAGCTTAATGGAGTGTCTCTGAACTATTCATTAAAATGATCACAGCAGATACTACGTTATGATGAGGAAAAGGCTTCTGTATGATATTAAGTGGAAAGAAAGCAGAATATCAATTTTTATACATTTTATTATTACCTTAGGTAGAGATTATTTATGCAAATGAAAAAGTCTGGAAGGCAGTGTAGAAACGTTAAAATAATTTATCTGGTATTGTGGTAAAATCTCATGAATTTTTTCCTCACAATTGGTATATGATGTCTGTATTATAAAAATAAGCTAAAATAAAATTATCAGAGAAAGAAATTGGGCAATCTCCACCTCCCTCCTAGAAACTCACTCACATAGCTGTAAACACTTCTTTCGTTACATAATCTCTGTGTCACTTTTCTTTCCTATGAAGTGAGAAAAATAATAATATTTCTTTCATAGAGTTCTTATAAAAAAATAAATGACCTAATTTGGTAAAGTCTGAAACAGCACCCGACACATAGAGATTAACAAACATTAGCTATTATTATTATGTAATTCAATTCCTAATAATGTAGATTAGATCATCTCTGTTAATCCTGCCTTTGATTCCAAAACCCTGCCAGTAATAAACACTAGAGGACTAGACTTTGCCCCAATGTCAACTAACGAAAGGAGCTGTGTAATATTGTTCAAGTATCTTGGTCTCCATTAACTTATATATACAATGAAATTTATGCCTAGTTTTCTGAGTTCTTATGAAAATCAACCGATGTAATGCATTATGATAATTAGGTCAAAATTCCAAACAAATGCCATTCATCTATGTTCTTATTTTACAAATTGTATTTGTCTGCTAGGACTGCTATAACAAAATACCACAAACAGAGTGACTTAAACAAGAGAAGTTTATCATGTCACAGATCCAGAGGTTTGAAGTCTGAGACTGAGGTGTCAGCAGAGTTGGTTCCCTCTGCTAGCTGTGAAGAAGAAGCTATTCCAGGCCTCTCCCTGGCTCCTGATGGTTTGCAGACAACTTTTGGCATTCCTTGAGTTGTAGACACATCACCCTGATCTGCCTTGATGTTCACATGGTGTTCTCTCAGTGTGCATATCCCTGTGTCCAAATTTCCCCTTTTTATAAGGACACTGGTCATATTGGGTTAGGACCCACACTATTTATTTCATTTTAACTTGATTACCTCTGTAAAACCCAATCTCCAAATGAGGTCACATTCTGATATACTTGGAGTCAGAATTTCAACATATAAACTTGGGGGACACACAATTCCACCCATGATATCAATGAAGAAATGAAGACCCAAGTAGATAGTCCACTCATTTAGGGAGAGCAGGACATAAATCCAGTGGATGATGATAACTTGCTCAATGTGTTTACAAAGTAATGTGCAAAACACTTCTTTTGAAATCCCAAACTAAAGCAACTCTGACTGGGCCCTTTTATAAACCTCAAATTCGACCCAGGTCATAAATCCTTGAAGATAACCCAAGCCAATTTTGGAGTTTCAAGCTCCAAAGGCTAAATGGATTGGACAAATTTTCACTTGGTATTTAGAATTCTTGAGTCTAACTTGAAACTTAATGCAAATTCATGGAATTTTGATGTTTCCCCATCTCAGTAACGTGTGGGGAGTGAGGGAAAGGCCAGGTTGGCAAGGTCTCACCATCGCCAACTCGATAATATTTGCATCTCATGTGAATGTGAATTATTTCAAGTAGTGCAATACCCACAAAATAATAATAAATCCTCAGTTTCAAGCAAAATTTAAAACTGTATGAATCTCCTTAAATGTAAAAATTTGTCAAAACTTGAAAAATTTCAAATGGGCAAGCTGAATGACTTGCAAACTGTGTTTCTGTTAATGCCATAGGAAAGTGTCACCTACCTGGTTAACAGAAATACCTGCACCCTTTGATCAGCAGGTTCCATTATCCATTATGTACATCCAGACTCCCACCAGTGATTTTAGTAGCCATTGTACTCATTTTAAATTTGACAGTTGTTAAGAATTAAAATTGTTTGAATAGTCTATAACAGTATCATCCAGGTTTCATTTAAGTGATGACTCTACTACTGAAAAATCAGTAGCTTTGGACTGGAAGTTAAATGTGATAAAAAGCAATGAATGAAGTCCAGCTACTAACCTCAATATACCCTATTGTTAAATTAGGAGAGAGTACTGTGTAAAGGATATATAAGACTAAGAAAACAAAATAAAAAACAGTTAAAGCAAAAATAGTCCATGAACAAAACAACAAGAAAGCCCACTGCATGGGAGAACATATTTGCAAATGTTATCACTGATAAGGGTTTAATCTCCAACATTTACAGGGAACTCATACAACTTAACAAAAGGAAGATAAACAACCCAATCAAAAAACGGGCAATGGATCTAAATAGGTACTTTTCGAAAGAGGACATAAGGAAAGCCGAGAGACATATGAAAATATGCTCAAAGACACTAATCCTCCGAGAGATGCAAATCAAAACAACAATG
>NW_005353967.1:13790582-13799572 GCF_000412655.1 Myotis brandtii
GAAGGTAGGGGAGGGGGGGGGTAAGGGGGAGAGATCAACCAAAGGACTGATATGCAAGCATATAGGCCTAACCAATGGACACAGACAACAGGGGGGTGAGGGCATGAATGGGGGGTATGGAGGGTAATGTGGGGATAAGGACACATATGAAATAACTTAATCAATAAAAAAATAAAAAATTAAAAAGTAAGGTATTCCAACAACAACAACAAAAATAGGCGATGATAGGTGTGGGATTTTACACTTTGAGAATATATCTCCTCCACTTTATAATTATTCCAATGGATAAATTAGCCTAAAATTGTGAAGTGTTGAATTATACAATGCCTTCGGAAACATGTCTCTTAAATTAAAGCCACCATCCTGTACTTCCTTCATAATTTTATTGAAATACTAGAAGCCCGTTGCACGAAGATTCGCGCAATAGGCCTTCCTTCCCCTGGCTGCAGGCACCGGTTTTCCTTCGGCACCCGGGACCCAGGCCTTTGGTCTGGCCGCAGCAGAGAAGCCAAGCCTCTTTAGTCTTTAGTCTTCAGTCTTCAGTCTTCAGTCTTCATGCCTGCATATGTGCAAATTAAGCCATCTTTGTTGGTTAATTTGCATACTCATCCAATTGGCTGGTGGGTGTAGCGGAGTGACACCAATTTGCATGTTTCTCTTTTATTAGTGTAGATAATTTCTATACCATGAGTTTTACTCCTCCTAAGTGTACAATTCAATGATTTTTAGCAAATTTACTGAATTGTGTCACCATCACCACAACCTAGTTGCAGAGCATTTTTATCACCCAAATAAGATTTTTTCATGCCCATTCACAGTTAATCCCCATTCCTACCACCAGCCCCAGATGACCACTAATCTACTTTTCGTCTCCTTAGAGTTGCCTTGTCTGGACATTTCATATAAATGGAATCATATAGTATGTGGTCCTTTGTGTCTGGCTTCTTTCACTAAGCATGATGTTTTTGAGGAGCATCCATGTTTTAGAATGTACAGGTATTTTATTCCTCTACATTGCTGAATAGTATTTCATTGTATGGATCCTGTTGTTTTGGGGCTTAGGTTTAGGTGGTCCAAATGTATGGCCACTTCTTAATGTGTATATCAGATGTAACTATAAATATCTGTCATAGACAGCACCCAAATATGGTCACCAACAACTCCTCCACTCCCTATATGCTCTCCTCACACTGACAGGTGAAGTCTATTTCCCTTCCTCCTCCCCCTAAATCTGTCTGGCCCTGTCATTTATCTTGTCCAAAATATGTAGCAGCAGTGTCGTCCTGAGACAGAATTCTAAGCCCACTTAAGAGAACTGGCAGCTTCTGCTTCCTCCCCTTGGAAACCAGACATCTTGCTGTAAAGATGGACAATGAGACATACACGGAGAGAGGCTTTCGACAATGAGGCCATCTTAGTGTAGCCCCAGCCAAGCTCCCAGCTAAATGCAGCTGCATGAGTGACTGAAGTTACAGCACCCCATGTAATCATGAGAAATAATAAATACTTGTCATTTTAAGCCACCCAGTTTAGAAGAGATTTGTTATTCAGCTATAGATAACTGAAACATCATGATTTAACCAAAAATCTGTCTCTTCCATTTTAATTCTTATTTATTATGTTCTTTTTGAGTGTTTATAGTTGTATTCTGTTCTACTAAGATTTCTAATGAGTCTTGACTTTAACATCACTTCTTTGGCTTTTTGTGGTACATTGAAGAGTTTTATGTCCATCAATCTCCTGCCTGATATTTATTTACATGCTGGAATCTTGAGGCAAAAATCGTAAATGCTCTGAAGGGAATCACCTAGAGAGCTTTTAAAAATGGATTCTCCATCCTCCCCTTCACTTCCTCACCATGATGGATAAGGAATCTGTATCCAGCTTCTCCCATAACAGTGTACAAGTTAATTTAATAATCTCACCAGGAAAGCTATTTTAATAACTCAATTAAATAAGTCTTCTGAATTTTGATTGAGGGAAAGTCGGCATGATAAACACTGTGCATAAGGACACAAAAACTATCATAATATAACCCTTACCCTGAAAAAGTTTAAAATACAGTTACAAAAAAAAATCATGTCAATATCAGATTAATATTCTATTAGCCTGCTCTCCAGGTTGCACAGTTCTAGGGGGCACCATTCACATAGAAAATATTGGGATGGGAATCATGGGAGCTATGTAACAGACTGCACTGGAGATATAAAACTAGGTCATTTTAACTTATACAATGTTATATTTCAATTATATCTCAATAAAACTGGGAACGGGAAATGCCCCCTTTACCTGTGGAAAGCCATCCCTGACCCTTCTCCATGCATTCAGTCCAGGGGTCATTGTCTCCAGCCTGGCTAATAAGAGGGCCTCATCCTTCTGGCCACGGTGATTGGTTCAGGGTTGAATACATGATCAGATCTGAGGCAATGAGACACAATCTAGACTTTTGCTAGTACTGTAAGAAAGAAGTATTCTCTTTTTCTACTGGATTTAGAGTGGAGGATATAAACTTAAAACTATTACAACCATCCTGTGTTAGAAGTAAACTACATATTAAGATAACAAAGCTGGGAACTGTCAAGAGAAATTGGGCCCTCTGGTATCAATTGAACATCTCTTTTAAGGCACACAAAGCTACTTCCTGTCCTGGACTTTTCAATTCTGTGAAGAGAGATGAGGGAGGAAGGGAGGGAGGGAGGGAGACAGAGAGAGACCTTGTATTGCTTAAGCCAGTTTAAGTTGAATCTTCTGTCAGTTTTAACACATTAAAAGCAAGTTCTTCATCAGTAAAATGAGAATAAAAGTTGCTAACAAACTTAGGTGGCATTTGGAAAGTATAAAACGTATTCAAATATAAAGTATTATTTCTACCTCCTTTCTGCTCTTGCCCAAGTTCCTTGCATACTAATATTTTTTAAAAACATAAAACATAATACTATACCAAAAGAACATTTTCATTACTAGTTATGCCTGTTCTGTGTTTGGGTACTTCTGATCCCATCTGCTCCACATAATGTTTCAAATCATAGAATTCTTTGAAACCAAATCAGCAAAGTTCTGTTTCACTGAACCATTTGTTCCCTAGGCCAGGAAAATAGCTTCTGCAAATATAATCCTATATTAAAAATGGTGTTTGCGAAAACATCATTTTACCTGTGATAATATGCAAATGTGCTTTGGAAATGAAATTGCCGTGTAAATTTTTTGTTGATGTGTATTAAAGTCTAAGTTCTTTATGGTTTCTTGATCCTGGGACTTGCTGCTCAAAAAAGACACATCTATGTGGGGAGCCAACAATGAAAGTTCTTTGTTCTTTATTCAAACAACAGATTTCTTTTTAAGAGAAATAATCAACTGCTCATTTTACTTCTGTAATTCTCTTGTTCCTTCATTTCTGCTTCTCCCTCCTTTTCATGACTCTTTAATCTGGCTTTGAAATTTGATTCTTTTGATTTGACCCATCTGCAATATTTATCCCTCATAGTCATTATCAATGCCTTTGCAGAAAAACACCTGATGCCTGTGACATTAGAAGATAGGGAGATGCTAAGGGTTTGGTTGCAGTCTGAAAAATTAGCCGTGGCTCAGTGGTTGAGCGTCGACCTATGAACCAGGAGGTTGTGGGTTCAATTCCTGGTCAGGGGACATGCTCAGGTTGCAGGCTCAATCCCCAGTGTGGGGCCTGCAGGAGGCAGCCAATCAATGATTCTCTCTCATCATTGATGTTTCTCTCCCTCTCTCCCTTCCTCTCTGAAATCAATAAAAATATTTTTTAAATTAGTTAACAGAAGCGATATTTTTGCATGTGGGTGCTATCTCAATAAAGCTGTTACTTAAAAAGAAAGCAAACAAAAGCAATGACTTAATACTAACGCAGCCCCTGGAGAACCAACGCAGAGTCACATACTGACCTCCTCAGAAACAAGCTGCGTCCAGGGTTAATCAGCATAAAGGACGGTGACATTCCTCTCTTGCATCCAAATAAAACCCAGCCAACCCTCCTGCAACTGTCACAGGGAGGCACGTGGAATCACAGTGAGTGGATTGAACTGATAAAGGCATTTTACCTGCCAGCATTTAAATGTACCCTTTAAAGACTAAAATCAATTCCTATTTATATACACGTGTATATACAGCAAACCAGCCATTAGGAAAGAAGCTTTGCATTGTTCCACATAATCCAAAAACAGTGGCACATTATGAGGTGGTAATTAAATTAAAACCTTCCATAATAAAAACATATTATGGACAGTATAGATGCAAAACTGCCCCCTTTTTAAATTTTATTTTCCATTTGTTATGTTTAATCCCACCGTGCCAATGTACTCTCCTTATGATTCATTCTCTAGCTAGGCTGGGCTTATTGCTGCTTAGGATGGCAGATACGACAGCAAAAAGATGATGTCACCCTTTAGCCAAATTGCACTATTATTACAGAACCGCATGTACTCTCATTCATTTATCTCTGCTGACATCGCTCCACAGGAAGGTTTTCCAGGGCAGATGTGAGCTCCCTTGGCAACAAAAGTGGTGGAGAGCGCACATTCATTCTAAAATCCCAAGAGGTAGAATTTAGTAAATCTTGACTTTTTAGAAATGTATTATGAATAAGGAGACATCAAATGTCCTCAAACCTGTTCTGATTAAAAACCTCAAAGAATCTTGAGCATGAAACAACCCCCAACATTTATTCTCATTATAGAAATATTTTCTTTATTTAAAGGCATGCTTTTGGCCCACAAAAGTATCATGCAGACTAAAGTAATGTATTTTGCAAATATATGCATTTATGTTAAGAAATGACTTTACACTTTAGTCATCTTTTGATTACGAGTTGGGGGAAATTTAGTGAAAGATAATTATGCAGGCTTGTATCCAAGAGGGCAAAAACAGCTTCAAAATCAAATGCAGGCGTTAGGGAGATAAGGGACTTTTCGAAGAGGAAAGTAGGTCATCGGAGAAATGGTACAAAAAGTGTCCAGGAAATGAGAGTGAAAAGAAAAAACAGAAAAAAAGTCAGGTTTATTTGAGGGATACTTTCTCCCATATCCATCCATCCTTTCTTTCCTGGTTCTTTAGAGCAGTAGGTAATTTTAATTTTTTTTAATATATTTTATTGATTTTTTACAGAGAGGAAGGGAGAAGGATAGAGAGTTAGAAACATCGATGAGAGAGAAACATCGATCAGCTGCCTCCTGCACATCCCCTACTGGGGATGTGCCTGCAACCAAGGTACATGCCCTTGACCGGAATTGAACCTGGGACCCTTGAGTCTGCAGGCTGACGCTCTATCCACTGAGCCAAACTGGTTAGGGCTAGTAGGTAACTTTTAAAATAAAATTTTTTATATATCTTTTTAAAATATAATCCATGCACATAGAGAATATTCCAATGGTACAAAGGGATATGCCAAGAATAGGAAATCTCTCTCCCCTTCCTGACCCAGCCCTGTAGTCCCCACCTCTCCCTCACCCACCCAGGCAAGCACTCTTATCACTTTCTTGTATCTCGTTATTTGTGTGTGTGTAGCATGGACCCCTTCGCTATCTGATGAAGCCTATGGATGCTCCTCTTAGAATAACGCTTGAAAATATACGTAAAATAAAATACAAAGGATTGCAAAGGAAACCAATTACATTGAAATATGGTTCTATCTGAGAGGTCCATGGGGGTCCATGATCTCCAGCATAAGAGCCTCTGCTCTTATAGTTCCCAGGCACGTGCAAGCGCATACGTGCACACATCTATCCTTCCCCACAAATGCCAGCATGGCTTCTGCAGCTGCTGCAGGAGTTCTGCCCAGACCCCTCACAGCCAGCGCACCCATACCCCGGCTGCTGGGCGGCTGGCTAGTAATCGTTCACAGTTGCCGCCTTTCCACAGAGAATCCTTATGGCCAATCCTTGCAGCTGACAGGGCTACAAAAGGTTGGACGGCTGTGGTACAACTCACACTCCAGTGCCCCCAGTGGGATCAGGCTGAAGCAAATGTCCGCTGAGACCACCCCCTTGTTTCGCTTCCCCCTCCCCACCCCCCAATCGCCCTACTCCATTTCCTTTCTCGCCTGCTCCTGGGAGCAATGCCTCCTAAAGCACAAGAATCCCTGTCTCAGTCTTTGCTTCCAGAAATACTGACGTAAGACACTTACCATCCCTTACCTTGACTTTCACACGTATTGATTTCTTAGAAAAGATTCCATATATGGACATATGGATCTGTTGTATTCTTTTAACAGCCTATGCTATTCCATTAAATGGATTTACCACATTAATTGAGCACAGTTGTTTCCAATAGTTCCTCTCTGGGAACTTAAAAATCTAATTTTTATCCACTGAAATGTTATTACTGCCTTACCACATTTTCAGTATTTAGTTAGTTGTTGAGGAGCCTTTCTTCAACCTCATTAGCTACAAAACTTCAGTACCTTGCTATCATTTTGGAATAAAGCTTTATTCTCAAAGCAATTTACCTTTAAATTTGACAAACTCAAGATGCAGCTGCCTCCTGGCCCATAGCCGGAGCCTTTTAGCACCAGATCAAGGACCAACCTCCATTCTAAACAGGAGAAAAACAAGGACCTACAAATGCTAAATTGTGACCTCAATTCACTGGCCTCAGCGCTTGCCTCCCTGCTGCGAAGAGGAATAGATGTGACTCTTGACTCTAGTTGGAAACTGCTGGAGCTCCTGCTCTCTCACACATCACTTCCAACAACAAACATGTATGTGCTTCCAAAAACAACACAGCCTAAACCCCAAAAGGAAGAGAAGCCGGCTCATCTCTGCTCCCGCCCCTCCCCGCCCCAGCTCAATTGAGAGGTACTTCCTTCCCATAGGCTAGCACTTGTGGGCATTGGTTAGAGGCTGGCCTTCTTGTGTAGGAGTTTGCCAAAATATAAGTTCCACGTCCCCAGGGTTGAAACCAGAACTCACCTTTCCCGTCTAGCAGCTGCTCACAGTGTGCTTGGTGACGAATTATGAGTAGAGCAAGGCAAGGAAGCAGGTGCTGCTCAGAATCCATTTTCCAGCCAGGAAAGAAGAGAGGGACCGAGAGACCTGGGACGGCCAAGCTGGCATGCGCAGTAGGGTCTCTGATTAGTTTGTTTAGTGGGGTGAAGTTCTGTTGCTCACATCTAAGAATCAAGACCCGATCATTTACTTCGCATTCATTTCTCTTTCCCTCGTAGGTTCCACCCTCCCCCAACCAGAGAAATGCAAAGCACATGAAGGAAAATATGGTTTTCTATCAGACTGGAGAAGATGGAAAGGTTCAATGAACTATGTTGGTGAGATCATGAGGAAAAACTGCTGCCAGTGGGAGAATAAACCAGTACAATTTCTGCAAAGAGAATTTGGGCCATTGACTATCAAGTGTACAATGCAAAACCCTTGACCTGGCAATGTTCTATAGATCTGAGGCAAGCAAATTTTTCCTTTAAAGGACCAGGGCAGGGAGTTTAGGGCAGGGACAGGTACCACTGTTGCAACTACTCTGCTGTTGTAGCATGAAAGCAGCCACAGAAAATATGTAAACAAGCTTTTCCTTTAAAGGACCAGGGCAGGGAATTTAGGTCTCTGGACATGTACCACTGTAGCATGAAAGCAGCCACAGAAAATATGTAAACAAGTGGGCACAGCTATGTTCAACAAAAACAAATGGCTGGTTGAACTTGGCCCACAGGCTATACAGTTCACCAACCCTGGCTAGGCATCCTAGCACATATATATGAAAATGTATATTGTGTGCTGCATTCTTCCCAGCAGTAGCCTAAGAATGGACACCACCTGATGTCCATCAAGAGAGGTCGGGCTAAGTAAAATGTGACACGTCCATTCAATGGAATACTTGCAGCCACTGAAAGGAAGTAAGCAGCTCTATGTGTGCTGACAAGGGCTGACATCCAACATGCATGAAAAATGTTAAATGCAAAGTAGAGACCAAGGTAAAGTATGTTTCCCTTTCTTATTAAAAATGTACATATGTATATGTATGCATTTGTTTACCCAAATATAGCACATATCTGAAGGAGGGGAACTAGATGGCTGGGGGATAGGAGTATGAGGGAGACTTTCTTTCATGTTACACCCTTTGTACCTCTTGAATTTTATACCATGTGCTTTACTAATGAAGAACACACAAATAGCATTTCATTTTTTAATGCGTATGATTTTTTACTAGTGCATTGGATCCACAAGTATAGACACAGTGGGGCTCCGGACAGCTGACCTAGCTATTTCCAAAGTCCCCTCCCATGCCCAAAAGCTGTGTTGTGCCCATCAAAAGGCATCATAGTAGGAATGAGGAAACCTGGCTTCAAGTCCAGACTCTGTAACTGACTCACTGTGCTACCCTGGGCCAGTCACCTCATCTCTGATCATCCCTTTCCTCTTCTGTAAAATGGAGTCAATAGTGCTTTTGAGTTATGTTATATAAGATAAAATAATGTTACTGTTACTCTTAATGTCTCTGGGCCTCTTTCCTCATCTGCAAAATCAAAAAGTTGGGCAAAATGAGCCCTAGCCGGTTTGGCTCTGTGGATAGAGTATCCGCCTGCAGGTTGAAGGGTCCCAGGTTCAATTCCGGTCAAGGGCACATGCCTGGGTTGCAAGCTCAATCCCCAGTAAGGGGCGTGCAGGAGGCAGCCAATCAATGATTCTCTCTCATCATTGATGTTTCTATCTCTCTCTCCCTCTCCCTTCCTCTCAGAAATCAATAAAAATATATGCATTTTTTAATGCTCTTAATAATGGTTGAGTGTGGTTGTTTTTTTAAGTTGGACAAAATGAGCCTTTCAACTCTCAAACGCACGATTTTGTTAATAAACAGTGTTCAATTACAAGACTTCAGGCACAAGCACGTACTTGGCAAGCCAGTGAGGAGATCTTGCTTATCTCAAGAAAGTGACTTCCGCCGAAACCGGTTTGGCTCGGTGGATAGAGCGTCGGCCTGCGGACTGAAGGGTCCCAGGTTCGATTCTGGTCAAGGGCATG
>NW_005353967.1:13799631-13807506 GCF_000412655.1 Myotis brandtii
ATTTCTAATCCCCTTTCTTTCCCCTTTTAAAAAAAAAAAAAAAAAAAATCAATAAAATATATTTTGAAAGAAAAAAAAAGGAAAGTGACTTCCAAGTCCAAAAAGAAAGTAAGATATATGTTTGCACTTAGAAATCCAGTCCAACCTGGAGGTGGGAAGAGCTGCCTTCTTCCCAGGACACCACCTTTCCTTGGCCCCGTCAGCCCACCAGCAGCTGTCAGCAGGCAACTTTTTTTTTTTTAGCTGCCACTAAGTATAGAACAGGCCCTGTTGGAAAAAAATTAGGAAATGTCACTCATCAAGAGGATGCACTAATAGTATCAAATAATAGACTCGTGAGGGCTGGCAGGACAAAGAAATAGACAGATCCAGGTCAGGGGGTCCAAGCAGGGAGGGCCTCCTGCCCCGTCCTGACTTCTGGCCTCTGCTCAGAGCCATCAGTTTTATTATTTCAGGAACTCCAGGGAGATGACAGGATGGTGACAAGGAAGAGCAGTGTTGCACTATCCTCCTATTTCTGAGAATTTCTGGTTATTGTTAAACAAAAGTTTGGAGAAGTTAAACTGACAGGAAATCACACACATGTTGAGTTATTAGGTGGCAAATGTTGTGAAATTCGTTTTCAAGAAAGGCCAACTGGGTGAGAGTGTGTGGAGGTGATAAGGAGCAGAGCTCTCAACGCCATCGCCGCCGGGTGGAAGACTCTTCCCTTTCCTTTCCTTCCTCAGTTCCACGGGCTTGGGAGCGAGCACTCGGATGCTTTGAAGAGAATGTGGCAGAGACTCTTCGTGTCCCTGGCTTTAAAGAACGTTTAACTCTGAAATCAGCCATTTTTGTCCTTTCAATCTTAGAACCAGGGCAGCCAGTCAAATCTAAGAGGTTTTATCAAATCACAGACTCTCCCCAGAAATGCAGAGAGCACTGTGAGCCGGGACAGGGGAGAGGGACTATGGTGCAGAGAAAAAGGAGGGTGGGATTTCAAGTGAGTTAGAGAATTGCACTTTCTCACTGAGAGGCGGATCTTAGAGTGTGCTTACTTTTAACTTGACCAAATAGCACTAAATTATTTTCTAAAGTGGTTATAGCAATTTATCCTCACACCCACTCCCCACAGGATATTATATGACTTTTCATTTCATTTTTGCCATTCTAATGTGAATGAAGTGCTTTCTTGTTTTAGTTGCAATTTCCAGATTACTAGTGAGGTTGAGCATCTTTATATATGCATTTGCAATCTGTGACTTTGCCCATTTTCCTACTTGTTTTGGTCTGTTTCACACTGATTTGTAGGAGTCTCTTATATATCCTAGGGAGAAGGAAAAAAAATAGAGAGAGAGAGGATTTTTTATACAACAATTTGGAAAACAAAATATAAGTAATCTGTTCTATAGTATAAAATTCAATTAATGGATGTTCTTATGAGAAAATAATCTCATTTGGCTTTCTCTTTCTTTCTTTCTTTCTTTCTTTCTTTTGTTCTTTCTTGTATAATATCTGAGCATTTATTCCAATAATGCCGGCAGTATGGGAGAGCAGCAGGTCATCCACAAAAATCTGCTCTCTCACTTTCTGATCTAAAAAATTTATAAACTATTTTATATTTTTGACTGTGATGTGCCAAAAATTCTACAAAGAGCCAATTCCTAGCGTGTCCAATAATATTTCATCATATGATCCAATAAGTCTGATACAATAGATGAAACTTCCCTCAGCCTTGTGTTAAACTTTCTATATCAGTCACACACACAAAATTGGAAACAGATGGTCCATTCAAGTTAGGAAAGTTTGAAGGACTAATTACAAAAGGGTGAGTGGACACTGGGAATCCATAAGAGATAGCAGCAGTGGAGCTGTCACAGTCCCCAAAGGGCCAGAACCTAGAGAGAGAGAGTAGTATAGAGTGTGCTGCCTAGACAAGAGCAGTGACTTTCTGTTGAGAGACACGCAGCCTATAGCAACCTCGAAGGAAAGAACCAGGGAAATAAGTACCCCAACCCCATGCTCCCCTGCAGAAAGCCAGGGAACATAGGTGCCTTTGATGTGATCCATGCAGGACAGCCTTGCAGGGCAAAGAATAGAATGAAGAAAGATGGAGAATGGGTCCTGAGGGGAACAAGGAAGAAATTCAACACCCTTGCCCAGCCAAATCACTTCAGATTCTATACCAGGTGTGTGAAAGGCAGATAACTTAATGAAGCTATGAGGAATTTTAAAACGTTTTTCTTCATTCCTGAGTATGAGTTTAAATCATGAGTTGCACCCTAGCTGGTTTGGCTCAGTGGATAGAGTGTTGGCCTGCGGACCAAAGGGTCCTGGGTTCGATTCCAGTCAAGAGCACATACCTCGGTTGCAGGCCCCTCCTCCACCAGGTCCCTGTTCAGGGAGCTTGCAGGAGGCAACCAATCGATGTGTTTCTCTCACATCGATATTTCCCTCTCTCTTCCGCTCTCTCTAAAAATCAACGGAAAAATATCCTCGGGTGAGGATAATAAATGAATGAATGAATGAATGAATAAATAAATAAATAAATCATAAGTTGCTAAGATAAGAGATCCACTTGAAACTGTACAAATCATAGGTTGCAATATGGCAACCCAATAAAAAGCCATTTAATAAAGATCAGAAAAAAAAATAAAGATCAGAAATGTTAAATAACACAGTTCCTTGTAAACCCAAGTGCTCTACATGTTCTTTTTACTTAAATGTTCAGGATAACTTTTTGAAATTATATATAAGTAATAATAACAAGAAGGTGAAAGATTGATAATAGGGGTGGATACATAGTTCACGAACCCTTTATCTCCTATCTTCCATCTTCCATCTCTATCAAGGAGAAAGATGATTGGATAGAAAATAGTAGAGCACCCATTCAGATAAGACTTAAAAGTCTAAACCGGTGGAGAGAGTTAAGAGAGCACCTGGTTCACTACATTAGTGCAAACCTCCTGGTTCCAACGAACTCCATCCCTGCCTACTACTGGAAGGACATGGTGATCAAATGAGTTGCTATTTATTATCAAAAAACAATCTTAGAAACTAGGGCAGGGATGGGCACTGCAATTTTCAGGCAGGTTATCAAACATCACTTTAAACACAGAGAGAATAACAGGGAGCATTAAACATGCCTAGGAGTCAGGCATGATTTAATGAATTAACAGCACTTCCCCTCTTATCTATACTCTGCCAGACGGGCAAATCAGAGGAAGCTGTCAACACTCTGCTAGAGCACATGATCTCAGCATTTGACAGAGACTCTCACCTTGTGAACGAGGTGAAGGAATGTGGCCCAGATGATCACAAAGATAGATGCTAATTATGAATCAGTGTCAGCCCAGAGTCTCTAATACCCCAGGATTCTGTCTTCAAACTTGTCCTGTTCATTGAGTAAGTAGCTGAGAAGACAGCTGGCTGGCTTTTCTCCTTCTTTAATGGGTAGGAGAGGTGGCCAATATCTTGAATGGCAGAGTGAAGATCCAAAGCCAGATTGAACAATAAAAATTTTAATTGGAATAAATATAAATCTTATCCTATATAATAAAAGGATAATATGCAAATAGACCAAACGGCGGAACAACCAGAATGCTCACAGCCCCTCCCCCCAGCCAGCCCGCCCCCGATGGCCCCCATCAGGCAGGCTGGCTGGCCCCCACCAATGCATGAATTCATGCACCAGGCATCTAGTATAAATATAAAACCCTATACTTATTACTTCTCTCTTCTAGAATCTACCAAAATGACAGTAGATAGATTTTTCTTTAAATAAAAATGTAAATCCACAAGGACAAAGGGAATGAGAGAGGAGAATTAGTAGATAGTGAAACAGGAATTTTGGGGGTAAAATAGGACAGGTTTAGGAAATATTAGAAATTTTGGAAATTAGGGGGACCATGGAGGAAGCACAGGGCTGCAGGGCAGCAGAAGGTATATTTCCATAGAATGGGGGAGCTGGAAAGCTGGAACAGGTACATTTCCATAGAATGAGGGAGCTGGGAACAGCAAAAGGTCTATATTTACAAAATAAAGAGAAGGAAGCCCTTCATTCAGAGGGAGAAGAAGAAAGCCCAAAGGGGATAGGAAAACAATAAGGAAGGATTTGGGGAAAACCTCACATGTCCCATGTAAGGTTCAACCTTTGAGCCCAGGAGTTACTATAGTAACCAGTCTGGGGGAATAGTGACCAATCAGAGGGGATATCAAGGCACCAGGATCTGCAGCCTTATAAACCATAGGGAAAATGAACTCAGTGGGACCCTTTTCCCCCTCCCTACTTGGGAGTCCATTCTGTGGGACTCTTTCCCTCTCCCCATGTGGGAGTCTGTACTTGTTCTTCAATAAATCTCCACCTTTGCTATACCACTTTCTTTCTGTGGACTCATTCTTCAGTTCTGGCAGACAAAGAATCTGGGTTCCAGTCCAAAAATTCCGTATCAATAGGAGATGTGAGCAACAATTAGAAAGATGGAAAGCAAATGGTAACAGATTTGGCAGAACCCACCACTAAAGTGCCTGCAAAGAGGGGTGCCAATGAGAATGAAACCAAGTCACCTGGAAGAGTCCTGGGAAGACCTAAGATCAGGAGGTCCAGATTCTGCAGAAGGGAGTGGTGAAGCATGGAGTGAAAAGTAGAAATCTGTGAAAATATTAATAGAATGAACTGTTTAATGAGTGTTTCCATTCATTGAGGAGACTCAACAGAAGTTAGACAACTGCTGATAAAATATGGTATAAAAGTGATTCAAGCATTGGGTAGAAACTTGGCTCAATGGCTTTTAAAGTCCCATCATTTCTGTGATTCTAATCCAGTCGTGGGCAAACTACGGCCCGTGGGCCGGATCCGGCCCGTTTGAAATGAATAAAACTAAAAAAAAAAGAAAGACCATACCCTTTTATGTAATGATGTTTACTTTGAATTTATATTAGTTCACACAAACACTCCATCCATGCTTTTGTTCCGGCCCTCCGGTCCAGTTTAAGAACCCATTGTGGCCCTCGAGTCAAAAAGTTTGCCCACCCCTGTAGGATGCCAAAGGACTTCGGTAACTTCTGCATGTAGTTCCTACAAGAGTTCTATAGGTGGCGCTGCGGTACAAGATGAGACTCAGCAAAGGGCTACTCTTACCTGATTCTCTTGGGTTATACTAATGTCTGTGGTGATAGGTAAAAACTAGAATGTTTCTGGATTTTTAAAATCAGAAACCTGACCAATAGATTCACAGCATCTAGGCACTACAGTGTCAATATCAGCCCAGTAGTAGGTACAGTAGTTCTAGTACCTAGTATGAGTCTTTATGCATTCATTTGTCATCCTTCTTAGCTCTGGCCTTCTGCCTTATGCATATCTCAGCTGTGACACGTCTCTTCAGTGTATCTGTCATTCTTAGGCAGCAAAATAAGTCACATGCCAAAGCAACTGCTCCTTCACATCCCAAGTGTCCTCCCTCATTGTGCATACCCTTTACCTAAGGACTCCTGGGAGTGTGAGGCTCTCCATAAGCCTTGTCTCCTTCGATTTAAATAATAATAAGTGCTCGCTTGGACAGCACTTATACTACAACTGGAACGATATAGAGGAGATTAGTATGGCCCCTGTGCAAGGAGGACACGAAAATTCGTAAAGCATTCCATGTTTTTTGTGGTAAATATGCACAATGGAATACTACTCCTCCAGAAGAGAGGATGAAATAGCACCATTTGCAACATGGATGGACCTTGAGAATATTCTGCTAAGTTAAATAAGTCAGGCAGAAAAAGCTAAGAACTATATGATTTCACTCATATGTGGGATATAAAACTGAAACTTGTGAACACAAACAGCAGTGAGATCACTGCCAGAGGGAAGGGGGTGGAGGGAGAAGGGGGCCTAATATAAGGTGACAGGAGAAGATTTGACTTTGGGCGGTGGACACATTGTACAATATACAGATCTTGTAACATAGAAACCCACACCTGAAACCTATATGTTTATGTTGACCAATGTCACCCCAATCAATTTAATAAATAAATATTTTAAATTAAAAAATAAGAAGAAAACAAAACAGAAAACATTTTTCCCTCATACAACGTTAGGCCAGTATCTCAAATATGATTGTCTCTGGCTCTCCTCCCTTTCCCACAGCTAAAGGAGATTTATATTTTGCTTCTTAAAAGCTAATTACTCAATAGCTAGCTCTTCCTGACAAATTTTGCCACTCATAGAAGCTGTAAATTCTGATTTATTTATTCCTCTTACTGGCTGTAGATTTATAAGGTCCATAGAAAATTTTTGCTCTGCACCAAGGAATACCTACATCAATTCCATAAATTCAGATAACCTTGCTTCTACATTCAGGTCTCAATTCCAGGAAAACTTTCTAACATTAGGAATTTATAAAACTGTCAAATCCACTGACTTTTGGCATAACTTGCCTCTTCCAGAACACACTGATTTTTTTTTTCCTAATGCTATTAGTCCACCCAAAAACCCAGGTGCCTTCTTTTATGTTGGGTATAGTCTAGCTGACAAAAAATTGTGAGTTGAGTGGGAAAAAACTCCACACTCATTCTTCCAGTGACTAGATTTTCAATAGCAATGGCATGCTTGCACCTAATTCCAAGTACATGTCCTAATTTGGCCCATTATACACTATTAAAGAACCAAAAACTCAACCAAGTAAATTTAAAGGTTTAATTGGCTTTATTAAACAATTCATGAATTGGGCAGAATCCCATCTAGTAAATAAAAGGTGCTCTTAGCAGCTGAACAAAGTGGAAGGTTTTTTATAGGCAGAAACTGGGACAAGAAAATTATTTCAGACAATGTTACCTCCCCTTAGGGGAAGGCAGGGTGTCTTATCGGGCAGATTACCAGGAAATCCCAACTGACTGGTTTAAAATTCCACTCCGGAAAAAAGGCTGAAACTCCACTTAGATTAGGTATTAAGTGGGACTTAGAACAAGTGATTCCTGTTTGGGGTCTGCTGTTTCTTATCAAGAAGGCACAGGCCCCCCAACATCTGACTGACTCTGGTTGTTTTGTCTGTTTGGGTTATTTTCTGAAGTAGCCTCTGTACTAACTTGATCTGAACTGAAGAATAGGATGTAGTACCTCACATTTCCCATCTGTCCTAATTCTTATACTTTCTAGATTTGATCTTTCTGTTCTTTGGAGAAAACAGAAATAACTTATAATTAAAGTAATTAATAAGCACTAATGGAAACATCTTTGAATTGTTTGTCCCACAGAAGAAAGGGTAGCACTTGGCTAGTAAATCCCCCAACAAAATCATTTCTATGGTTTCAAAAATGTTCTCAGCACTTCCATCACTTGTGTAAGTGATCCATATCACAAAATAGAAAACTTTCAAAGACATACTATGCAATTCATTGGACATGTAGATTCTGAAATGTTTATTTTATATTTCATATATTAATAGTACATACTTCATTTCTTAAGGAGCTTATAAAAGCAGGGAGTGGTGCTCTAGTGATCCTTGCAATCTATAGCTACCAGGCAAATTACAGAGTTTATTTGTTGAAAAGGGGAAAATTTTAACTTTGTGGATTCAAATTCAGCATTCAAGCCCCTATTCAAGCCAAATTCATTAATACTGTATGATGAAACTGTGTGCTGGGAGACCCTACGGATAATACAAATCAGTAACTCTATTTCTAATTCATATATTTTTTTATATGTGTGAAAAAACCTGAAGAGAGAGCACCTAATTCACGCATTTTAAACATAGACACGGCTTGTATCACACCAGAGTTACATTATGAGATTAAGAGAAACTTCAAAGCTGATAAAAGAGTTGCTCAAAAAAGCATAAAAGACCTAGCCAGTTTTGCTCAGTGGATAGAGCATCGGCCTGCGAACTGAAGGGTCCCAGGTTCAATTCC
>NW_005353967.1:13807592-13819338 GCF_000412655.1 Myotis brandtii
TTTCTCTCTCTCTCTCTCTCTCTCTCTCTCTCTCTCTCTCTCTCCCTTTCTCCCTGAAATCAATAAAAATATATTTAAAAAAACAAAAAAACATAAAAGTGTTTTGTTTTCAAAGGCATAAATAAATACCTTGAGCCTAAACTTGCTTCAAGAAAATTTGCAATGAGATTTAAAACAAACAGCAAACAAAAGCAGTACAACAGAGGCTCCAGAATTAGTTCCTCATTAGGGCGCCAAGGGTGCTAGGTCTCTCCAAGGATCCATTCAAAGAGGCCTATGAGGAGTTCCCCGATTTGGGACTGTTACAGTGTTTATCTCCTGATGTTTATAGTAAAAATAAGGCCAAGATTATAAAGATAAGAGCTTTGGCTGGGGTTCTATGAGATTATGTCATATGAAGTATAATTTTATATAGAATTTTACTATGTTGACCAGCTTGGTCAACTGATAAACAATTTGGAAAGCTTAATTCTGTACAAATATAGTTTTGGGGGGTCTCTCATTTAAAAAGAAATTAGCCCAAAGCAAAAATATCCCTAAATTTATGGTTGTTCTATGATTCAGCTTGCCTTACTTCATCTTACAGAAACTCTTCCTCATTCACACCCATCACAGGAGGGATTTAACTCCTGTACGGTACATAAGTAAAAACATAATGCAAAGTGTAACAGAATATCTGTGCCTGTTTTTTGGTGTCAAGGCAATTTCAGGTTTCTCTAGGTTACATATGAGATTAGGAAAAATCAGAATCTCGACTATATAGCCAGGTACCACGGGGCACAGTCAAGCTGAACAGCAGGTACTACAGAGCCTGGGATGCGATTCCCAGAACTGGAAGGCACCAATGCAGCTGCAGGGACAAGGGACCCCAGGTTACCATGCTAACTCCTCAGCAGCTGTGTTCATCAACCCTCCATCATTATCGTGATTCAGCAACTGTCTTTCTCTGTTTCCCAGCTCAGCTGCTAGCAACCAACCACCTCACTCTGAATATCTTTTCTCTACCTCATGGCTTATGTTACTCATAGCTTCTACTAGTTCACGCCCATCCTCTTGGCAGCTATGTGCCGCCCTCGGTCTGGGGAACCCAGACCTGCTTCCATTACCAATTGCCTGTCTCTTTCTCCTTGTTGCCAGTATAAATTCTTGAGAGAGAAAACCTGATGGATTTAACTAGTAACCTTAGGCCACCTCATTTGGCCTCTAGCCCGGTGGTTCTCAAACTTGGACATGGAATCACCTGGGCAGGTTTACTAAAACACAGATTGCTCCAAGCCACCCCAGAGTTTCTGATTCAGTGCAGCTCTAATAGGGTCCAATAGTTTGCATTTCTAACAAATCCCCAGGTGATTCTGATGCTTTTGATTTTGAGATCACACTTTGAAAACAACTGCTGTATCTCTAGGTTGGTGGTCTTTAGATGAGTTATAGGATTTAGGATATGGCCACCTATGAATAAGGAACTTTCAAGTGCCATTCCGCTCAGCAAGAGGCCCTGGGCATAAAACTTTTCGTATGGACTATGGGTCCAGGCAAAACATATTCTGACATTTTCCCTGTCCACTCTTTTTCTAAGTGAGGTTCAACAGCATTCATTGAGTGCCTGCCATGTGCCAAGGCTTTAATGTAGTAAGCCCTGGAGATACAAAACCAGGTAATTTTAATTTGCAATAACCAAGGACTCAACTAAATTATTTTAATAAGTTGTGAAAATCAAGATAAATGTCTTGGTTCTCTTTTGAATATAAAGACACAGTAAAAGAAAACTCCCTTCCTCTCTCTCTAAGAGTGTTGGCCTGTGGACTGAAGGATTCCAGGTTCAATTCCAGTCAAGAGCATATGCCTGGGGTTTCGGGCTCGATCCCCAGTAGGGGCGTGCTAGAAGCAGCCGATCAATGATTCTCTCTCATTATTGATGTTTCTATCTCTCTCTCCCTCTCCCTTCCTCTCTGAAATCAATAAAAATTTTTAAAAAAAGAAAAGAAAACTACAGAAATTCTCAAAAGTCTCCACTCAAATCATAATTGTGATGGAAATAGAACAGCAAGCAAGAAAAGCACATTAAAAAATAATTAATATAAAAGAATTACTTATGAACTACTTAGAATTTCTAACTCTGAGAAAACAAACAAAAATAAATAAAAATACAATAATGGAACACAGTAGGCTCTGTGCTCTCAAAATCCAGCTGCACCCAAAGGAGTAAAGTAAGCTTATCTGAAAAGAAGGAGGTGTTCAGCAGATCTGCTGGAGGCAGGAAAAGGGGAGAAAGCCGAGTATATAGTGGCTTTAGAAAAGGTCACACCTAACCAACCTGTGAAGTGGGTTCTGTGAAGATAGTGTGCACTATTTTTCCTTGACTGTGGAACCCCAGAAGAAAAAGGCTACCCACCTGCTCCGTCCCTAGTCATCCCAGGTTGCAGCACTCTACCTTTCCTTTTCTGGCTTTGGCCACAGGCTCTGCCCAAATTAACAGTGGATTATGTTGTATTATATCGTCCTCTAGTGGTTTCAAAAATGTCTTGTCTTCCTTTTTTAAAGGTAGTATTTATCAGAGGGCCACCCAAACACATGGTGCTCAACAAATGTCTGTTCAGTGGACTGGAATGAATGACAGAGATCCTATGGGAAGATTTTGACTACACAAGATGACCTTGCTCAGCTTCCCTAGGAAAATAGGTAGTTATTTTAGGCTCAGGCTACTTATGCCATCATTGACTTTTCCTTTAAAACAGATGATACAATATAGTTTGCCACTGCCTCTTGTACAGTTTCAGGAAATCCAATGTAACTCTTTTGGGTACTATAACCTGGGAGAACAAAAGTTCCCATGCACCGAAAGGTCGCCAGTTCGATTCCCAATCAGGACACATGCCCAGGTTACAGGTTCTATCTCTGGTTGGGGTGCATGTGGGAGGCAACCAATTGATGTTTTTCTCTCACGTTGATGTTTCTTTCTCCCTGCCCCTCTCCCTTCCTCTCTCTCTAAAATCAATAAAAACATATTTTTTCTATTTTTATTGATTTCAGAGAGGAAAAGAGAAGGGGAGAGAGATAGAAACATCAATCATGAGAGAGAATCATTGATAGGCTGCCTCTTGCACACCCCACACTAGGGATGTAGACCACAACCAGGCATGTGCCCTGACTGAGAATTGAATCATGACCTCCTGGTTCATAGGTCGACACTCAACCACTGAGCCACGCCGGCTGGCCAATAAAAACAAAATAAAAATTACAACTACAAATTGTCTATTTATAAAGACAAATATAGCGAGTTGAAGTGTTTAAAGCTGGTCTCTATTTCAGAGTATTGTGTGTAGTCCAATCTCAGTCGTGTCCAAAATGCGAACATCTTACTTATTAAGTAAAAAAACTGTGTAAGCCTATGTTTCATTAGTCTTTCTTTTGTATTAACTTAGTATATTGTGTGTGGGGTTTTCTTCTATGTATCCATTCAACAAGTGTTTGTTGCTTCTGCTATATGCGAGGTACTGTGATGGTCAGTTTGGGAAGGGTGGGGGAAGAGGGATGAGACATATCTTTACTCTCAAAGTGCTTACCATGTAGGGAGAAACCAGAGTATACACAGTTTTTAAAAATACCTGCACATAGCAAAAAAAAAAGTGTAAATACTACAAAACATGTATAGTGAAAATCAAACCTCCTTCATCTTTGACTTTCTCTCACTGATACGTCTTCATCATTTCAGACATGTTCTCTGTATACACATGAATCAATAAACCCTTATTTTCTTTGTATAAAAAAGAAGCATAAAACAACACATTGTTCTGCCTCTTGTATTTCATTAACTACAAGTAAACCTACCTCATTTAATTGTATAGTATTCCATTGAATGAATATACCATTATTTATTAGGAATAATCTCACTAGCTGTGTAATATTGGGAAAGTTGCTTAAACTTTCTGTGCCTCAGTTTTCTTTTTTTGTTTTCTTTTTTTTTAAAATATATTTTATTGATTTTTTACAGAGAGGAAGGGAGAGAGATAGAGAGTTAGAAACATCGATGAGAGAGAAACATCGATCAGCTGCCTCCTGCACATCTCCTACTGGGGATGTGCCTGCAACCCAGGTACATGCCCTTGACCGGAATCGAACCTGGGACCTTTCAGTCCGCAGGCCGACGCTCTATCCACTGAGCCAAACCGGTTTCGGCTCAGTTTTCTTACAATAAAAAAAGAATAATAATAGTACTCTCTCATAGAGTTGTTGTGAGGATTGAATTGTTACACAAATAATTGCTGAAAAGAGTGTTTTAGACCTTAGAAAAGCTAAATAAATGTTATTCTTATTAGCACATATTACAGTCTTTTGCTAGCAATTATTACTACAATTAATATCCCTATTTTTATATCTTTCCTAGATCATACACATACTACATTTTGATATATGCTGCCAAGTTGCCCTTGAAAGGGGTAATATGAATTTATAATTCTGCCGACAATGTAAGAATCCCTGTTTCCCCACACCCTTGACCTTAGTCTATCAAGAATTTTATCATACAGCTAAGTAAATAAACTAGAGGCCCGGTGCATGAAAATTCATGCACTGGAGGGTGTGTCCCTCAGTCTGGCCTGTCCCCTCTCACAGTCCGGGAGCCCTCAGGGGCGGGAGGTGACCCGGCGATCAGGGGAAGGCGATGCCCCCATCACCCCCCTGCTGCTGCCACTGCCGGCAGCACAAGCCTTGGCCAGCCCTGGTTACCTGAGCCTCGGCTGGCCCTGGTTCCCTGAGCCTCGGGCGGCTCTGGGTGGCTGGGGGGCTGAGGGGACTGGAGGACTCCGGAGGCAGGCACACTGGTGGGGCTGAAGGGACTGGGCGCTGCCATCTTTAAGGGCATGGTAGTCAATTAGCATATTCCCTCCTTATTGGCTGTGGGCGCCGCCATCTTTGAGGGTGGGGTAGTCAATTAGCATATTCCCTCCTTATTGGCTGTGGGTGCTGCCACCTTTGAGGACGGGGCAGTCAATTAGCATATTCCCTCCTTATTGGCTGTGGGCCACCATCTTTGCAATGGCATGAGGGTCAATTAGCATATTCCCTCTTTATTAGATAGGATGATATTAATTTTGTGGGTAGATGTGTCAAGAACTTTGTCAAGGGACAAAGATTTTCCCCTGCTTGCAAACTCACAATTAGCCTACCACAGTTGCCTGGACTAACACAAGGTCTAAGACTCCTGGGTCAAAGACAAAAGACTGTCACCCATCAAATAGCATCAGTTTGCATCACTTCACCTTGCTTCCCCCATCCCTAAATCATGCATCCCGTGCTGATGGCAGCACAGGTAGGTGCTAAGCATGCAATTGAGTTTAGAAGACTCCAGTCGTTTAAAGAGGCTGCTAGCAAACCTGACTGAACTTTTTTCTAGAGGAGGCATTCTACAGAGAGAGACATAGCCTTTCCCCTGGATAATCAGCAGCCCTGGAGGCAGCGGAAGACAGGAGCCCAGACCTGACTAATGGTCACATGGTCCCAACCTCTGCAGGCTGAAAATAACATCTTGACCTAAGTTATGTTTCAGTGCCTGAGCCCTAAAGTAGAATGACATCCTGGCTACTTTCCCATGAAACCAGACAGAGGGACATCGGAAAAGACCTCAGACTGTCCTGAAGACCTGAAGAAATGATTCATTACCCATACCTCACCTCCAATCAATCAGTTCTCAGCCCAACCCCAAATCCCAACCCAGGTGTCTTGTGATTTTGCCCTATATAATCTGTAATCTACACGCCATCAGAAAGTTCAGGGTTTTGAGAATCAGCTTCCTGTCCTTCCTGTCCACCTTCCTGGTTTGCACCATTCATAATAAAATAGTCAACATTTCTCCACTGCAAGTCTCGATGTGCTTGGCTCTGCTATCAATGGGGGATGAACTCTTTCTGTTCTGTAACATGATGAGTTGAGTTTGAAGTAGCTTTCTCCACTAACGTGCAACATATTACATTGTTTTAATGAGTATTGCACTTACTGCTCCTTATTCTGAAATAAAATATATTTACAAAGTCTATGAGCCATTTACTGTTATTCAAAGTTTGGTGCCATATCACCAGTACCATTCAGTGTTCTTAATTACCAACACTCTCCACTCTGACTAGCTCATGCAGAAATGTAGTAAGGGATATTGGGTAATTCACAGAATCTCTTGGAGGACAAGAGAGCCAGGCTCTAAAGCTAGACAGTCAGAAGCAAGGCCCAAATACAATGGCGGCCACTCTGCCAAAAACGCAGCTGCCACTGCCACTTGGCACCAAAGATGCTCAGGAATGGACACCAGAAGCTCTGCCACTGCTACTCCCAAAGGACCGCATGCCTCCCTCACAGTGGAAAACCAGTCCCCACTTGCTGTCTCCTTAGCTGAAGTCACCCCTGGATATGTCTGATTGGTGAACCCCAGGTCACATGTCAGGACTCTAGCTACAAAAAAACTGTGGGCATGTGAACTTTCTGGTTTCAACCTTGAGAAGGTAGGAGACGTAATGTGGGAAATGACTAAAATATATGAAGCCTTGTAGTATGCACTGTCAGTAGGTCCTTTGCCCATCTCCCCTTGGGTCCCTTTCCCACTTTTACACGTGCCAGGAGCTCTCCTTCAGCCAGCACCTTCTTCTTTTTGTCAGAAAATTGTTCCCCAAATATCCAAATTCCCTAGTCTATGGTCTGAGTGTTTGTGCCCTTCCCCACAAGATTCATATGTTGAGATTTTACCCTCCAAAGTGATGGTATTAAGTGATGGGTGATGGGCCTTAGGAACATTATCAGATCATGCAGACAGAGCCCTCATGACTGGGATTAGTGCCCTTATTTAAAAAAAAAAAAAAAAAAAATCCAAAGAGCTTCTTAGCACCTTCACTGTGAAAAGACAAAGGAAGAAGATGGTCATCTATGAACCAGGAAGTGGGCTCTCACCAGACAGCAAATCTGCTGGCACCTTGACCTGTTTTACATCATCCTGTTCGAGGCAGCTGGATGTTTCTCTCTCATTGATGTTTCTAACTTTCTATCCCTCTCCCTTCCTCTCTGTAAAAAATCAATAAAATATATATTTTTTAAAAAGACCCCAGAGGGCTAGCTTGCCCCTTCTGCCATGTGAAGACACAGCGAAAAGCTGCCGTCTAAGAGCCAGGAAGTAGGTCTTCCCCAGACACCAATTCCGCCGGCACCTTGATCCTAGACTCCCAGCCTCCAGAACTGTGAGAAATAAATATGTGTTGTTTATAAGTGACCAGTTTATGGTATTCTTTTACAGCAGCCCAGATGGACTAGGACACCTTGCCATACCCTTCTTGCCTTTCCTGTCCCATCTTCCCTTTCTCCTACCAGTTTTTCCTGAAACATTTACTAATCACTTTCACACAAATCCTCCTCTCAGAATTTGCTTCTGGGAAACCCAACAAGTACCTAAAGTTGGACCTAACACATGGTAAGCACTCAATAAATATTCATTGGAAGGAAGGAAGCCGGCGCTAAGTTGCCACTCATGACAATGTCCGCCACACTCTCTGATCCAGACTCCTGGACATGGCTTAAGAAACAGCACCCGCCCCCAATCTGGTTCTCTTACATCATTGGAATCAGTTGTTATTTATGCAGTCAGGAAGAACATTGCAAAACAGCTGACTCTGAAGTGCACTTTGCCCATCTCAAGGGTGATCTTGTCTACTAGTTATATTATACTAGAGGCCTGGTGCACAAAATTCATGCATGGGGGGAGGGGGTCCCTCAGCCTGGTCTGTGCCCTCTCCCAGTCTGGGACCCCTCGGGGGGTGTCTGTCTGCTGGCATTCAGGCATCCCTCTTGCAGTCCGGGCTCTCGCAGTCCAGGACCCCTCGCAGCTTACCGCCCGCCTGCCGCAGAGGTGGGAGAGGCTACCGCCACCACTGCTGTGCTCGCCACCCGGGATCACTGCTCCTTAGTGCTGGCCCCGCCCCCCACCCACTGGTCATTCCAAGATCGTTCAGCCATCTGGTCTAATTAGCATATTAGCTCTACATTATATAGGATTATATTATATTATATTTATGATATAACCCTTTTGAGGATTAAACTCTGTAACAGAAAATAATGGCAACCTTGAAAGGATTTTCTAAAAATTAAATGAAACAAGAGAATTCCTGGTACATAGTAGCCTCTCTAAAAAGTTCCTTTTCTTGCTCCTCCAGCTGCCTGAAAGTTAAACTAAGAGAAAATGTTTCATCTCCATACTTGTCACCGTATGCAAATGAATCAAAACTAGATTTTTATTTTGTTAATATATCTTCATTGATTTCAGAGAGGGAGAGAAAGAGATAGAAACATCAATGATGAGAATTATTGATCGGCTGCTTCCTGCAAGTCCCACCCTGGGGATCGATCCTGCAACCTGGGCATGTGCCCTGACTGGGAATCGAACCGTAAACTCCTGGTTCATAGGTTGACGCTCAACCACTGAGCCACATCCGGCTGGGCTCAAAACTAGATTTTACAATAATAACAGCTGGGATGGAGGAGAAGGCTCTGAGAGAAACATAGAATCACTTCTGTGGTATTCCTACCATAAAAGCATATCCTAAAGTCAATCAGGAGGAAACATCAGACAAATCCAAACTGATGAACATTCTGCAAAGTAAGTGTCCTGTCCTCTACAGATATGTCAAGATCGTGAAAAAGAGAGAGACCAGGACTGCTCCCAATAGGAGAAAACCAACAAGACATGACAATTAAATGCAACACATCATCCTGGACTGGATCCTGGAGCTATAAAGCACTTTATTGGGAAACATGTAAGATATTTCTCCAGGACCATTGTAATCCAGAGATCTCCATGAGGTCCACGGAGGCTTTAGTTGGACCCACCACTTCTCAACTCCTCCCACTGCCCAGTTGTTTCCTGTCCCTCCCCTTCACAGCTGTTGGTCTCAGAAGCACTCCTTAATAATCATCCTGCACACTAACCTTCATCTCAGAGTCTGCTTCTTGGAGAACTCAACCTGTAACAGAAAGAGTGAATAGGGTGTTTTTTTAAAATATTTTTTTATTGATTTCAGAGAGGAAGGGAGAGGGAGAGAGAGATAGAAACACCAATGATGGGAGAGAATCATTGATCAGCTGCCTCCTGCACGCCCCCTACTGGGGATCAAGCCTGCAACCTCGGCATGTGTCCTGACCAGAATGGAATCAGGGATCCTTCAGTCCACAAGCCGATGCTCTATCCACTGAGCCAAACCAGCCAGGGCTGAATAGGACTTTAACAAGTGAAGGCGGAGGTAGTGTATTCTGGGCATGAAAAATAGTCTAAGCAAATTATTTTATTAGAAGATAAGCAGAACAACTGGATGGGGGAAAGAGTGACTGGAACCTAGAGATCAGAAGGCAGCTTGATGTGAGATGAAGCCCATATGGGATGTTGTTGGCCATGTTAATGATTCGAGTTTGTCTTAAATGTAAAGGAAAGCCACTGGAAGGCTGGAGGGTGGAGTGTGGTGCATTATAAGATTTGCATTTGGAAAATATAGTTATTACTGTAGCACATGTGAAACACAGATTGCTACCCAAAAATTGCTACAAAAAAGTCACTTGGTGACACAGTGAAGCAAGACTGTCACTCCCTTTCTGGTAAACTTGGGAAAACTAGTAAGGAGGTTACTGTAGTGGTCTAAACAAAAGATGACAGTAGCCTAGACTTTATGGTGGTGATGGAGATGAGAAATTTTGGATTGATTTAAGAAATACTGATAAGGTAAAAAAAAATTGACATGACTTGCTGATGGGCTGGATATATAGCATAAGGAAGGGGAGGTGTTAAGGATGCTGCCTACATTTTTGGTTTGCTTAACTAAATAAATGGTGCCAGATTTAGGGGAAAGATCATGCATATACTTTTGGACATAAAGAACTTGAACTTCCTTTGAGACAAGCAAATATGGGGTTCTAGAAACCAAGGAAAGAGAAGGTTCCAAGAAGGAGGGAGAGATTAACTATGTTGAAAGCTATAGAGAGGTGAGATAGCATACTGCTGAAAAATCTCCATGAAAGAGTTGCTTCAGAGGAGTGAGGAATGCAGAAGCTAAGCTGGAATGGGTTGATAAGTGAGTAGGAATAAGGAAACCAGAGACACTTTTCCTTCCACCACACACACACACACACACACACACATCCCTCAGTTGTAGGAAATGTACTTATATTGGCATAAAAAAATAGTGTCATAATTCTAACCAAATCAGAAATATTAAGTGAACTCAAGCTCCACTTGGGATGAAATTTAACTTCAACTTATACATGTCATTTTACCTAGTTCTCTCTAGGAATGGCACTAGCTCTAGAAAAGCATGATAGTTGATGCTACTGTCATTCCAATTAGAAAATAAGAATACTACAAAGAAATTTGCTACCCAAAAATTGCTACAAAAAAAGTCACTTTGTGAGACAGGGAAGCAAGAATGTCACTCCCTTTCTGGTGAGACGAGTTCCCCTGACGACATGCCTCTCGCTAAGAATCTCCTTCATTCCTCTCCAGGAGGGAAGAAGAGGGGCCTGGTGCAGAGCCCCAATTCCTACTTCACGAATGTGAAACGCCAAGGATGGCATAAAATCGCTACCAACCTTAGCCGGACAAACGGTGTGTTGCATGCTCTACGGTCCTCTCTAGGCCGACAGGAGGAAAAGCAAGACTTCCATAGGTCACTCCTTCAGAAGGAAGCAGCACTAAAAACACCAGAATCAAGGAGAGTGGGGAACTGTCCCAATAAACACATTTTGGATAAAAATAAAAAAGAATGTTACTCTTTGGTGGGCTTTACTTGATCTATCCCACTCTGGGCCAACAAGTATCGCCTGGTGCCGGTAAAAGATATGGACATTGTTGTACAAATTCAATAAACAGACAATGCTATGAAATATTCTGAATTTAAAACCTCACTACAGCTGAGGAGTATTGTACATTTGCTCCCTCGTTTGCCTCAACTGGGAAAATATGCATCGTTAGCTTTAAGCGTCAGTCCTTCCTCTGTGTTCTACACAGCCTTCGGCTTCCCACGGTGCCATATCCACGTTTTGCCAGTTCCAGGTCAGGTGCTGCCTATCGGTGAGTCTTTTCTGGCTACACCCATATCACACATTATTGGGGAAACCTTCAACACGAAAAGCCAATAACATGAAATGTTGCCACCCAGGCCTTGCTCTCAAATGGCTAAATGTTGCAGAATAGATCATGAAGTTCCAGCAGGTAGAGACTGTGATTCTCATTCTTTTGTATGTTACTAAGACTCGTTATGTGTATTCCAATTAAGTAGAGGATTGTGAACGAATCATAATGTACACCGCTCCAAATCTCCTTTTCCCCTCAAATTTCCCTGAGCAATAATAATGAATTGATTACTATATTCGACTCACTGATCTAGACAGTCTTCACATATTAACACATATAACCCTCCCAACAAACCTATGATACAGGTATTACTACGTCTATTTTACAGATAAGAAAATCAAGGTACAGAAAGCCCAAGTGACACAATTATTAAGTGTCAGGACTGGGGTTCGAACCAAGACACAGAAAACCACGTTCCTAGCATTTTAGCAACAGAAAAATACGGCCTGGTCCGCCCTCTGCGCGACAAGGCTCCGCTGTATCCCCGACGGCCCCTAGGTGGCGCTGCAGGGTCAGGTAAGCGCGCCCGCCGGGGCGACGGAGAGGCGGAGTGGGACCCCAGTCCTCCCCCCGCAGTGGGCGGAGCCTAAGGGAGGGCGG
>NW_005353967.1:13819922-13841525 GCF_000412655.1 Myotis brandtii
GCTCCTCGGTCCCCGCCGCGGAATGAATGGTCTGGAGTCAGGACGGCTCTCGGGCAGACCGTCTACCGGAGAACTGCCGGTCCGTTCAGGGAGGTGTTTCTGATGCTGTTTCTCCCTAAAATAGTAGTTTAGTGACTGCTTAACCTTCCTGACATCTTCCTGTGTAATGTAGGGGAAGGTGTCACCATCGTGTCTTCAGGCGAAGAAACCAAAGTACAATCAGGTGAACTTCGGAAGTTCAGGTTAACACCACACGTCAAGAATCCAGCCCGTCGCCTGGTTTTCTTTTCCTTTCGTAGTTTATTTTATTGTTAAGTAAGATATGTGTGCTCATTGTCAAAAAACCCACAGTGCAGACATTCAGAGTAAGAAGTGAACTTCCCCTCTTCACCCTCCCGCCAGTACTCCCAGTGACCCCCAGGGACGGGCAGTGACCACTCTGTGGTGTGCCCGTGGCCCGTCCTGAGTCCTGAGTGTCAAAGATGCATGAAACGTGGCCCAACAATTTGGTTGGAACTGGTGTTCATTGCCTTCGTTTTCAATGAGGTTAAGGTTTTCTCGTTCTTGAATACTTTCTTTGAGACTTAAAAGTTGGGTTGATAAATTCTTTGAAATCATAGAAATAATTACTAACAACTATTTTCTGTGAAAAGGAAAGAACACAAAATGCTGGAACAACTTAAATCAACTGCATTTTTGTAGTACAAGTTTAATTTTTTCATCTGTTTTGAGCAACTCATTTTATAAATAACAGATATCAGATGTTTACTCTGACATGACAACTAAATGCAATAGCCGGTTCCAGTCTGGATTTGGTACTAGACAGGAAAAATGCTAAAAAGGACAGTATTAGGTCAATTGACAAAATTGGACTATTGACGATAGATTAAATTATCATATTAATGTTTAAGTTTCCTGAAGCTGGTAACTGCTGATTTTATAAGAGAATGTCTATATGCTTAGGAAATACAGGTATTTAGGGGTAAAGGAGCATAATGTATGTAACTTAAATAAATACTTAAAAAAATTAAGTCTCTGTATTTAGGGAGAGAGATAAGGCAAATAGGACAATACATTAACAATTAGGGAATCTAGCTAGGTAAAGGTGTACTATTCTTGCAACTTTTCTGTAAACTTGAAGTTATTTTTAAATAACAGTTTAAAGTTGTTATTTACTCAAGAGCTTATTGTCTTAGGTTGATGTCAGAAACAGTCCTTTGCTTCATTTGCATTATTTACTTAGCAGAGCTGCCCTCCTATTGATGTCTGAAGACAGACATCCCTCTTGCAATCCAGGACCGCTGGCTCCTAACTGCTCACCTTCCTGATTGCCCCTAACTGCCTTTGCCTGCCTGCTGGCCTGATCACCCCTACCTTGCCCCCCTGCTGGCCTGATTGCCCCTACCTTGCCCCCCTGCTGGCCTGATTGCCCCTAACCGCCTCTGCCTCAGTCCCTAGCCTAAGCCACAGTCTGGCCTCCCTCAGCCGGAGGCGACCTGGCCGATCAGGGAAGGCATTGCCCCCATCACCCTGCTGCTGCTGCCACTGGTGGCCACCATGGCTGCCTGAGCCTTGGGCCGGCCCTGGGCAGCAGCAGCCACCATCCACGGCTTGCCTGAGTTTCAGGCAGCCGCTGCAGCTTTGTCCGGATGGTCGTCTGTAAGATGTCCACCCTAATTAGCATATTACCCTTTTATTAGTATAGATATTTTTTATTGATTTCAGAGAAGAAGGGAGAGGGAGAGAGAGAAACATTGATGAGACAGAGAATCATTGATTGGCTGCCTTCTGCATGTCCCCTGCTAGGGATCAAGCCCACACTTCAGGCAGCCGCTGCAGCTTTGTCCGGATGGTCGTCCGTAAGATGTCCACCCTAATTAGCACATTACCCTTTTATTAGTATAGATATTTTTTATTGATTTCAGAGAAGAAGGGAGAGGGAGAGAGAGAAACATTGATGAGACAGAGAATCATTGATTGGCTGCCTTCTGCATGTCCCCTGCTAGGGATCAAGCCCACAACCTGGGCATGTGCCCTTGACTTGAATAGAACCTGGGACTCTTCAGTCCACAGGTTGATGCTCTATCCATTGAGCCAAACCAGCTAGGGCTTTGTTTGTTTTTTAAACTGAAGAATTGTGAGCTGTTGCAGTGGTCAAAGCCTAAGAAACAGGTTTGAACCCAAAACCCAAATTTCAGTAATTCCAGGTTTACAGAACCAGAGATTTTTCTAATCTTTCACAGAAAAGACCAGTGATATCTTTGATGAGACAGTTAAAGGCAAATAATGATTTTTAATTTGGGGAGGTGGATTGGCTCCCCCTCAGTTGCCCAGAGAGTCAGTGTCTCAAGGGTCACTGCCCTTGTTCAAGAGACTCCCTTTCCTCTTCCCCCCCATCTTTCCTTTCAGTAAATGAAGCTGTTCATTATTTCCCTCTGCAATATAAACTAGGAATGTCTACTTAGGTACTGTGTCATCTTTAGCCCAACAAGACTTCATTAATTGAGACTTTAAAAATCAAACTATCCAACTTTTAAAATTGGAAAATAAATTTTCTTTTTTTTTTCCCTTTTTTTACCCCCCCCCCCTTTTTATTTTTCCCCACTAGGGAAAGCTGGGGCTGGATGGGACCACTGTCCTCTGATGGAGAGACAGGGACCCAGAGCCGATACAGCACATTCATTTTATACGAAAATAAATTTTCTAATTTAATATGGTAACAAAAGATCTTCAATATTTACTTTTTTTTTTAATATATTTTATTGATTTTTTACAGAGAGGAAGGGAGAGAGATAGAGAGTCAGAAACATCGATGAGAGAGAAACATCAATCAGCTGCCTCCTGCACACTCCCCACTGGGGATGTGCCCGCAACCCAGGTACATGCCCTTGACCGGAATCAAACCTGGGACCCTTCAGTCCGCAGGCCGATGCTCTATCCACTGAGCCAAACCGGTTTCGGCTTCAATATTTACTTTTAAAGTCATATTGCAATATCAAAAAAATGTACATTTCTGGATATATGGATGTATCTAAAAGACATGTATCAATTCATGGAGATGCAAAGTAAAAGGTTTGGAAGGATGTACGAACCCAGTTGGTCACCTATGAGAAGGAAATTGGGAATGACTTTCTTTAAAACTTTTATAACAACCAGCTAGCTACTCAGGTGTGCTTTTGTAATCTCTGGTGTGTTTTTTGTTTTGTTTTTTATTAAAAAGGAAATAAAAAATGGAATAAAGAAAATTAGTATCAGAAAGATCATAATAGTAACATATTATCAAGAAGTATTTAATGTTCCATATGACTAAATCTTGCCATGAAAGTGCCAAATTTTTATTTTCATTTTTTAAAAAATATATTCTTAATGATCTCAAAGAGGGAGAGGGAGATAGAAAAATCAATGATAAGAGAGAATCATTGATCGGCTGCCACCTGCACGCCCCACACTTGGGACCGAGCCTGCAACCTGAGCATGTACCCTGACGGGGAATCAAACTGTGACTTGGTTCATAGGTCGATGCTTAAACATTGAGCCATGCCAGCCTGGCTGAAAGTGCCAATATTTTTACGTTTTGTTAATACATTAAACAAAAATTATTTAGAAATAATTTCATATTGCTCCCGTCTTCTTAAAACTAATATATTAAATATAATTTCCTTAGTGACTTCAGGTCATTTTGAGCATAATCTGGTGAACTGGGCTTAAATACAATCATTTCTTCAGTGGCTCCTTCGTAGTGCCAGCATTTTGCATATGTTGTTCTCTGTACTTTGAAATACCCTTCCCTTTTTCTTGCTTCAGGATTCCTCCTTTGCCCTTGTATGCACATTTGTACATCTCAAACTCTGAAGATGATCTTTGCTTTCCTTGTTAACAATTACATAGTTGCTTCCACATCTAGCCCTTTAAATTCTATTATTTCTTGGGTCACATAAATACTTGTTTTTCTGCCTACCTAAGATCTTAACTCCTGGAAGACAGGGTCTCTTTATGTATTTAGTGTCTTGGATAGTACCTAGAAATGTGTTTAGATGTAAGTAACCAAAGTAAGAGCTTTCTAAACAAATAGAGACATAACCTTACGTCTAAGAAACCATTGGTTGCCTGGCCAGGTAGCTCAGTTGGTTCTGGTGTCTTAGGCACCAAAAGGGTTCCAAGGTCAGGCACTTACGGGAGGCAACAGATTGATGTTTCTTCTCTCTCTCTCTCTCTCTCTCTCTCTCTCTCTCATCAATAAAAACATATCCTTTGGTGAGAATTTTTTTTTTTTTAAAGAAACCATGGAACCAGATTCTTTGTCTTTGCTCTCTGCCTGCCTAAGTGTGGCTTTCATATTCAGGCTTGTAAAATGTGTAACATTTTTTTAGATAAGTTTTAGACAGAAGCCCTCCCTGGAAGGCAGAAAAAAATGGTAAAAGGATTCCTAGCTATATCTTGCCCTTTTATCAGGAACAGGGTAGGTTGTACCTGAAGCCACCCTGTCAGGTTTCTCTTGGGTCTCGTTGGCCACATATGGCATCTAGCATATAGTAAAGTATGCAAGGAATATTTGAAGAATGGCTAAATAGCCCCATGAGGAATGTACAAGGCTCTTGGCTGACATCAATATTTCCCAGACTGCTGTGGTTTTTAATGTAACTGTTTTTCCTGGTCTTTGTTTTTTTTTTCTTCTTTTAAACAGAACATGATTATATTTAATATATAAGTTTGATACAACCAAAACGTGAAACACCAGAATAAAATAATAACAAAAAAACAGGGTATTTCATTTGCAATGTATGAGAAATGCTTAACATCTTTAGTCATAAACAAGCTCTTAAAAACCAGTAACAGAGACACTATAATGCAAGGAAACTTTTTTCTTTTTAAATATTTTTTTCATTGATTTCCGAGAGAAGAAAGGAGAGGAAGAGAGAGATAGAAAAATCAATGATGAGAGAGAAACATCCATCACCTGCCTCCTGCATGGTAGGGGATTGAGCCAACAACCCAGGCATGTGCCCTGATGGGAATGAAAACGTGACCTCCTAGTTCAGGGGTCGATGCTCAACCACTGAACCACACCGGCTGGGCTCTTTGTTGTTTTTTTTTCTCTATCTTGTCGACAGTTGTTCTTTATGTCCGTGTTTCTATCATGTTACCTTATTTTTACACCTAGTTAAGAGCTTTAGGAGGTTTTGACCTTTCTTCTACTTGATTCCGTTCTTTTATTTTGAATTTATGGCCGAGTTGCTGGTAGTTAAAATTGCCAGAAGCTTGAATGCCTCTTATGTACTGTATTACTGCACTATATATATTACTGTACTAAATATTACTGTATCACATAAGTATAATTGTAGAGTTAGCACTTTTTCATTTGGTAAATGTTTACTGAACATATGTTATGCAAGTCCCTGTGTTAGGAGCTGAATAAACAAAGGATTTCTAGCTCAACTATTATTTTTATTGGCTAATTATGAATTGCCACCACGACAAGAGTATTTAAATAGCATTAGTATAGCCCTAACTGGTTTGGCTCAGTGGACAGAGCGTCGGCCTGTGGACTGAAGGGTCCCAGGTTTGATTCCGGTCAAGGGCATGTACCTTGGTTGTGGGCACATTCCCAGTGGGGGCTGTGCAGGAGGCTGATCAATGTTTCTCTCTCATCGATGTTTCTAATTCTCTATCCCTCTCCCTTCCTCTCTGTAAAAAATCAATAAAATATATTTTAAAATAAATAAATAAATAAATAAAATGGCATTAGTATAGCTAATTTACTTACATCTCTGATTTTTTCTCTAGCTTAAATGGGTTAATATTACTAAATTAATCTTAGATTTTAATATGCATTTTATTTCATATTTAAGATGATTTTATTGTTCATGTGGACCAGTGTGATTGTGTAATTGGAAACAGTTTAGAGGATGGGAACTTTCAAAATCTTTTGGATGAACTTTGATTTTCTGTGTGACATATCAAAAAGAGCATACTTGACCCTAGCTAACTCTGTGGACTTTAGCTTCCCTTCTTTGGGTTTTTGTTTCATTTTTGGTTTATGTATGTTTATGCTTTTTATAATGATCCCTACTACTTATATAATAAGAAAAAACAAAGATTACAGAATCCTTGTGATTTCATGATACTGAAACTTGTTTCTGCTTTTATTTTTCAGATTCACGAAATATATTGTGTTACTATGTTTCACTAAATTCTTGAAGGCAGTGGGACTTTTTGAATCATATGATCTCTTAAAAGCAGTTCACATTGTTCAGTTCATTTTTATATTAAAGCTTGGGTGAGTGTGTATGGTTCTTTTTTTCCTTAATGTTTTTTTATTTCTTTGAAAATCCTGTTTTAACTGAGTATATTTAGGAAATTTTATGTGGAATATTTTGAAATAGAATATCTAAGGTTAGCAGTACAAGGAGATTGATTAAAACAATAAATAAATAAAAAGCCCTGGCCAGTGTGGCTTCATTGGTTAAAGCGTTGTCTTGTATACCAAAAGGTTTCCGGTTCAATTTCCAGTTTGGGCACATACCTGGTTTTCAGGTTCGATCCCCAGTCGGAGCACATTGATCTTTCTCTCTTTCTCTCTCTCCCTCCTTCCCTCCCTCCCTCCCTCTCCCCTTTCCCCTCTCTCTAAAATCAATAAGCATATCCCTAGGTGAAAATTTTTTTTACAAAAGGGATTGTTATACTCTAATAGCTTGCCAAAAACATAGACTTTTACCTTCATTTGTGTTAAGGAGGGTTTGGAAAATTTCTGCTTAATTGAAGACAGCTAGATTCTCATTCTGTTTCAGCCACAATCTGTTGCAGTATCTTAATGTCAGCTAGCTTCTGAAAGCTCCCTGTACACCCCTGAGGGAATAAGAGGCAAACAAATAATGTATTAGTTTATGTAGAGATAGACGCCCTAAAAGGGTCTCAGGGGTCCTAGGGATTCCCAGGCCATACCACCAGTATAGCCAATCTTCCAGCAGGCATAGAATGTTACCTGAGACTTGTCTTAGCACAGATGTTTCTTATTTTCTAAGATAAACTATGCTGGGCTATGTTCACTACATGTTTCCTTCACAGTACAGGATCCTTATCCTATATAATAAAAAGCTAATATGCAAATTGACAAAATGGCGGAATGACTAGTTGCTATGATGCGCACTGACCACCAGGGGGCAGACGCTCAATGCAGGAGCTACCCCCTGGTGGTCAGAAGCCCTGAGCTGGGCTCATGGCTGGCGAGCACAGTGGCAGTGGCAGGAGACTCTCCCACTTTCGCGGCAGCACTAAGGATGTCCTGGAGTGGGCCTAAGCCATCAATCGGACATCCCCCGATGGCTCCATACTGCGAGAGGGCACAGGCCGGGCTGAGGGACCGCCCCCGAGTGCACAATTTATACTAGTATAGTATAAATTTAACATTCTGCATATAGTAAGAAATTCTCTCTAAATAAAGATTCTCTGGACCTTGAGATTGATAGTGATCACCCTCTGTGTTAATAAAAATATGTTAAGAACTCCTGGGAGTATAATTTTAGTAATAATTATGGAAAGTGATACTAGATTAGGAAATTTTAAGCAATACTTGTATGCATTTTTATATAACTACTAGAGGCCCGGTGCATGAAATTCGTGCACTTGGCGGGGGGGTCCCTCAGCATGGCCTGCACCCTCTTGCAGTCCGGGAGCCCTCAGGGGATGTCCAACTGCTGGCTTAGGCCCACTGGCCCGTTCCCTGGGGAGCGGGCCTAAGCCGGCAGTCAGACATCCTTAGCGCTGCTGTGGAGGCGGGAGAGGCCATGAGCCCAGCTTCTGGCTGAGCAGCGCTCCCCCTGTGGGAGCGCACTGAGCACCAGGGGGCAGCTCCTGCATTGAGCATATGCCCTCTGGTGGTCAGTGCGCGTCATAGCGACTGGTAGTTCTGCCATTCAGTCAATTTGCATATTGGCCTTTTATTATATAGGATTTTGGGAAAGTGAAAGGTAAGGACATATAATTAGTACTTTATTCATTTCTATTAAGATTTGTTATTACTAAATTTTGGATGAAATTGGGATTATTTTCTTTGGTATTTCAAGTATGAAATAATATCCTTTTCTTTTTTGGCTTTTGAACTGGTTCAGAAGGCAACTGCAAAAAAAGAGTCCCAAAATGTTGCAGTGGCTGCCTTATTGAAATTAGTATTGTCTGGCCACTGTGGCTCACTGGTTGAGCATGAACCAGGAGTCAATTCTGGGTCAGGGCACATGCCTGGGTTTCAGGCTTAATCACCAGTAGCGGGCCTGTAGGAAGCAGCTACTGGTGATTCTCTCTAATCATTGATGTTTTTCTCTCTCCCTCTCTCTGAAATTAAACACACACACACACAGTATTGTTCTTTAGTATAATTTCTTTAGAGGTTAACGTACCTCTAAAGAACTTTCAAGTTCTAGTGTATGTATTTATCTAAAATAAGTGTCTTTACTTAAAACCAAACCTTGAATTTAAGATTGATTAATATATTAATGTTTCAATATTCACAGGACTGCATTTCTTATGGTTTTGTTTCAAAAGCCATTTTCTTCTGGAAAAAGTATTACCAGACACCAGGTGAGTTTTTTGCTGAATCCTTTTCCCTAGCTGCTTCCCAGTAGGCCAGATGACAGTGCTCTTTCCTTGATCAGGGTTACTTAACAAATAATTTAAGTGCAAAGCAGAACATTCCCAAAGTTAGCTTGTCTATTCAGAATTGGAGCGTCAAGAATGAACTATGAAGTTGTAAGATAATGGAATTTTTAAAAATGCAGAAAAGAGTAGAACATTTTTAAAACATGCATATGATTATTTTTTTTAGTGCAGGATCTTTATTCTGAAAGGTTTACAAGTCAGACATGGAGACATGACCCAGAGCCTATTACAAATGTCATTTGACTTAAGTGGAAATAATAATACCTCCCTTCCATAGGAATAAATGAGTTTATACATATAAATTCTTAAAATAGTGCCTAACATATAGAGTATGCAATACATACTATGTCACCCTCGTCATCATTATCATTATTCCCTTTAGGCATCTGAGGTTCAAGATGCATACCAGAAATGTCCTTCATTCTGCATAATCTCATATTACCACCTGTTTTGATAGTAGTTATCCCCTATTACATGTTTGCTTTTGGAAATCTGTGCCATGATTTTTTATTAGAATGGCAAATTTAAGTACCTCTGTTTTAGAGACCAAGGTTGTTTTTAAAAATAGGATTAATATTTTAAACCACATCTTAACTTTTCTTCTCTCTCTTCAAATTATTGAAGCACTTACTATTCCTGATGGAAAAGAATTTAAAGACTAAAATATTAAATGTTCCTAGTACATTAGTGATAAACTAATTGGGAGGGGACGGAAAATTGTACTGTATAGAAAAAGATTTCAAGATCCAACAGACTCCTGGAAACCAGAATACTGTCTTCAAATTCAAATTTAGTTAAAGGATCTTAACATTTTCTATTAAATTTCAAAATATGTAATTAGCCTTTAAAATATTTGTATTACCATTATTATATTTCCCTATGTGTATTAAGATTTTCAGATATTTATGACTGACATTTTTAATGTTTTGTTTCCATTTATAGTGGATCAAAATATTTAAACATGCAGTTGCTGGGTGTATCATTTCACTCTTGTGGTTTTTTGGCCTCACTCTTTGTGGACCACTAAGGTAAATAAAAATATATATTTTGAATGCTTGTTTATATCTCTTCATTTTGAATATTAGTTTTGTTCCATTAGATTTTATGTCAAATATTTGTGTCAAAATACATACAAATGCTTCTATGACTTCTATAGCATTGTGTACAACTCAACAAATATATAGGGCTTGCTTTTCTTTATAGTTTTACCATATATGTACATATTTCTTCTTCTTTTTAATGGTTAACTTTGCAAGTTTTTTACTTGCATGTATTTTTCTGCAGCATACTTTTTCCATTGGGCTGCTATAACCAAGTACCACAGATTGAGTGTCTTATAAACAACACATTTATTTCTCATAGTTCTGGAAGCTGACAAATTCACGATCAAGGTGAGATATATTCAGTATTTGGTAGAAGGAGCAAGGGAGCTCTCTGTGGTCTTTTTTATAAGGGCACTAATCCCATCCATGAGGACTCTACCTTTAGGATACATTAGGGATTGGGTTCAACATATAAATAGGTTGGGGGAGGGCACACAAACATTCAGTCTATAGGACTTTTAAAGTGTACAATTCTGTATTAGTATATTCATGGAATTTCATTCATTCTTACTGCTGTATAATATAGTCCACTAAATGGATATATTCTAATTTACATCATCTATCGTATCAGGTTATTTCCAATATTAGGCTACTGCAAACAATGCTGGTGTCTTTATAAGTGTTCCCAAGTACACAAATACAAGAAATCTGTATGATATAATTCTATGAGTAGTACTGTTGAGTATTTATAGCTTCAGCCTTTCTAAAGTAGATAATGCCAAAATATTTTCCAAAGCCACTATTCCTATTTTTCTCATAATGTTTTATGAATCAAGGGGAAATATTTCTTTTCTTTCACTCTAGTTGAATTAATGCTTTTTTATAAAGATCAGATATATTTCACGAATGATATGTTTTATTCTTGTAGGACTTTGCTGCTATTTGAACACAGTGATATTGTTGTCATCTCCCTACTCAGTGTTTTGTTCACTGGTTCTGGAGGAGGACCAGCAAAGGTAGAATTTTCCATTATTAGCTACTTGAAAATTGAAAGTATACATTTGAAATGTTATCCAAAGCAACAAAATAGTATATTTTAACATTTGAAAGAATGCAGGGGCTTTTTCTATTAATTTTACATTTTTCTTATAACCTTTTTGGCATCATTATATATTCCTAGAAAGTTGCATAAATAGTAGAGCAGTTTTTGTGCCCTTCACTCAGTTTCAGTGGTAACTTCTTACCCAACTCAATTATACTGTCAAAACCAGGAAATTGACATTGGTACAATCCCTAGACCTTATTCAGTTTTCACCAATTTTAAATACACTCATATGTGTGTTTATATGTGTAGATTCAGGTAACTACTGCCACAATCAAGATACAGAACTGATTGATCACCACATCTCCTTTATGCTATACCTGAACCCTTTCCCACCTAGTTTTTAATCCCCAGACATCATTTTTGGAAAATACCTAAGAACTTTGTTTAAAGTTTGATGAACATTTTTTATGAATATTTATACAGCATTTTGCCAACTAGGCATCCCTATTCAACTTATAATTTAAGTATTATTTTTAGTAAATGAGTCATCCATCTGTAATTCCAGTTCTTACAACTGCAATATTGCTATTTACCAAATTAAATGTTTCCTATGCATGGTACACTATTCTGGTTATAGGGGAAAGGAAAAATAAAATATAATAGTCCCCTTAGACTTTCAGGCTAAGTAATGGAGACAAGATGAATAAAATAAAGTAACGTGCCAAGTACAGAGTGAGAGACTGTAGATTCCACATTGGATCATTAATATTAAAGCATATGCCACTGTATAAGCTTCTCCCCTAACTTACAGAGTACTCCAAAATAAATGTCAAGTGAATTGAAGTTTGGTGGAAGATATTTGTAAAAGCATAAAAGCAGTAGGGAAAAATATCACAAAGTCACTTTGTAAGGTATATAAATGTCTAATCACTATGTTGTACACCTGAAACTAATATAATACTTTATGTCAACTGTAATTGAAAAATAAATAATTTTTAAAATCACAAAGGAAAATTCAATACATTTAAATTTAACTTCATAATGATTACAGGCTTTTATATAACAGAAATCATTGTGCAAACAACAAACTAACAGCAGCAAATTGCCATCAAAAAAAGCTTTACACGTCTTTAAAATATAAGTCAGTTAATAAAAATGCTTAAGATCCTCAACAGAAATGAGCAAACAGGGGAAAACAACTCACAAAAGAAATACAAAGGATTCAAAACATTAAAAAACCAAAACACAAATTTTGCTGCACCAATAATCAGAAATTAGAGTATAGATCTTGCATATCCTCTCATTAGTGTCAGTAATGAATCTCCGCATTTATTCAGGATTCAGTGGGTTTTTTCCTTAGTTATGACTAAAGCACTACAAAATTCTCAGTTGCCCTCTTTGTTAATAAAGGATTGGATTAAATTCTCCATATTTGAGTATTGTTGATGTTGCCATATTCTGATTCAATAAAAATTACAAAATTTTAAATTGTGTGGTTTATGTATACTGATTTTTGTCAAAATATCTACCACAGTAATAATTTATCAAGTGTAGTAGTAACATGTAATAAGTAAAATAGGATCTTCACTTTTCATTTTAAATTTTTATTTAATGAAAGTATCTGGTATTATACCTGTAAATTTGTAAATATAGAATGTATAATAATGCTATTTAAATTGCTTTTGTATAAACTGAAGTATTTGTAAAAACTAAGTATGTCCTTTCTATAATTTTCTTCTGTCAAAATCCTTTCCCTGGAATGAGAACATAAAAAGTTTGTCAGCTTTTAAGTACCTTACACCTTTACTAGATATTAAAAATACTTTGCTAGTTTTCTTAATATAGCTTTTTACTTCTTTCCCCTAGAGGAGTGGTACCTAGAATATTGATATTATTATAAATTAACTGTTAAGTCCTTAATAATTATTCTTTACCTACTTGGGCTTTTCAATCAAAAGCAAAGTAACATTTGCAAAGGTTAATTCTGTGAACAATAATTGTTTGTGTATGGTAACATGGCTAGCCATATTAGTAAGTAGACAATTGAAGTTGTCATTATTATGTGTCTTAAGTACCCTTAAAATATCCTGCAGAATTTATTAGAGCTCTTTACTTTTACCTTACTGTTAATACTGTAAATTTATATTGTACAGTATAAGGGCTCTAATGTCAGGTGTTATTTTACCTTAAATGTTTATTTGCAAAAAAATTTTTTCACATTTGTGTAATCATGGTCTTAAAAATCAGTTCTTGAAAAAGCCATTCTTAAGATTATTCTTTTCATTTCCAGACAAGGGGGGCTGCTTTTTTTATTATTGCTGTGATCTGCCTATTGCTTTTCGACAATGATGATCTCATGGCTAAAATGGCTGAACACCGTATCCTTTTGCAACAGATCAGAGTTATTTATTGTTGTAGAAAAATAAAAGACTAGCAGAATGGGAAATGGAATGACTGAATTAAACTATCAGAAATTTAGGGACAGTAAAAGTATTTTACATTGACCTCATGCTAAATAAATAATTTGACACTCAACAAAATCAATCTATTTGCTCCCTTGTAATTTAATAATTTAAATGGTTGTTTTAGAAGTCACTGGCAATTATCTGTATATATAAAAGCCTAAGCAACTGTTCGACCTGTAGCTATAACACATACTGACCACCAGGGGGCAGATGCTCAATGCACAGGCATGGAAACATGGAATAGACTGATGAATCTCAGAGGGATTCGTTGCACCAATGGAGTCCCTCGGCCTGGCCTGCAGGGATCGGGTCGAAACTGGCAGTCCGACATCCCCCAAGAGGTCCCTGATTGCAAGAGGGCGCCAGCCAGGCTGAGGGACCCCACCGGTGCACAGGGCCTCTAGTTAAATATAAATTTCTTTTAGATGAAAAATGTTTGGCATCTTCTTGCCAGAAAAAAAAAGTTCAAGTTTTTAAATTTGATATTCACTCTCGCTCTAAATTATTATCTCTGATTCAGCTCCCAATTTTCTCTTAATGTAAACACAACTTTTGAGTCAAATATGTCTATTCACTTTCCTCTACAGACCTAATTTGTTTTCTTTCTTATCCATACATCTTTTTTTGCCCACTCTATTTATCAGAACTTAGAACACCATTTTTTTATTCTCCTGGTTACAGCTACTCACTGCCCAAAAACTTAGTTGTATCAGTTTACTTTGTTACAATAAAAGAGGGTGCCATGACTTTGAAAAACTCCTGTTGCTTGCAGTACAGCTATCTCACACACCCTTGATATTCACTCTCTTGCTCTCAAGCAACAGGAGTTTGTTTTTTGCTTGCTTTGATGAGGTCTATGTGGTTAATGACTTAGAAACAGATTTAGGACTGATTTTTAAAGTTATCCTAGCCCCACTGGTGTGACTCAGTGGTTGAGTGTCAATCCATGACTATGAAGTCATGGTTCGATTCCTGGTCAGGGCACATGCCTGGGTTGCAAGCTCAATCTCCAGTAGTGGGTGTGCAGGAGATAGCTGATGAATGATTCTCTCTTATCATTGATGTTTCTCTCTCTCTCTCTCCCTCTCCCTTCCTCTCTGAAATCAATAAAAATGTATATAATTAATAAATAAAGTCATTCTAAAAGAGCAAGTCCATTGGATAGGAGTGGTCCAGGGAGGGTCCTTGCTCTTGTCCCTTTGTTCTACTTACAGTATATATGTATATGTCTCCTGGAGGTTAAGAACTAAAATTTAACAGCTATATCTTAGGCACTATTATAGTTGTTTTGGAGATGACAAAAGGAATACAGACCAGCCAACTTATTAGTAATATCCCAGAATTAGTTTTTAAATTATTTTTGTTTTACGGGAAACTATTGAGGGTAGTCAGGTTTGGGGCCTCGGACTAGACTAGTCTATAGTCAACCTAAAATAATGTACCAAAAATTCCAGGAGGACTTCAGGGCAGTGAGTTAATATTTGCAATTTTTTCCTTTACTCCAACTCACTTAGCTGAAGGACATCATGACAGCGCTCTAACTCACATGCTTTACACAGCCATTGCCTTCTTAGGTGTGGCAGATCACAAGGTATGTTCTTTTCTTTGTTGCTAATGTGATCAAAGATTCTGAAAATTTACAACAACTATAACTTTAAAAGTGTTTAAAATAAGTTACCAATAATTTACAGTACTGCCTGCCATTTTAGTAGTTCAGGAATTTGGGATATGGAAAAACTAGTTCATCTCTTCAAATATTATGTATTTAAGGATTGAATATTGGACTGTGTATATTTCTAATGAGAATTATCTAATTTTGCTCTTAGGGCGGAGTATTATTGCTAGTACTGGCTTTGTGTTGTAAAGTTGGCTTTCATACAGCTTCCAGAAAGCTCTCTATAGATGTTGGTGGAGCCAAACGTCTTCAAGCTTTATCCCATCTTGTTTCTGTGCTTCTCTTGTGTCCATGGGTCATTGTTCTTTCTGTGACAACTGAGGTAAGATCAGGAATTTATTGGTAATAAATAAAATGAATTGCTATTACTTATAAATTTTAGTTTGGTACATTGTATTTTATTTCAATTCGAGGTTGCAAGTGGCTTAAATTATCTTTGCTTTTTCTTTGTAGTTTTTGAAAACTTTTTAATTTTATTGTTTATAGAGAAATCAAATCAAGTACCATTATATTTATATACCTTCCCATGCCTATGGCTCAAAGGAATCAGTTGAAACAATTTAATACCCACCATGGGTTAGGCACAAGGATTATGGGTCACCTATTATTTTAATAAGTACTGAACCCAAGTGCTTTTGTTTTTAATACTTTGGGGAATATTGGGGAAATGTGCCAGTATCTTATAGGTCTTTATTTGGGCATTTTACAAATCATATTGAATCACGAGAACGTTTGTTATACATAAAGGGATTAACTTAAACATCTTAAAAGATATGAACTTATACCGTTATAAAATTGACCTCCCCCCCAAATTTTTTTTATTTTATTTCTAGAGTAAAGTCGAGTCTTGGTTTTCTCTCATTATGCCTTTCACAACGGTTATCTTTTTAATCATGATCCTGGATTTCTATGTTGATGCCATTTGTTCAGTCAAAATAGAAGTTAACAAATGTGCCCGCTATGGATCCTTCACCATTTTCGTTAGTGCTCTACTTTTTGGAAATTTTTGGACGCATCCAATAACAGACCAGCTCCGGGCTATGAACAGAGCAGCACACCAGGAGAGCACTGAACACGTCCTGTCTGGAGGAGTGGTAGTGAGCGCTATATTCTTCATTTTGTGTAAGCGTTTTTCTCCTTAGAAAATTTCTTCTTTTGGATTCTGATGATTACATTATTTACTCACTTTGGAAATTTATTCAGTGCTTGCATTTAGTGCTGACAAATACTGTGTTGGGTTTTGGTAGCTTAAACTTTTATAATATTCTTTTTTTCTCTCTCTTTTTAGCTGCTAACATCTTATCATCTCCCTCTAAAAGAGGACAGAAAGGTACCCTAATTGGATATTCTCCTGAAGGAACACCTCTTTATAACTTCATGGGTGATGCTTTTCAGCATAGCTCGCAATCCATTCCTAGGTTTATTAAGGAATCACTAAAACAAATTCTCGAGGAGAATGACTCTAGGCAGATCTTTTACTTCTTGTGTTTGAATCTGGTAAGATTTTAAAATATAAGTGGTATATCTTAAAAGCTTAATCTTTTAATTCTGACAATTCTGGTATAATTTTAGTAATTCCCAAATTTCTGGTAATTACAAATGGGTTAAAATTACATTTTCTTAAGCATTATCTCAATTCATTGAGGTTCTGCTTCCCGGCATATGTCGACAGTTTGGCTCAAATAAACTCACAAAAATTGAAAAAAAAAATTACATTTTCTCTAAGTAGTAGGAAGATTACAGGGTTATATTCAGACTACTTAGGCAAACAGTTTTTGAGGCATTTTAGAAACGGTTTAGTGTAGTGTTTCAAATCAATAAATATAGTAGCTTTTAAAGATGTTATCTATTACTTGTAGGATCTCACTACAGACCAGATGCTAACATGTTAAAGCTTAGTTTATTGCATTCTACAGACCTATAAATAAAACTATAAAACCATCTCCTTTTAAATAATTTATGAGATGGACATATCTGGTTAGCATAGTTTCTTACAATTTATATGACATGCAGTTTTAGTAGAAATACCAGTTAAATAACTATAGGCAGTTATATCTTCAAGTAAAGATTGGGTATAATTAAGGTTATAATGTGGGTTAATTGGGGTAAAATCCTCTTGACTAAATTCTGGTGAGTCTCTCTTGAAACAGTATTTCCCAACACACTCCCCTATTTTTTTTTTTTTTTTTTTTTTTTTTTTTTTTTATATTTTAGCTTTTTACCTTTGTGGAATTATTTTATGGCGTGTTGACCAATAGTCTGGGTCTGATCTCAGATGGATTTCACATGCTCTTTGACTGCTCTGCTTTGGTCATGGGACTTTTTGCTGCCCTAATGAGTAGATGGAAAGCAACTCGGATTTTCTCCTATGGGTAGGTACACTATCAAGGTAATGTAGTACAATGAAAAAGTCTTAAGTGCAAATTCCATCTTAGGGACATGAAATTTTATTATTCTTAATACAAATAACTTTTCAGAGTTTTGTTTTTCTTTAATTTGAACTATGTAAGAGGAAATGAACCAAACATTTAATAAATACTAATTGGCAGTAAGCTCAAGATTGTACTCCCTGGCAAATCCCTCTTATAGGCAAAGAGCAAATACTTAAACATTGAGCTCTTTGCTCAACATGTTTCTTTGAGGCAATGGAATGTACATGATCATTCACATCTTTGCTGTTAGGAGTATTAAAAATGAAGGGGCTATACATTAAATATCCTTTCATTAAATGAATAATTCAGTTCAACAAATATTAGAATCCCCTGTTGGTACAAGGTATTTTGATAAGACCTACTCTAAATAGATTAATAAATTCAGCTCTTATTTTCAATTGTTTATATTTTGAAAGATAAATGAGCCAAAAATACAAATGATTTTGGTATAAAGCAGAATCTATGTGCTGTGACAGAGATACAGAGCACATTAAGGGCTTAAAGGAAAAATAACTTCTTGCTAAGAAATTAGGAAAGGCTTTGTGTAAAAGAGGGAACATTTATATATTGATAAATATATAAAATTTCAACAGATACATGTCCAGAAAGTACCTTGGAACATACTAGTATGATGTTTAAAATCTTGGTAACTTTCTAATATTACTATTTATGTAGTTGAAAATTTGGACTTGTTTTCTCATTTGGAAAGTAATAATGTTATACTTTTAAACTATTTGTCATTTCCTTTTCTAAAAATATATTCTACATTTTTAGGTATGGCCGAATAGAAATTCTCTCTGGCTTTATTAATGGACTTTTTCTAATGGTAATAGCTTTCTTTGTGTTTATGGAGTCAGTGGCTAGATTAATTGATCCTCCGGAACTAGACACACACATGTTAACAGTAAGTCTTTATTTTCCTATTTTAATTACTGCTCATACTCACAGTTTTTTCATGCTAAAGTATAACTATTTGTAATTATTGATCTTAGAAGGTTTTATTTCATTTTTTATTTAAATCAACATAACTTCCTGTTATTTACACTGCTGACTCTTACAAAAAATTTTTCCCCTCAGGCTGTGCTAGAGTTCCAGGAGCCTGGCAGATTCTTAGCAAATTCACCAATCCCTGATAAATACCCTGCCACCCTTCCCTCCACTGCCCTAGGGAAGATCCATATCTTTGGCCCTGCCCTCTGGGCTGCTGAAATACTCTTCTGGGCCCCATCTTTTTTGGAAGGAGCCTTCCCCCCATCCCTTCTCCTCCTCCTTCCACCCAGACGCCTCACTGGTGTTCAGAGGAACGTTTTTTAATTTCCTTTTCTCTTTTTTAAAATTTTTTTCACTTAGAATTAATCCTTTTCTCTCATATTTTAGTAGGCAAAATATTAGATGACTTTCTAAAACATAGAGATCTCTTTCTGACTTATTAAATGTTTTTGTTTGGCCCTGGCTGGTGTTCTCAGTCGTTAGAGTGTCAGGCCCAGAACCCAAGGGTCACGGGTTCGATTCCAGTCAAGGGTACGTACCTGGGTTGCAGGTTCCCTGCCCCAGGTGGGACATGTGTAGGAGGTGGCCAGTTGATGTAGCTCTCTCACATGATGTTTCTCTCTCTCTTTTCTCTCCCCCCCACCCCCACTCCCTTCTATTCTCTCTAAAATCAATGGAAAAAATATCCTCCAGTGAGGATTAACCAAAATAAATAAATAAAATAAAATGCCTTCCAATATTAAAAGCTGATTCAACTTCCTTAAAGAAATAAAAAATAAATGTTTTTGTTTGAAAGTGTGTTTTTAAGTACCTGAAAAAATTTGTTAGAGATAGAATCAGAAAAAAAATTTTTTTTTCCAATATGTTTGTATTGATTTCAGAGAGGCAGGCAGAGGGAGAGATAGAAACATCAATGATGAGAGAGAATCATTGATCGGCTGCTTCCTGCATGCCCACCACTGAGGATCAAGCCCGCAATCGGGCATGTGCCCTGACCAGGAATTGAACTATGACCTCCTGGTTCATAGGTCAGTGCTCAACTATTGAGCCACACTGGTTGGGCAGAAAAATATTAATTTTACTCCATAGATTATAGGAACACTATAGCAACTTTTAATGTTCTACCTATACCTAAAGACTACCTTTATATGTGCTCTTTCTTGTAGTTGGCCTGCCCTTCCCTTACTTCTGACATTCAGACTTCCTTAAGACTTTGCTTATATGTCTCCTCCGGTGGCATACTTTCCCTTAACCCCTCTCTTTTCTCTGGAAAGTTTGTTAGATATCCCTTTCTCAATATTCCCATAGCAGTGTTGAGTTATAACTATTGTTTAATTTGTCATTATTCCACAATTAAGATGTAAGTGAAGTGTTTTCAGGACCTGAATTGTGTATCATTAACTCTTAAATTGTAGCACCTGGCTTGTAGGAACTCAGCAATTAATTGATGAATGACTAAAAACAATTATGAGTCTTGTTGGTAGAAGCATATATTAGTAAAATGTTTTTGGATTACAGTTTGGAAATATATTTTGAATTTTAAGTGCTCATATCCTTTGAGCTTTAATATTTAATACAGAAATATTCACACAAGTGTGTAGAGATGCATGATTCATTATATCATTATTTATAACTAGAGGCCTGATGCACGAAATTCATGCAAGGGCCTTGGCCCCGGCCCCCACCTGCCGCCGCCATGGCCAGGGGCCTCTGCTGCCACTGCCTAAGTCCCTGCCTGCTGTGGCTTTGTCCAGAAGGAAGGACGTCCAGAAGGACGTCTGGTGTGATTAGCATATTACACTTTTATCATTTATACTAATAAAAGGGTAATATGCAAATTAACCATCACTCCACGACAAAGATGGCGGCGCCGGCTGGAGCCACGGAGCCGGCCAGAGCGGGCGGACGCTTGGATTCCTTTGTCGCCCCAGCTACAAAGGAAGCCAAGCCTCCCGCAAGCCCCGGCCGGCCGCCAAGGGCTGGCCTCTGGTTGGCAACCATGGAGCCGGCCAGAGCAGGCGGGATGCGGCTCCAGCCCGGAGCGAAGGCAGGAGATGGCGGCCCGAGCAAAGGCCCGGGTCCCAGGTGCCGGAGGGAAGCCAGTGCCAGCAGCCAGGGGAAGGAAGGCTATCCTTGAACGAATTTTCGTGCATCAGGCCTCTAGTTATTTATAATGGTTGTGGGGGGGGACAATGGCCACTAATGAAAGGACTAGTTAAATGAATTTGTCACTCATAGAATACTATGCAGCTATTAAAAAGAATGAGTTATACCTATAAATACATACTATTGAAATTTACCTAGTAATGTAAACAAGATTTCAGATATAGTGTATACTTACTCTAAGAAGTAGTATTTTCAAACTGTTTATTTAAATAGAAGAAAACTTCAGTATCATTTATTTATTCATAAGTCATGAACCAAGTACATATTCTTAATCACTTAAAATTTGGATTTACTTAATGAATGTAATGAGGTTTTGCTATGAATACCTTCAAAACTATAAACAGAAAACATATAGCTGTATACTAACTCTTAAGCAACAAGCTTATTTTTTAAATTACAAATTTAAAGATTTTCTTCTCTCCCTCTTGCTAGCCAGTCTCAGTTGGAGGACTGATAGTAAACCTTATTGGTATCTGTGCCTTTAGCCATGCCCATAACCATACCCATGGAGCTTCTCAAGGAAGCTGTCACTCATCTGATCACAGCCATTCACACCATATGCACAGCCACAGTGACCATGGGCACGGTCACAGCCATGGATCTGCAGGCGGAGGCATGAATGCTAACATGAGGGGTGAGTCCTTGCCAAATATTGACCTACTTTTCAACCATGTTGTGATTTCACACTGTTCATTTGTATTAAATATTGGGCTCTGGTTCAATTTTATTTTGGAAAAACAATCTGTGGCTAAAAAAATGTTGAAGTAAATAAATGTCAGTTACTGTATAATTATAGAGTTCTTTTCATAGTGACAATTGCATAAATATTATTTCCAGGGGAAATACTGAGTATGCCATTATGAACTCTCACTACAAAAAAAAACAAAACAGATTTTTTTGTACTATAAAAAAAATGAGCTCTAACCAGTTTGGCTCAGTGGATAGAGCATCGGCCTGCAGACTGAAGGGTCCCAGGTTCGATTCCGGTCAAGAGCATGTACCTTGGTTGCAGGCATATCCCCAGTAGAGGGTGTGCAGGAGGCAGCTGATTGATGTTTCTCTCTCATCAATGTTTCTAACTCTCTATCCCACTCCCTTCCTCTCTGTAAAAAATCAATTAAAAAAATAATAATAT
>NW_005353967.1:13841558-13850297 GCF_000412655.1 Myotis brandtii
ATTTTTTTTTAAAGAGAAGTATTTATCACTGTATTGAATTATTCTAAATGTTTAATATAAGTTATTTGGGTAATGTTAAGACTTGGCTCATACACAATTTCTAGGAAGCCTTCCCAGGGTAAACCACACCATCATAAAACTCGCCACACTGTGGTACAGTAGCCCACATCCATACCTTCTTACTCCTGGGTTGTGAATTCCTTGAGGGTAGTGACCATGTTTTAGTCATTTTGAGTGACAGGTGCATAGTAGGTATCCAGTAATACTTATAGATATTTTATGGATAAAAGAACTAAATTAGATGTGATTTAATTTTTAATGTTTTTATATATTTTACTTACAGGTGTATTTCTACACGTTTTGGCAGACACACTTGGCAGTGTTGGTGTGATTGTATCCACAATTCTTATAGAGCAGTTTGGATGGTTCATTGCTGATCCCCTCTGCTCTCTTTTTATTGCTATATTAATATTTCTCAGTGTTGTTCCACTGATTAAAGATGCTTGTCAGGTTCTACTTCTGAGACTGCCGCCAGAATATGAAAAAGAATTACATCTTGCTTTAGAAAAGGTAGTGTGTGTAATTTCTTCACTATTTTCTTCCTTTTAAAGTAGCATTTGAAGTTAAATTGACCTAACACGAAATGTCCAATATATGAATGAACAAAATACAGTTTTATTTAAAGGACATAAAATAGGAACTGAATAAATGGAGATACTTTCTTGGATAGGAAACTATATTATGAAGATGCTGATTTTCTTTAATTTAAATCCCAATGTAGTGCCTCTCGTTTAGATTTGTTTGTTTTTGTTTTGGGAGAGCATAGATAATCCAATATTATTTGGAAGCTTATTGGAAAGAGTTAATGCTTGAGAATAAACAAAAAATACATAAATAATTAGTTTAATAGTGGTTCCTGGACCAAAAAGATTGCTTTATGTTAAGTAAATTATAACCTTTAAGTCCATTTATATTACTTCAGCTTTTATTTAACAGATACAAAAAATTGAAGGATTAATATCATACCGAGACCCTCATTTTTGGCGTCATTCTGCCAGTATTGTGGCAGGAACAATTCATATACAGGTGACATCTGATGTGCTGGAACAAAGAATAGTACAGCAGGTAATAATCTTTGTTTTTAAAGTAATTTGAATTGAGGTAATTCTTGCATATAATTGAGGTAATTCTTGCATTATAACTTGTACAGTTCGATAGTAATTTAACTGTTTTAAAATTTCAGTCTTTCATCTGAGGATAACAACATTTAGTACACCTAGGTTTTCTTTATATCCAAAACTGGTTAAAATAAAATCAAGTTTTAGGATTTAGAGGATCAGCTTAAGTTAATGTAAAATAAAATTAATTTATGATCAACCTTAATTCCCAATAGATCAAGAAATAAGTTATTATAAATGTAGCCCTAAATCAGGGGTCCTCAAAACTACGGCCCGCAGGCCACATGCAAATACAAATATTGTATTTGTTCCCGTTTTGTTTTTTTACTTCAAAATAAGATATGTGCAGTGTGCATAGGAATTTGTTCATAGTTTTTTTTTAAACTATAGTCCGGCCCTCCAACGGTCTGAGGTACAGTGAACTGGCCCCCTGTTTTAAAAGTTTGAGAACCCCTGCCCTAAATTAATTATTATAATACTAACATTGGCAGGGTATATGCTATGGTTGAAGATAGGGATCAAAACAGTTCTTGTATCCCTATTCTGGACATACTGAATTGGAAGCAATAGCTGTTTTCTTTTACTACTTTTAAAGTGAGATCAGAATTTACTCGTCGTCTAAAATCCTATTTTGTGCTCCCTTTGGCAGCACATATACAGAGAAGATTAGCTTGGCCCCTACACAAGAATGACATGCAGATTTGTCAAGCGTTCCATATTTTAAACAAAAACTAATAAAATCCTATCTAACATTTGCCCAAATAAATAATAAACATTATTTTGAGGATGTATCTTTGACTATCTGTAGCTATAAAAAAATGAAATATCAATTATTTAAGACATGTGCATTAAATGCATTAACCTAAAAGCTTTAAAATGTATGGATTTTTTAATAACAGGTTACAGGAATACTTAAAGATGCTGGAGTAAACAATTTAACAATTCAAGTGGAAAAAGAGGCATACTTTCAACATATGTCTGGCCTAAGTACCGGATTTCATGATGTCCTGGCTATGACAAAACAAATGGAGTCCATGAAATACTACAAAGATGGCACTTACATCATGTGAGATAACCGGGAATTACCTCTGGAGTGTAAACAATGAAGATTAAATGACTAAGTATTTAGAATATTGCCAGAAGGAAGAAAATTGCACACAATTGTACAGAAACATTTTGCCATATTTGAAAAACAAAATTAAAGTTCCCTACTATTGGATCAAGGAATCTTAAAGGAAATTTAAATACAGAATGGAGCATTCATTGTTCAAGTAAAATCATTATTTGAATTATATATATAACAAGAATCTTGAAATTTGAGTGAACATGATATATCACATCATCTTTAAAGATGAACATATAATGACGGAATCAAGTGAAGACCAAAATTACTTCTGTGTTTACTTTGTGCCAGAAAGCATCTCCATTGTAAATAATGTATGTACATGTTTATTACAAAGACCCAAATGAAAAATTTAGTCGATCTTTTTGCATAGCCCTAGGATAAAAAAAGAATAAAAGTTCTATATTTATGGATTTTCTGTATATAAAACTAGTTTCTAATTAAAACTTAAATCCATTAAGTAAAATCTGTATTGCCACTTTAAATGTAAAGTAAATTATTTGGGAGAAACTTCAACCACTGATAATGAGACAAGCAGTGAGAACAGGGAAGTATAACTACAGTTTTTGATGTATTACAAAAACCAACCACTCTGTAAAATAAATTTTTTTTACTTTTGGTAATATTTGCAAATGAATATTACTTTATTAAGGTGAAGAACTTATACTAAGTTGTGTCCATGTTGTTCACTCACTTGTCTTCTGCCTCTAAAGTAGAATACTACATTTCTTATGCATCTGGCATTCCTAGTTGTTTATCAAGCTGGTATCCAAGCAATGCTAGGCTTTTCATCTTTTCATTTAGCTCTGTATGTTGTGGAATAGCCATTTGAGAGAGTCATAAATAATTGTCAACTCAGTTTAATTTTCTGCCCATAAATGTCATTTTTTTGGTACATGTAGATATATAAGAAATATCAAAGTATAGGTAGTCATTTAAAGTTTAATAAGTAAATATGGTCTATAAACACTAGGGCACCATGAAATCAAAATATCCTATAACTATTTTCTATAAATATATCTAACTTATATTTTTTAATTTCCAATTTAAAAGGAATGTACAGTCTGAAAAGACTGTATAATAGATATATAATAATATATGCAGTTTTATAAACACCAAAGAATGTTGTCCAAAAGAAACTTTTGAATACCTGTCTATTTATAAGAATCTGAATATTTTCATTCTTATACTAGAAATTTTGATAAGTAGGATGAATTAATTTTAGTATGGGTACTATTTTCTTATCTAACATAATGGCAAATGTGTACTGTAAATCATATTTTTGTCTTACTAATTTTAATATGTGAGAGGTTTAGAAATTTGTTATAACTTATTTGGATAATCCTTGTCTTCTCTTTACATATTATCTGGTCCAGAATCTTCAAAATTAAAAATTTATGAATGGTGGGGAAATAAATGCATATTGGCGTTTCAATGCAACTTTTGTACAATAAAAATTTTTAAGTAGATAGGTACAATGAATATTGCACCATTACTAAACTTATCATTTTCCTTAGAAGACATATAAACAACAGGAAAATAAAATTAATGTGACTGAGAGAGAAGGCAGGGGCTGAAGATTAAGCGGGGTGCAAGTAGAAAGCAGGGAAACTCCCTATTGAAGAGCACCTGGGTACTGGTTCCAGCTCATACAAACCATGTGACTTTAGACAAATCAGCCTCTCTGGGTATCTTTCTTTTTCTCTCTCATACATAAAATCAAAATCAAATCTCAAATTCACAGGAGTATGAGGAGCAAAAGGAATAATGTGAAAATAAATTGAAAGTTGAAAAGGGCTAAGTAAAGTTAAAGGGTTTTTAATATTTTAAACCACTTCAGAGGTAGCTTTTATTTGTCATTTTTTCCTATTGAAATCAGCATCTGAGAGATTAGTTAATATTATATTAAGTGAACAAACAAGCTTAAAATAATGCCCAAAACAAGTCTATTTATAGTTTGTTTGCCCCAAGAAGGGTGGTGGTGGTTGCTTAACAAAACTATTGATTTCTCTTTTATCCCTCCCCATTTCTCTCCTTTCCCTTTCTTTCCAACTATTTTTTCCCTTCTTACCAATTTAGGCACTGGTGATTTCCACTTAGAATAAACATTACATCTGTTAAGACACAGATTTATTGTTTCTATTACATGATAATTGATCAAACTTTAAACTTTTCTCTAGAAGAATGAGGCTATACTAGTATATAGTTAAATATCTCTAAGGGATCCTGGGGATACTTTAAATTTAGATTATGATTCTCCCCTAAAATACCCACTATATTAATTCAGAGATGGCCAGGCCAGTGTGGCTCAGTGGTTGAGCATCCACCTATGAACTAGGAGGTCACGGTTTGATTCCCAGTCAGGGCACAGCTCGATCCCCAATCGTGCAAGAGGCATCCAATTAATGCTTCTCATTGATGTTTTTATCTCTCCCTCTCCCTTCCTCTCTGAAATCAATAAAGATATATTTTTTAAAAATGTGCTCATGATAGCTAAAAACTGGAAACAGTCCAATGTCCATCAGGAGGTGTAGTGTATTCATAATGGAATACTACTCAACAGTTGTTTTTTTAATTACTGTTACAAACAATATAGGTGATTCTCAAAAACATGTTAAGTGAAAGAAGCCAACAGCATGGAAGGGACCTGGAGAGTATCATTTTAAGTGAAATAAGTCAGAGAAAGACAAGTATCACATGCTCTCACTCATATGTGGAATCTAATTAACAAAGTAAACTGATGAACGAAGTGGATCCAGAGACATGGAAGCATGGGACAGAGTGCAGAATCTCGGAGGGAAGACGGGAGAGGGTAGGTGGGTGGGAGGTAATCAGCTAAAGACCTGGTATGCATATATGCATAACCCATGGATGCAGGCAGTGGGGTGGTGAGGGCCTGGGGCAGGGGGTTGGGGAACACTGGCTATAAGGATTCTCAGTGAACATAGGGGAAGAATACATGAACTCAGAATTTCAACAGCGATAGAAACCATGAAATGCAAAATAAAATATCTGAAGTTAACTAACAAGCAAAATAGAGATGACAAAAAAGTAAAAAGCAATGACCAAAACATTGACGTGCTGGGATTAAGTAAAATTATAGTGATTTTAGAATGTGTTCAAATTTAAGTGATCATCAACTTAAAATGGACTGTTATAAACATAGCTTGGTATATAAGAAGCACATAACTGCAAGAGATATACAGGAAATAAAGTGAAGGGAATTCAAACATACCATAGAAAGTAGTTAATTAGCAATAGAATAAGAAAGAAATAGATAACTACGTAAATAATGAGAACATTATTAAAATTGGTAATAAGCATACCTATCAATAATTACTTTAAATCAGTGGTTCTCAACCTTCCTAATGCTGCGACCCTTTAATACAGTTCCTCATGTTGTGGTGACCCCCAATTTCATTGTTACAAATTGAACATAATTAAAGCATAGTGATTAATCACAAAAACAATATGTAATTATATATGTGTTTTCCAATGGTCTTAGGCGACCCCTGTAAAAGGGTTGTTCGACCCCCAAAGGGGTCTCAAACCACAGGTTGAGAACCGCTGTTCTAGAGGTTCTAGGGGAGAAGCTATTTCCTAGTTCATTCAGGCTAATTGAATACAGTCCTTGTGGATGTAGGACTGAGGTCCCTGTTTGCTGGTGTTTCCAGCTTCTACTGGCCACCTACATTCCTTGGCTTGTGACCTCCTTCCTCTGTCTTCAAGGTCAGCAACAGTTGGACATATGCTTCTCCCATTTCAGATCTCTCTTCTTCCACTGTTGCATCTTTCTCTGACCACCTCTTCTTCCATCCTCTTCTACCCACCCAGGTAATCAGGGTAATTCCTATCTCAAGGTCTTCCAAGCCTCTTTTGTCAGGTAAATTAATCTGGTCTTTTCATATTCACAGGTCTAGGCATTAGGGCAGTGGTTCCCAAACTTAATTGGCCTCCCGCCCCCTTTCCAGAAAAAATATTACTCAGCGCCCCCTGGAAATTAATTTTTTTTAAATTTTAATAGCAATTAAACAGAAAGATATATGTATTAATGTTTCTACCTTTTTCGTAAAATATAGTAAAGAAAGGTGTAAATTAGAAACATTGAAGTTTGAAATTATGAAACTATTTATTGAACTCAGAATAGAAAGGTAATACAAAAAAAGTTAAAACAAATGCACCTGTGGCCATCACCGCCCCCCTGGATCGCTGCAGCGCCCACCAGGGGGCGGTAGCGCCCACTTTGCGAATCACTGAATTAGATCAATCAAAGTTAATGAGTAAACTTTCTGAATTGCTTAATACGTCCCAGATATGAGTATCAAGGCTTTAGCAAGGCAGGTGAAAACATTTCCATGAGCAAGAAGCAATTGAGGCCTTCCTCTATGAAATAAATTCTTGGTAATTCCTGTGGGAAACTTCCCTTTATCCTAACATCTTTCCTCTTCTTTTGCCTTGCCTTGTTGGCAAGAACACTTTTAAAAAAACATATTTTAATTGATTTCAGAGAGGAAGGGAAAGGGAGAGAAACATCAATGATGAGAGAATCATTGGCTACCTCCTGCTTGCCCCACACTGGGTACTGAGCCCACAACCTGGGTATATGCCCTGACCAGGGAATCAAACTGTGACTTCCTGGTTTATAGGTCAATGCTCAACCACTGACCCACATCTACCTGGCTATTCTTAATATTATATGCCAGCACAGTGTGCCATGGAATAAGTTTTTGTTCACTTATTATACACGACACTCAGACATGAATTAATGAAATTCATGTCCTCCAGGTTTGGGAAGTTTTCTTGTATTACTTCTGTAATTTCCTTCCCTGTATTTTCTCAGTCTTTTTTTTTCTCCTTATTTTCATTTTTATATTTTTTAATTTTTCAATTACAGTTGACATACAATATTATATTCCTTTCAGTTGTACAATACAGTGGCTAGACCTTTATATAACTTACAAAATTATCACCCCATAAATCTAGTACCCATCTGACACCATACATAGTTATTAAAATATTGGCTATATTCCCTATTCTATATTTTGCATTTCCGTAACTTTTTTATAACTGGCAATTTGTACATCTTAATCCCTTTTCCCTTTTCCCTCTTCCCCTCAACTCCCATTTGGCAACCATTGATTTAGTCTCTGAATCTATAAGCTTGTTCCTGTTTTGTTTGTTCATTTATTTTGGGGTTTTTTAGCTTCCACATATAAGTGAAATCATATGGTATTTACCTTTCTCTATCTGACTTATTTCACTTAGCATAATACCCTCTAGGTCCATCCTTGCTGTCGCAAGTGGCAAGATTTCATTCTTTTTTTATGGCTAATATTCCATTGTATACATATATACCACATCTTTATCCATTTGTCTATCGGTGGAAGATGGACACAGGTTGCTTCCGCAGCTTGGCTATTGTAAATCATGCTGAATGATGTCTTTTTTAATTAATGTTTTGGTTACTGCTTCAATTTCATTGGTTGTTATCTTAATCTCCTACCCCAAACTTGCTATCCCTTAAAAGCTGCGCATCTTTTAGTCTTCTTTGTTTCAGTTACTTAGGCCAAAACTTGAGTCATCCTTGATTCCTTTTTCTCTCACTCTAACCATGCAAGCCATCAGGCCCGGCAAGTCTATCTCTAAACTATTTCTAGCACCCATCCCTTCCTGTCTAGCCCTACCAGAACCATCCAAGCCATCGTCTCTTGCCTGGCCTCTTACAATAGCCTCTTCATAGCTCCCCTTGCTTCACTTTCTCTTCTGTTTCTCCTCCTCCTTCTCACTTACATACATTACCTTACAGTGATTAAGGTTATCTTTTTGAAAGATAGACTATGCCACACCTTGGTTTAAAACCCTCAAACCGGCCACGGTGGCTCAGTGGTTGAGCATCGACCTATGAACCAGGAGGTCATGGTTCGTTCAATTCTCAGTCAGGGCACATGCCCAGGTTGCGGGCTCGTCCCCAGTGGGGAGTGTGTAGGAGGCAGCCCATTGATGTTTCTCTCATTGATTTTTTCCGCCTCTCTATCCTTCTCCCTTCCTCTTTCTCTAAAAACAAAACAAAACAAAAAATCAGTAAAAACATTTAAACAAGTTTATGTCAATTAAAAAATAAAAACTCTAAAGGCTTTCACTTCACATATAGTCCAGATTCCTTATCTCGGTTTACAGGACTTGTGTAATTTTACCCTTTCCAATTTCTTTCATCTCATCTGCACTGCTGCAAACCACTATATATATGAGAGAGAGAGAGAGAGCGCGCGCGCGCGAGAGAGAGAGAGAGGCGGTATTCATTATATTGAAAGTGTGTTAACAATAAGTAGGATTAGAAACGTACTGTTTCTCTTGCTTCTCAAACTGCGGCTGCTCCACTGTCACTTTTCCGAGGCCACACAGCCGGCCCCTCCGCGACACCTGGTGGCGCACAAGCCG